>NW_028270154.1:39556532-39874032 GCF_037043375.1 Chiloscyllium plagiosum
GTGAGAGTGTGAGAGTGTGAGAGTGTGAGAGTGTGAGAGTGTGAGAGTGTGAGAGTGTGAGAGTGTGAGAGTGTGAGAGTGGGAGAGTGGGAGAGTGGGAGAGAGTGTGAGTGTGGGAGTGTGGGAGTGTGGGAGTGTGGGAGTGTGGGAGTGTGGGAGTGTGGGAGTGTGGGAGTGTGGGAGTGTGTGTGGGAGTGTGAGAGTGTGTGTGTGTGTGTGTGTGTGTGTGTGTGTGTGTGTGTGTGTGTGTAGGAGAGAGTGTGTGTGTGTGTGTGAGGGAGAGAGTGTGTGTGTGTGTGTGAGGGAGAGAGTGTGTGTGTGTGTGAGGGAGAGAGTGTGTGTGTGTGTGTGTGTGTGTGTGTGTGTGTGTGTGTGTGTGTGTGTGTGTGTGTGTGTGTGTGTGTGTGTTGCCCGAGCAGAGGCTGATAACTAAGTTCGGTACTCAAAGGGAGGGCCTCAACCGGGACCTTGGGTTCATGTCACATTACAGGTGACCACCATTGCACTATACGCAACACACACATACATACATACACACATATATATATATTTGCTCAAAAACTACATGCATTCATGTAGAACACGGAGCTCAAAAGCTGCATGAATTCATGTAAAACTCCATTATCTCACTTTTTAGATTTGAATCAATCAAAACATCATGGCATAGACAGAGAACATGGGGGCTAACACCTTCAACATATTGTCTAGCTTTCACCATTGTTAACAGCTAACCTGAGAATGCAACTTTTTAAAAAAAGGTTTTGTGATTTACACATGAAAGAAACTATCCTGGTATTCTAACAGATGAAAGGCTTAACAGACAATCAATTTTTCAATGAATAATTTCAGTTACATCACACTGTAAATTTTTGCTATAAATTCTGTGTTAGGATTGAGCCCTGCACTACCACCTGATGAAGGAGCGACGCTCCGAAAGCTAGTGTGCTTCCAATTAAACCTGTTAGACTATTACCTGGTTTGTGTGATTTTTAACTTTGTACACCCCAGTCCAACACCAGCATCTCCAAAAAATTCACAGTAACTTTGAATTGTCGCTATCAGCCAGTACATTACAAACAATGAACACATATAAAAGTATTTTCTGTAAATTGCTTTGTGATGCCCTAAGGTAGTGAACAGCATAAATGAAGAAGAACAAAGCACCCATCAATTCACAACAAACATCTACCAACAATGACCTAAAGACTGGTGGTATTGGTCAATGGACAGGTATTGGACAAAACATTGAAGGAGAACACACAGTTCTCCCGAAGAGCTATAGTGATTTTACATCCACCCATACATATCTTCAATTTATTGTACTTCTGAAAAATGGCAGCTGATAATGTAGCACTGACCTAAAATGTCAAACTGTATTATGTTACCAAATCTTGAATGAGGTTTGAAATCACAACCTACATTAGTCACGTGTTTACCCACTTAACCAAAACTAGAAATTAGGAAGTCAGTATACTAGAGATGTGGAAAATTAATAAGAGATGAATGGGAAAATTGATCTAGAATCTCTTGCCAAAAGGAAATTGCTTCTCTACATCTACTTTTATCAAATCTTTTCATAAATTTTAACATTTCAATTATATCACCCTCAATCTGTTGAATTTAATGGAATACAACATAAGTTTGTGCAGTCTTCCCTCAATTTAGGACATAGGCATGCCTGGAATGCAGTTGTACTTAGATTCTCTCCACCAGGATAATCACACTTTAATGGGTTGCAAAAGATGACCAAACTGTTAGAGCTCCAATTTTATCTGAAATGAGTAAACAGGGAATTAACAAACTGTGAACAGTTGGTTGAAATTATTCAAGGACTTGTTTGCCTTGTTAATGGGCAAATACAGAATAACAAACAACAACAGAAATTAATAGACATACTCAGCAAGTTTCAACATCTGTAAAGACAGACATTGAGTCAAAACTGAAAACAGTTAAGCTTTGTGTAGGTGCATGGACAGGGAAGGATTTGAAGGGACCACCTGTGTTAGGGTCAGGTTGAGACAGGAGAGATGATGGAGCAAGGCAATGGCACAAAGAAAGAATCAAAGACAGATCTAAATGAGGTGTAAAACGACAAAAAGAGAATCATCTGTCTGCCTTGCGCTATTATCTCATTTGCCATTTCATCTCTTCAACCCCACTGCTTGACTGTTGTTCACATTGCCAACAAACCTAATCATTTGTGGGATCAACATTGAATGTGATAAAACAGCTTTCAGTTTCACTGAACAGGGTGCTCTGTGAAGCAGTCCAAAATGAAGGAAAGTCATTCATTCATCCATGGCTTAAGGATCTGGGACGTGGTGATTTAATGGTCACTGTTTAAAATAATGAAATGATTGAAGAGCTTAACTGGATTATATAACCATGGTAACTGATTCGGGCGAAGTCAATACAGTTTATAAATCAAGCAACAGGACAGAGTGAAGAAGCAGTCAGGAATCCTACTTAAGGTATGGCAAGACTATAAGAAGAGTATTGATTAAACCAGAACAGAAAATTAATAAACAGGTGAATAAAGCTGGAGGACAAGTTGGAGTGTACAGCCCAAATAAAAGAGTTTATATATGAATGCATGGAGTTTAATAAATAAATTAAGTGAGCTGCAAACACATTTTTTTTCCAGTTCTATTCAAAGAACAACCACCTGAAATGTTAATTCTATTTCAATTGCTGCAGATGATGCATGACCTGCTGTGTACGTGCAGCATTTTCTGCTCTTATGTCAAACTTTTGACATCCACAGTATTTTATTCAAATATAAGATAACTATTTCTCAAACTGCTCTAAATAGTTGACATGCACAACAATTAAGAGTTTCTGCTAAACTGTACTGCTTTCACAAAGAAATTCACCAAATCATTGCCACAGTTAAGGCCAAATAAAGACTCTGCAACATTTTGCGCTGATTTAAAGGAAACATTGCAGGAAGACAGGCTACCCATAACCTGATCCTCACACTCAATTAATCACCATGACAAAAATCTACAGATTTGATATTCAGCAATGAGTCTGAGCAGAAACTAGAACAACCTTACAACTAGTGCAATCTGCACTTGGATCACCATTTATACCTAAAGTAAAACATCTGCCTGAAACAGCACCAAGTGCCATCTTTATAAACCACTCTGATGGAAATGGCAAATGGTTAACACTACATGCGTATTGCCATTGCCCATGTCATGGATGTTATACACAGTAGGGACAGTCGTGTTTAAGTTGCAAGGCAAAGATGATCTCTGTAAAAATCTTATTTTAAAAAAACAAGCAAACTGTAATATGGTTGGGCACAGTCAATTCCAAGCTTGATAATAGCTTTAAACAAATAAAAATAAACTTTATCAATTGCAAAATGGAAAGAAGCAGCTTCACTCACTTTGGATGCCGAATGTCTGGTAGGCTCCGATTCAGAGAGATTTTATCACTCACATAGATATTGAAACCATTTTCCCGATATGCTTGGCTGTTTTGATCTTCATCAGTCAATGGGACAGGTTTCCCTTGCTCTCCAATTCCTAATAGGATAAGGCAGGTCACTATTGAAATATTTATTCACTCTCAAACGTTATATTGGGATATACCAAATTTACAACTAAATCACCATTCCATCTTCATGGTTTTCTTGCAATCTTTCATTATCGCTTCAAGCATGTACCAAGCAATCATTGGACAAAGTTAAATAAAGCTTATGACATTAAAGCAAATAGATCACATAGTCATATCAATAGGTTCACTGTAGTGGTATGGCAGGTTCAAGAGGCCAGAGGCAGGTCGAAAGCATTAGACTTCACAGTGAGTGCCTTCAATGAACCAAGGAGATGCATGTATAAGGCTCCTCCAAGCCCTTTTTTTGACAAGCAGTGCACACAGCTAAATATATTGGGTTTTCTATACAGTGTGCGCCATTCCAGCCATGTGCAACAGACAGATGTGGGAGCAGGAGGAAACCATTGGTTGGACCTTTAAAGGGCCTCAACAGGCACCAAAACCCCAAAACGGGCAAGCTGCACAAGCCCTCCTCTGCCTCCTGTAGAACTTCAGACACGTTAGCAGAGGGTGGAGGTGGGGTGTTCGGGGACATGACTTGATGACCACTGGCTGGATTTTACGCGTGGTGTGCCAGCTGGGAAGTGTAAATTCCAGCCCTTTTGAATGGAAAAGGACATTTTCTCTGCTGCACAGTCCTCCCACAATTTTCATGTGTAGGAAAGACTTTGAGCATTCCTGATGACGTTAGGATTGATTTTGGGAAGAATATGGGATTTGAGTAGAGAAAATGTATGTGTGTGTGTGTATATGTGTGTGTATGTGTGTGTGTGTATATGTGTGTGTATGTGTGTGTGTGTGTATGTGTGTATGTGTGTGTATGTGTATGTGTGTGTATGTGTGTGTGTGTGTATGTGTGTGTATGTGTGTGTATGTGTGTGTGTGTGTATATGTATGTATGTATGTATGTATGTATGTATGTATGTATGTATGTATGTATGTATGTATGTGTCCCACACTGCTGTGAGCAGTTTCCTTCATTGCTTTGCTGTAAGGAAAAAATATACTGGCATTGGACACGGTCCTAGGTTGATACAGTATTGTACTAGGGCTAGTACTCATTGGAGTTTAGATGAATGATTGGTAACCCTATTGAATCATTCAAGATTCTAGAGGGCATGACAGGGTAGATCTGCAGAGGTTGTTACCCTTGTGGGAGTGTCTTGGACATCAGCAACTAATAGATTCACTAAGAGTATGCATCCCAACAACACAAAATTCAACAGTACCAAGAGTGCAAAAGTCTCAGATCACCAGCATCTTCACAGGGTCATCTGTTGGGAGATTTTTGAATGGAGAGAGAGTATAAAACAAAGGGTACTGTTCAAAAGGGTATGGAGGAGCAGAGAGACTTAGGTGTACATGTACATTTAATTTGGCAGATAAGTAGAGAGAGCTAAACATAAAGCATACAGAACTCAAGGCTTCATAATAGTGACATACAGTACAAATTATGACAAAATTATGAAAGACATTGGTTAGATCTCAGCTACAGTATTCTGGGCACCACACTATCAGAAAATGTGAATGTACTGGAGAGAGGGTGAAAAAGAGGTTTACGAGCATGGTTCCATGGGTGAGACATTCAGTTATGAGGGAAGACTGGAGAAGTTGGGACTGCTTTCCTTGGGAAGGCGACGGCTAGGAGAAAACTTGATAGAACTTTACAAAACTATGACAAATGGATAGGAAACAACTACTCCCATTAGTGAACAGATTGAGAACCAGAAGTCATGGTTTTGAAGTGTTTTGCAAAAGAAGCAAATGCAAGGTGAGAAAAACCTAATGCATTGCTGGGAAGTGTAGTGGACAGCGGTTCAATTGAGGCATCAAGCAGGGCATTGTATTGTTATTTGAACATAAATAACATGCCAGATTCCAGGGAAAATGCAGGAGATTGACACCAAGTTAAAATGCTCAGACAGCTGGTGTAGACATGAAGGGCCAAACAGCCTTCCCTGGAACATAAAGATTCTAAAATTCATCACCATTTAATGCCCTTTAATTTCGTAGAGGATGGGAGGAACAAAAACACTTCCCCCTCAATCTCTTCTGACCCGAACACAATCTCAAGTTGCAAATTGCACTTGAAGCTGCCCCTTGCTGTAAACTGGATTCACAGTCAGTCTGAAGCTGCAAGGCGGCCCAACTCACATCTGCACACCCCCATGTGAAATTTCAGGCCAATTATCATGACTCCTGGCTAATGCATCAAGATGTCATTTGTTTTATTTTTCAAAACAAAAATTCATAGCCCATACCTTTAGCTCTCAAATTCTTCATTAATTCCAGTCAACTTTCTTTCTACCACTTTATTTCACCTTAACTCTTTTCATTTTTGGTCTGTTCTTTAATCACAAATTGTGTCATTTTCTTTTATCCAAGCCACCTATTATTTCCAAATTTCCCCCTTTTCTGTCAACTCATATTCAGCTCTTATAATGGCTGTGGGCAATGTGATGAGAAGTTAACAAGTAAAATAAAAAAGGTAACTTGGCTTATATGCACATTTATTACTAAAATTATTTAAAAAGGGTTAACTTTACAACTAGATCTATTAAAGCAAAATCACTTAAACATAACCATGCTTTCTTTGAACAACAGTAAGAGAACCTCTATTTATAAATTCAGACCTGATTTGGCTGCATCTGCTCGAATTGCTTGGTGGTCATGCCAATCTTTCTTCCTCAATCTATCTTCGATGAAGAAAGTATCTTGTCTTGGCTTGATTGGTAAACCCTATTTTTAAAATAAATTTTTCATCAAAACAATGGTATAATGATAAAGGGTACCAGTGGTATGTTTAACTACTATTAAAATTTCATAGTGAAAAACATATAGGAAAACCTACAAGAAATCCAGCTATTCCTTTATCAGACACAAATGCACACTTTTGTATCCTGCAGATTGCAAGTCTATTGATCCCTCTTTTTGCCAAGATTTGATTTATTACTTTTGCTGTGTTTTTAAAACATGCCATCTGCTATCCGGGCAGAAAGAGTTAATACTCATTTTTGATTTGTTTTGCTTTATGAGAAAGCTATCTTACTGAACAATTTTATCAAGAAATAAAATTAGAAATTTAATCAAGGTGTTACTTGAAATGCAATACATGAAACTTCTCAGAGTGACAATCTGACATTCTAGTTTCATGGTCTGTAATCACTCTAAATAATACGATTTTAATATTACTGTTAAATTAGGAATAGATGTGCAAAAAGGTTTGGGAGCTACACAACAATCAAGTGCATTTATATTTTCATAATACTACCAGCACCAAGGAATCATGAAGATAGGGGGGAAAAAAAAGTCAATTTCTTGGTTGTTTTTAAGATTTATCTCAGGAGCGAAACCAATGCAAAAATCCCTTGAGGATTCAAAACTACAGAGAACCAATTGTTAAAGTGAGAATCTCAAACTGCAGTTCACGTTGAAAGCAATTTCAATCTGCTATAAATTCTATATAAATACCATGATTACTATTATGAAGTGTGGGTGTACCCTATCAGTGTCCAACACACAGATTAAAATTATTTAATTTGAATACTTATAGAAAAATATAGGTCATACCTTCCTAATCTGGCACACTCTCTAGTACCCACAGTACTTCAAGTCGTCCCAGAATCTTTATTTACGCTAATTTTTCTTAAACTTTGCGCAGTCTGGACACTCTAAACCCTATTTTTGGTGTGTGATTGTAAAATCATTCAACCATTAAGCATCTGAACAATATAACTCAAGGTGAAGTCTTTACTTTTTAAAAAAGTGTTTGTGCACTGAATACACTTAATCTCCTGTGGTTTGGCAATAAACCAATTAAACTTATATCAGAACTGAACAATGTCATTCCACATGGGAAAGCCAGTTATGGCCTTCTCATGGCCATCACAGATGCCAAGAGGCAATACCAAACTAAACTTGAGATCTAGACTAACTAGGAGAAAGTGAGGACTGCAGATGCTGGAGTACCAGAGTTGAAAAATGTGGTGCTGGAAAAACACAGCAGGCCAGGCAGCATCTGAGGAGAAGGAGAATTGACGTTTCAGGCATAGAAAGAAGGGCTTATGCCTGAAATGTCAATTCTCCTGCTCCTCAGATGCTCCCTGGCCTGCTGTGCTTTTCCAGCACCACATTTTTCAAACCTAGACTAACCACATGGACACCCATCATTTATGACAAGGCTGACAGGACATAACTGCTACAAAGAAATGTCGAGCAGAAGCATGGGCAATTTCAATGCTCATTTTGAACAGAAACAATATCACCTATCCCAGTCTCAGGATGTACCTATACCCACGGGCATTGCCACTGACATTAGATCCGTCTTCTTGAGAGTGAACTCATGGAAAGCCACTGGCCGATGGAGTCCCCGGCTGTGCACTCAGATCCTGTGTGGTCCAACTGGTAGGAGAATTCACAGACATCTTTAACCTCTCCTTTGTATAATCTGAAGTCCCCATCTGCATCATCCCAGTGCCAAAGGAAAGTCATGCAGCATGCCTCAATAACTACAGCCTGGTGACTCTGGCCTCCATAATTAACAAGTGCTTCAAGGGGTTAATCATGGCTCACAACAACTCCAGCCTCCCAGACTACCTTGATCCTTTGCAATTTGCCTACCGGTGCAACCCTGGCATTATCCCTGGAAAATATGGATAACAAGGAGACCTAAGTCAGGCTCCTAAATATTGACTACAGTTCTGCCTTCAACACCATAACTCCAAACAAATCCATCTTTTAACTGCAAAACCTAGATCTCGACTTCGCCCTCTGTAACTGGATTCTCAACTTCCTGAGCATTAGACCTCAATCTAAGAATAGGCGACAACCCTCCTCCACTGTTATCCTCAACACTAATGCCCTGCCAAGTTGCGCATTCAGTCCTCTACTGTACTCCATATACACTCACAACTGTGCAGTCAAATTCCACCCCAATTTTCATTTACAAGTTTACTGATGACACCACCGTTGTAGGGCAGATCTCAAACAATGACAAGACAGAGTGCAAAAAAAAGAGATTGAGTGATTAGCAGCATGCTATAAAGACACCAAGCTCTCTATCAACATCAGCAAAATGAAGGAGCTGGTCATCAACTTCAGGAAGTGGAATGGAGGGTACACCCCTATTAGCATTAATGGGGCTGAAGTGGAGATGGTCAAGAATGGCAAGTTCCTGGGAGTATTGATCACCAACAATCTGTCCTGGTTTACCCACATCGACACAATGGTCAGGAAAGCACAAGTCTCTACTTCCTCAGGAGGCTAAGGAAAGTCACAAGGACTCTTATCAATTTTGACAGATGCACCATAGAAAGCATTCTATCTGGATGCATTATGGCATGTTTTGGTACCTGGTCTTCCCAAGACCATAAGAAACTACAGAGAAACAGCCCAGTCCATCAGACAAACCAGCCTTCCATCCACTGACTCCATCTATACTTCCCCCTACCTCAGGAAAGCAACCAACATAATGAAAGACCCCTCCCACCCCAGTTATACTCTCTTCCACCCTCTTCCATCAGGCAGAAGACAGAAGTTTGTATACATGTACAAATAGATTCAAGAACAACTTCTTCCTTGCTTTTAATGAACTTCTGAATAGACCTCTCAAATGTTGAATTTAATGTTGATTTCGCTCTCCGTGTACCTTCCCTACAATGAGGACATTGTATTCTTCACTCTGTTCTATTACCCTAATGTATTTTGTATGGTATGATCTGCCTGTACATACACAAAACCTTTCACTATAGCTAGGTACGAATGACAATAATAAATCAAATTAAAGAAATCCACGTGGAAACCAATCCAGGTACACATGATTGTGTGAATTTAACCTGAAAGAGCCATTATATACCCACAAGTACAAGTTAAAGGCATAACGTTCCCAATGTCCATAACATGACATTAATGTAACTATTTCTTAAAATATACTTGGATCAAATTTAATTTAGTTATACGATGTGGAACCAAAAAGATAAATTGTATTTGGCTCGCCAGTTTCCTGATATCCGGACTCCCAAAAGGAACTTTTTTCTCCCCTGGATGGTGACCTTATAGAGGTTTATAAAATCATGAGGAGCATACACAAGGTGAATAGCAAAGGTCTGTTCCCTAAGGTAGGGGAGTTCAAAACTAGGCAGCGTATTTTTAAGGTGAGAGGGGAAAGATTTTGAAGGGCCTGAAGGGGAACATTTTCACAGAGGGTAGTTCATATGTGGAATAAACTGCCAGAGTTATAGTAGATGCAGATACAGTTACAACATTTAAAAGACATTTGGACAGGTACATTAATAGGAAAGGTTTAGAGGGATATGGGCCAAATGCAGGCATGTGAGACTAGTTTAATTTGGGAAACTTTATCAGCATGAACAAGTTAGACCAAAGGGACTGTTTTTGTGCTGTATGACTCCATAATTGTCATGGTTTTGCAAGTAAGCTTGGCCCCAATTTATACACAGCAAGATTTCACAATGAGAAGAAGAATCAATTAATCTTCCTCAGCAGCCTTAATTACAGGTTGTACACTGTTGAGAACATGGGAAGAATCCCTTATTTTTCAATCAAAAAAAGTGGAATGGAATCCTTTCCGTGCAAAGGGTAGCACAATGGTCAACTGCAACCAAGAAAAATTCTGACTGTTCTGGGACTTTTTGGTTCCATGGTTCACTAGGAAGTCTGGTAGGCCTTCTCTCCCAGTTGCATACAGGAAAACAAACAGATACAGGAATTTAATGCCAGCAACAAAAATTTAGACTGTGTGGAACAATAGAATTGTTTTAATTAACTCAAGAAAGAACAAATACTGATACAATTAAAAAAGTGGCAGGTTCAATATTTTGTATTAGTCTATTATATATTTTGATTTAATTTCATGAATCTAATCCTAACTTTTGCCCTGCACGGTAATTCAGTTAAAACAGCTCAATAATTGGATTTGTTGTATCAAGTTGTTTTTGTGTGTTCTACGTTCAGGAACTTCAACAAAGCACAAATGCAAAGTCATGAATGTATAAATAGCTTGCAATTTGGTTCTCTTTTAATACTCCCATCATATAGTTAGTCATTGACAAAATGTACTCAGACTATTTACATAGTGTACCCAAGGGAACTTCCAGGTCTAAAGCCTAACTCTAAGTTTGAAGTTTACCAAGAATAAGACCTTGAAAGTGTAATAATGTTCCACTTTTGACATAACAAGTGTCTCTTAAACAAAATCCATAAGTTTCTGATTTGTGGGGTTGGAGCCAATGCAGAGACTATTAAACTGTGGGAAGTTATTTATTGATATGCATTACCAGCAGTCACAGGATATTGTCTTTGTCAGCCTGATTAGAGCTAACCGCAGGATAGTGGAAAGCATTGGCTCCTTTGTGTGCGCCTGAAACTAAACTCCATGGAAGTGATTTAAAATAAATCCAGAAGTATGTCACACAGTTGTGATTCTCAAAATGCACAAGATCCAAAAATAAATGATAGTACTGATCGGTAAATAAATGGTGTTCAGCTGCAATGGGCAAAACCTTTCTTTCTTAATTGAATTTGTTCCCAGAGAAATGGTTGCAAAGCTTAACCAAAATCCTTTATTTTGCTTTAATCAGAATGATTTACTGGATTTTGAGCATGATAAAGAGGTAATATTTACACCTTTTCAATAAGGAGGGTCTGTTTTCATTCAAACAGACTTCAGCTTTGTCGTCTTTTCGTCTATTTACAAAAGCTGGTGAGTGAAGTCAGCAGTTCAAATACTTCATTTATTGCTCAGCAGTTAGCACTGCTGCCTCATCGCAGAATTGACCCAAGTTCAATTCCATTCTCAGGTGACTGTGTGCAGAGCTTGCACATTCTCCCCATGTCTGTGTGAGTTTCCTCCGACAGTCCAAAGATGTGCAGTTTAGGTGTATTGGCCATGTTAAATTGCCCATAGTATTCCTGGATAGGCAGGCTAGGTGCATTAGCCATGGGAATTGCAGGGTTACAAGGATAAAGTGGGGTGGTAGGTCTGAGTGGAATGTTGTTCGGAGGGTCAATGTGAATTTGATGGGCTGAAAGGACTACTTCCACACTGTAAAGATTCTATGATTCTATGAAATAATATCTTTGGAATCGCTTATTGACTTTTCAGAGTAGGTGAAATTATTTTCCCCAATTTGACAGCTAATGCATAAACAACTGCATTGACCTACAGCAAAGAATAGTACAGCACAGAACACAGTAAAGGAAGTTGTACTTTCTCTCTTTCAGTTTGACAGTATGAAGTCTGCACTCGAGTATTTTTTTTCCCCAACAGGCCTTTTTACTCTCACAATATGATCGACACCCTTAACTACAAAAGCATGATGGCATATGTAAAACAACCCAACAATTATATACCAGTTTTTAGTTGCCTAGCTACAGTAATGGTAAGAATTTGAGGAAAGTGGTAAAACCTAATTACAAGGAAATAAAATAGGCTTCAGAAAATATTGAATACAGTGACACTGATTCTCACAATATCAAAAGTGTGCCTTGGGAAGGAAGGCTGCTGATTTCAAGTGCTTAACAAACACATTAAATTGTTCCAGTCTTAATGGGAGACAATTTAGATACTTCATTTATAATATACACGCTATGTAAATTACAAAGTAGAGATAATAACTGGCATAAAATTCTAAGACTATAAAGAGCATACAAAGCCAACAGTATTGCCACCAGAGGGCACAGTAACTGCAAGACGATACAGTATCATTTATTGATTAAAAGAAACAACTTAAGGAAGAGGGCAAAGCAAATCATAGAACATGCTAAAATAAGGCATGCTTAACCCCAGTCTTGTTTTTCATTAGAGCCGATTTGGGATTTGTTCTATTTCTCCTTACTTGACCAATAGTATTAACTTGCCTCCCACACCAAGATTTATTTTTAAAAGATATAAACAAAAATTAACTTTGTTCATCTCCTCACTCCCATTGTTGCAGGGAAATAGCATCTCAGCAAAACTTTAAAGTCATCATATTTAAAACATTTACTTCCAAGGTGAGAGTTAGAACATTGAACAATACAGTATAGTACAGGCCCTTCGGCTGTCGATGTTGTGCCAACCTGTGAAACCGGTCTGAAGCCCATCTAACCTACACTATTCCACTAATATCCATATATTTATCTAATGATCATTTAAATGCCCTTAAAGTTGGCAAGTCTACTACTGTTGCAGGCAGGGCATTCCACACCCTGACTAATCTGAGTAAAGAACCTACCTCTGACATCTGTCCTATATCAATTACCCCTCAATTTAAAGCTATGTCCCCTCCTACAAGCAATCACTATGCAAGGAAAAAGGTCTCACGGTCCACCCTATCTAATCCTCTGATCATCCTGCATGTCTCTATTAAGTCACCTCTCAACCTTCTTCTCTCTAACGAAAACAGCCTTAAGTCCCTCAGCCTTTCCTCATATGGCCTTCCCTCCATACCAGGCAACATTGTGGCAAACCTCCTCTGCACCCTTTCCAATGATTCCACATCCTTCCAATAATGCGGCGACCAGAATTGTATGCAATACTCCAAGTGCGGCCCCACCAGAGTTTTGTACAGTTGGGAATTCAGATGTAGCTAATCAACATTTTACCAGGATATATGGCTTGAGAGATCCACATCACCAGACAAGTAGACTTTGAGACCAAAAGATGTATAAACAGAAGTCGGCCATTCAGCCCATCCAGTGTGCTCTGCCATTGAACAAGATTATGGGTGATCTGATAATCCGTAACTCCACTTTCTTACCTTTTCCCCATAACACTCGATTCCCTTACAAATTAAAAATCTCTTATCCTTGAATAACTCAGCCTCAACAGAACCCTGTAAAGAATTCTTCTGATTCACTCCCATCTGAGAAAGAAATTCCTCATCTGGTCTTAAACATACAACCCCTCATTCAGGAATAACCCAATGGTCCTCGACTTTCCTACAAGGAGAATCAACCCTCTCCGCATCTGTCCTGTCAAGTCCTTTAAGAATCTTGTATGTTTCATTAAGGTTACCTCTAATTCTTCTAAATTCCAATGCGTATAGGCCCCAATCTTCTCAACCCCTCCTCATTAGATTCTCCCCTCCATAGCTGGATATTCCTAAAAATTTAAAGTTAGTTTGCCACAATACAGGCAAAACAAAAACCAAATGAAAGTATCTATATTTCAACAAGCAGAAATATGGGACTGACCAGACAGAACTTGTGAAGATGTAAAGATTTGCTTTCTTCAACCAAAAGACACAGGAGCAAAAAAAATGCAATTCAGAACATTTGAGTCTGCTCCTCCATAGAATGAGATCATGGTTGATCTGATAATCCTCAACTCCACTTTTATAAATTTTTCTCCATAATATTTGATTCCTTTACTGATTAAAAACACATACACACACACACAAAAAAAATCAGTTTCTCTCATCCCTGAATATATTCAATAACCCAAAGTCAACAGCCCTCTGTGGTAAAGATTTCTACAGGTCCGTTACACTCAACAGAAGAAATTCCTTATTATTTCTGTCTTAAATTGGCAACCTGTTTCTCTCGGATTACGCCGTATGGTTCTAGATTCTCCCAAAAGGCAAACCAACCTCTCAGCATCTAGACCTGTCAAGTCTTCTCAGAATCTTGTATACATTACTGTGGTCACCTTTCATTCTTTTAAACTCCAGTGAGTACAGACCCAACCTACCACAGAATGTCTCAGTAGCAGTAATCAACCTAATGAATATCCTTTGGACTGCTTCCAATACCAGCTTATCATTCCTTCAATCAGGGGATCAAAACTATTCACAGTACTCCTTGATTTGATTTGATTTGTTATTGTCACATGTAACTAAGTACAGTGAAAAGTTTACTTTTACGTGCAGTACTATCAGATCATAAGGCGATTGAACAGAGAGAAGAATATAAAGTTACAGCTGCAAAGAAAGTGCTAAAAAAGATTTGAAATTTGAGAAGTCTAACAGCTGGGAAGAAGCTGTTCTTGAAACTGCTGGTACATGTTTAAGCTTTTGTATTTTCTACCTGAAAGAAGAGGCAGGAAGAGACTATAACGAGAGTGACAGGGGTCTTTAATGATGTTGGCTGTCTTTTTGTATTAACAGGAAGTGTAGATGGAGTCAATTGTTGAAAGGTTGGTTCTAAGTATGGTCTAACTAGTACCTTTCTTTCGAGCAAGGTTTCCCTATTTTTCTGTTCCATTCCCTATAAAATAAAGGTAAACCTTCCTCCTGACTAAATATGGATGCTAGCATTTTGTGATTTATGCATGATGGCCCCCAAAATCCCTCTGTGCTGCAGCTTTCTACAGTCTTTCTCCATTTAAATAATATTCAGCTTTATTTTTCTGCCATGAGGTCCATAACCTGTTTTCCACATTATATTGAATTGGCCACGTTTTGCCAACTCACCTTACCTGTCTTTGTCCCTCAGCAAGATCTTTACGTCATCCTCACCAATTGTCTTCCCAACTACTTTGCATCTGCGAATTCAGTGATATTACTTCTCATACCCAAGTAATTGAGATATATATTATGAACAATTGGGACCCCTGCATTGATCCCTGTGGCACTCTATTAGTTACATGCTGAAACTTTCCCCCTTATTCCAATTCTCTGCCTATTATTTAACCAAAACTCATCCATGTTACTATACCATCCCCAACACCACAAGCTTGTGTTAGGGGAAGAATCTCTGATGTAACAGTTTCCTGTGAAAGACAATTGAGATGAATTGCTGAGAAAACAAAATATCAGAGGAAAATCCTTGGCAGTTCAGAAACATCATTTAAGTTCATCTGAAGGGACAACATAAAGTACATCTGTGAAGTATGCCGTCAGTCTAGCTAAAAGTTAAAATAGGGGAAGTTTGTTTTGTGCTTTAAAGTATAAGTTGCCTGAAAAAAGAGTGTTTAGTCAACAACATTCTTATAGTAAGGATATTCAGATCCAAGATGGCAGCAACCCAGCAAGTCTGAGTCTGTAGTGTTCTGCCAAAGACTCAGGCAAAGTGGGCTGCCCGCCTCCACCACACCTGCCAAATCATTCAAAATAACTTTTATCCAATACAGTTAGTCATTTTGCATCAAACTTGAGTAGTTTGGTGCTTTATTAAAATGACTAAGGAAAAGAATGCCTGCAGCTCACAGCAGGCGGGAACCCCACCCCCACCCTCCCCAGCTGCAGCAGAGGCGTCCGCAGCCACCCCGGAGGACTTACCTACAGTGGAGAGTCTTGTTGCTGTAATTATCAAGCTGGAAGAGAAGATCGACGTCTTCATAGAGAGTCCAGAAGCAGGTGGGAATCGCTCTCGGTCGCGCTGCAAAAGCACGACCGAGACATTGAAAAAAAAAATCGAACATCGAGTTGGGGGGCGGAGCTAAAGGCCACAACCTCCAAGGCTGCTGCAGAATCGGCCCTGGGTCATGTCCGGACTCTCGAACAGCGAATCTGGGCCTTAGAAGATCTCGACGACCTTGAGAAACAGGGTCGTCGAAAAAATATTCGTTTGCTGGGCCTTCCCGAACGGGAAAAGGAAGGCCAGCTTGCAGTGTTTTTGGAGCAGTGGCTCCCTCAGATGTTGAAGCTGGAGGCTGGATCAGGCCAGGTGCGGGTAGAATGGGCCCACCGGGTTGCAACATGCAGGCCCGGGTCGGACCAGCGCCCCCACCCGGTCCTGTTCCGGCTTCAGTGTTAACAGGGAGAAGCAAATGCTCCTGGAGCCTCCAGAAATCTCGGGAAAGATCCCCAGGCCATGACATACAAGGAATCTAAGATTATGCCGTTTCAGGATTTTTCCCCAGCTTTGGTCCGCAAGAGGAGGGCGTTTGATGAAACGAAGAAGCGTCTAAGGGGTTTAAACATTCAGTACTCCCTGTGCTACCCAGCGACGCTACATTTTAACCACCAAGGGTCAGTCTATAACTTCGAATCGCCGGAGAAGGCCAAAGAATTTTTGGACTCTCTTAAATAGATTGTAAGAATTAATTCATGTGGTTAATGATGCTGTTCTGCTTCCCACCCACCCCCGGTTTACTCCTTTTTATTCCTCTTATTCCCTTTATTGTTTAATATCATCTCCGGGGTGGTAGGGAGGGGGGCTTATTTGTTCTCCACTGTGTGATTTTCTTTTTTTTAAATGTAGGCCGGGCGGTCTAGTTGATTCAGATGAGGGGGGGAGGGCATCTGCCTTGTCCTACCTTATCTCTTTCTTTTAGAGTGGGATTGTTCCCCCCTTTTATTTTGTGTTATTATACTTAATTATTACCTACTGAGACTGTAACTTTATAGTTTTACTGTAACTATATAGGTTTTAGTGGTATTAACATTGCTAAATGTATGTAGGTGTTGGTGTGGGTGGGGGGTTAGGGTACTCACTGTTAACTTTAGCTTTATAGTACACTTGAATTTTTCTATTTTATTATGGGGTGCCTGGGTCAAGAGTGGGACACTGGTTGGGAGAGGATATGATGGGTTTCCGGAAAGGAAGTAATGCCCCCTGGAAGCAAGGGGGAAAATCTCCTTTTAAATATGTTTTATATTTTGTTTTATTTAGAAATAGTTTTTTACTAGATTGGCGTGAGTGTATTAAAGAATCTCTATTTTTGTGAATTTTCTATGGTCTATGCTCAGGATGTTTTGGATGGGGTTTCTCCTCCCGGGGTGTCTCGGACTTGCCTGGACGATAGTGGTTAGTCATTCGATTAAATGGTGTATCTGGAATGCCAAGGGGAGTAATTCGCCAATCAAAAGGAAGAAAATACTATCAAACCTCAAAAAAAAAAGAGTTGATATAGCTGTCTTACAGGAGACACATTTACTGGATAAAGAACACTTGAAATTACAACAGGGTGGATTTGATCAGGCCTTCTTTTCGTCTTTCAGTTCAAAAAGTAGGTGAGTAGTCATTCTTATTTCAGAAGAATCTCCCTTTCAAAATCCTAAGTCAGATAAAAGATGAATCTGGACGGTACATACTGATTAAAGCCCTTATAAATGGAGAGGAATATGGAATTTTGAATCTGTATTGTCCCCCGGCGCATCCTTTCAAATTTATAATGGAAGCTTTCTCCAAACTGATGGCTCTTGGGGCTTGTCATACAATTATTGGGGGAGACTTTAATTGCACTATGGACCCGGAGATAGACAGGATACCCAAGAGTACTGCGGGTGTATCCCCCAGATCCAGGCAATTGGCGGGTTTGAATAAAGAGTTAGGATTAGTAGATGTGTGGAGGTGCCTCCACCCGCAAGGCAGAGATTTCTCTTTTTATTCTAATCCATATAAGTGTCACACTAGAATTGATATGTTTTTTTGCCCCTTCAACCTTTTTGAATTCCATATTATCCTGCAAAATAGGTAATATAATAATTTCTGATCACGCTGCAGTGTATATGGAAATCAAGACTAGGAACAATGAGACGGCCCCCTGATATTGGTGTATGGATTCTTTCTTAATGAAGGATAGTAAATTTGTAAAATATTTCTCTCAAGATTTCAAAACTTTTTTGGAAATTAATTCAGGTATGGCTAGTAACCCATCAAAGATGTGAGAGACCATTAAGGCTTATGCGCGGGGTCTGATCATTTCATTCTCGGCAACCCAGAAAAAACTAATGGGAGAACAACAGCGTCGACTCAAGGCTCGCTTAAAGGCAGCTGAGACACCGTACGTTGATAGGCCCTCTGTTGCTAACTTACAAAGGATTACGGCCCTTAGGACAGCCCTGAATACCGCGCTTACCCAAACAGCAAAGAGGGAAATATTATTTGCAAAGCAACGATTATATGAATTTGGCGATAAGCCTGGTAGATACCTAGCGGTTCTCGCAGGGGTAAAAAAGGCCCCTCAAGCTATCATGTTCATCTGGGAAAGTGCTGGTACTCTGACTCACAATCATAAAAGGATCAACACAATCTTCAGAAAGTTTTACTCTGATTTGTATAAATCGCAGGATTGTGAAGATACAGCCAGGAAGATGCAGTCCTTTTTTAAAAGCCTGGCCATTCCGGACTTAAGCCCGGAACAGGTGTCGGTCCTGAATGCTCCCCGAACAACCCAGGAAATACTTGACACAATCAGGCAGCTTCAGTACGGTAAGGCACCTGGCCCAGATGGATTTCAGGTTGAATTCTACAAAGAGTTTACAGGAGTATTAGCTGGTCCACTTATGGACATGCACAACTACTCATATAGTCAGGGCTACCTTCCGCCTTCGTTGAAAAAGGCGAATATCTCCCTCATTCTCAAGGAAAGGAAAGGAATCAGAAGACTGTGCATCATAGAGACCAATATCCTTGCTAAATGTAGACTTTAAAATTCTTTCTAAAACATTAGCGTTGAGGCTGGAGAGGGTATTGCCATATATCATAAAAGAGGACTAGACGGGGTTTATCAAGGGCCATAAATCATCCAATAATATTAGAAGGGTTTTGAATGTGATTCTAGTCTGTCATCAGGAAAGAATACCAGGATTGGACGCAGAGAAGGCATTTGTCAAGGGTGAATGGTCATACCTGTTCTATAATTGGAAAGGTTTGGTGTTGGAAAGGTATTTGCTAAATGGGTCTCAACATTGTATAATGACCCCAAAGCAGTCGTGATCACCAATGGCTTAGGCTCGGATAGCTTCAGTGTGGGTAGGGGCTGCCGTCAGGGATGTCCTCTCTCACCGTTGCTATTCACGCTAATAATTGAGCCACTAGCGGAAACTATACGGGCTGACTCTAATATAACGGCCCCGAGGGTTGGCACAGGTAAACATAAAATTACCCTTTAAGCAAATGATGTTCTCCTTTTTCTTAGTAATCCTTTGGTGTCCATGCCCCGCCTGATCCAAGTTATTAATTTATTTAGTACATACACAGGCTAGAAAATTAATTTCTCAAAATCAGAGGCCATGCCAATGGGTGGTCTCGCTAGTATGTCCTACTTATTGGACGGATCACACTTTCCCTTTCGGTGTTTTTTTATATTTAGGTATTTTTATCACCCCAATATTTGGCCAGCTATGCAAGGTCAATTTTGTGCATCTACTGGAAAGGATAAGGCAGGACCTTCAACGTTGGGGGGATCTTCCAATTTCCTGGCTAGGCAGAATAGCTCTAATTAAAATGAATGTCTTGCCCCGTCTCTTATACCTTATGAGAATGTTCCCGGTGATGCTGCCGAAGCCGTCACTGTGCAAATTGTATGGTTGGCTTGGTTCTTTCATCTGGAGTCAGAGGTGGTTCCTCATTAAGTTAAAGAAGCTACAGTTTCCACAGGCAAGGGGAGGGATGGATTTTCCAGACTTTAGGAAGTATCAGCTGATTTCCCTATTAAGCTACATAGCCGATTGGGTCTCGACTGACGCGCAATCAATCTGGCTGGACATTGAGGCTTCTCAAGTAAAGTGCCCACTTATTAACCTCTTATTTTTAGATAAGATGAAAGTCAATATGGACCATAGTAAAAACCCTATAGTATTAAACACAATTAAAGCCTGGAAGATAATGCGGCAAAACTAGGGTAATTCACATAAAACCTCCCCTTATACTCCTATAATGGGGGCATGGGGTTTTCAAGCAGGGCTCACAGACGCCACATTTAAATGCTGGAAGTCCAGGGGTATCTCCTGTTTAGGGGATCTGTTTGATGAGGGGATCTTGATGTCTTTCGAACAGCTGCACCAGAAATTTGGATTATCTAATGGAGACCTCTTTCGATACTTCCAAATTCGAGATTACATACAGAAGACGACTACGTTTTTAGATAGCCTTTATAAATCTGATAGAGAACGTAGAGTGTTGTGGCCAATGGGTTTACCCTCGGTCAGCATTCTCTACCATTTATTACATAATGAAGTGTCGGAAGACATGGAACGTTTGCTTCGAACATGGGATCAGGAATTGGGGTTGGAAATATCCACAGAAATGTGGGATGACATCTGGGAAAATGCCAGAAAAATCTCCATCTGTAATAGAACCCAGGCCATTCAGTTAAAGATGCTCCATAGGACTCATGTAGCACCGGTAAAATTTAGGGCAGGAGCATCTCCAATGTGTCCCAAATGTAAAATTGAAGTGGGCACTCTCACACATTGCTTATGGACATGTCATAAGATCCGCAAATACTGGGTCAGAGTAGCAAATGCTTTGACAGAAATCTTGGGAACAGAAATTAGAGTAGATCCAGTATCTCTTCTCCTGAGCTTTGAGCTTGCCTTCCCTGGATATGCACGAGAGGAAATTATATTCCATTCTCTCCTTTTGTGCAAGGAAAAATATCTTAGTAAACTGAGTAGCTGAGGGCCCTCCAGGACTTCCGAATTGGCACAGGTTAATCATGGAATGTATTCCCTTTGACTTCCTTACAAATATGGTGCACCAAAAAACTGAATTATTCTATAAAATATGGCAGCCCTTCCTGAATTACATAGATACAGATATTTCAGCCATTTTGTAAGGGCTTTCATATATTTGTGGTAGCGGTTCTGGCTGGTCTGGGGCCCCTTGGGGGAGGAATCCCGTATGAATACGGGTTTTATTATGACTTGACATTAATTCATTCCGAGCATGTACTTCTATTTAATTACTATGTTATCCTTTTTTTCTCTTGAGTAATGCAAGATATTTTATTATACGCTCTGGTTAGTTATAGGTTAGATTAGTAGTTAGTTGAGCTTTGTCTTTTTTTTTCTTTATCTTTTCTTTTCGTTTGACAGGTTTTGGTTATTATTTATTTATTTAATATTTAATTGTATATTAGTGTTTGTATTTGTGTTTTTTATTTTGTAAGTTTGTTAAAACGTGTTAAATTTTCAATAAAAAAATCTATTAAAAAATAGTAAGGATATTCAAACATGAAATCTTAATGTGTCATTCGTTCAGCAGTTATGTGGAAGTCTGAATTTTCTCAGAGATTTTAACATTGCTTGATGGGTGTTTGTTTATACCCAGCTACAATTCACTACATTTGAAACTTGGGAGCACCAATTGTAAAGGGATAGGCAAGTTAGCATCATTTACCCTAGACTACCTTTGGGATATAGCATGTAGGCTTTACCAATATAGATTAAATAAATGGTGACTGGCATCTCAGCATCTTCAGACTGACTTAGAAACTGTCATACAAGTTATACAGAGTCGTCAATAGTCTGTACATAGATCAGATGTTATAAGAAGACAGGTCAGACTATATGTACCATTCGTTTAATTCTGAAAAGGCATAGTACAATTCCTATTTCAAGACTGCCGGCAATTAACTTGAGGATTGAAGTGACATGCAAGGATTAAAGACTAGAAGGTAATTCCAAAATTAAGTGTCCAGAGCATGAGAGAGGAAGTCCAGAAGGAAAAACTAGATTGGCTAAATACCCTTCCTAAACCTTTTTGGTATTTAATAGTCTTATTGTCCAGGATACAAGTGAATGAAATCAGAACATAAAAAGTGCTGCATAAGGTCTATGGCTCTTTAAAGTTTGATGAGGGCAGTTGGGAATGGTGAAGACAGCAAAATAATGCTCTTCAGAGAATCAGTGTGGATTTGACAGGCCAAATGGCTTGTGTCTGCACTGTCGGGATTCTATGATTCTAAACTCATTTTCAGTTTCAGTCATTTTACTCAGAGAATTTAAAAAGGCAATCCTCCAGTATAAGATACTCAAAGTGTGTGCTAGGTTTACCCTGTAACTCTGGGTTGAGAGCTCTGTAATACCCTACCAAAATCCCTAAAGTTAGAGTAGCCAACCCCCCGAAGGAAGTCACTTTTCTGTTATTATATGCTTGGTAGCCAATTAAGAGAGAAAAAGTGGGAATTTGCCCCACATCAGAGACCTGCTAGCCAGAGATTACTAGCCCTGAGGGTAGTCACATTGTCTGTGGAAGCAGACCAGAGAACCAAGATAAGGTACATAAAGTCCTCAGAGAGTGATTCTTCATGGATGATGCCACACTAACATTCCATGCTAAGGAACACCTTCATGGCACAGGGACAACTCTCATGCCTGTAAAAAAATTTAGTTTGACCATTAGTATCAGGAAGACAAATGTCACGGCCTTGAACTTTGCCATTTCGCATCCAATGTCATGACAATGTGGTGCTGGAAGTTGCTGATAGCTTTACATGTCTCGGCTTCACAGTCATCAACACTGAAATCAACATGCATTACAAAGCTTTAGCTGATAGGTCCAGCTAAGTAAGGGTGTGGGACAACCACCACCTGCTTGAAATCACCAAACTGCAATTCTACCAATCCCTTAGACTTCCTCACCAGCAAATGCACCAGAGAATGTCACGCCAGAGTGGGATTTCTGATCCACACCAGGTGATGCTTCATACAGAGTTACCCACCATAAAGTATAGAGAACAGTGCTTTAACGCACATTTCTTCAATGCGAATTGACTATCACGCGATTGAAAAGTTTAGATCATTATTTGTACAATGAGAACTTTCCTTACCTGTACTGGCTATAATGTGATTCTGGTGCTGCTATTGTGAGATTTTCTTATAACACATGTGAATGGAACTATTGCATTATATCCAAAAAGACTGTAGAGTCATAGAGTCAGAGATGTACAGCACAGAAACAGACCCTTCAGTCCAATTCATCCATGCCGATAAGATAGCCCAACCCAATCTAGTCCCACCTGCCAGCACCCGGCCCATATCCCTACAAACCCTTCTTATTCATATACCCATCCAAATACCTCTTAAATGTTGCAATTGTACCAGACTCCACCACTTCCTCTGGTAGCTCATTCCATACATGTACCACCCTCTGCATAAAAAAAGTTGCCCCTTAGGTCTCTTTTACATCTTTCCCCTCTCACCCTAAATCTATGCCCTCTAATTCTGGACTCTCCCACCCCCAGGGAAAAGACTTTGTCTATTTATCCTATCCATGCCCCTCATGATTTTATAAACCTCTATAAGGTCACCCCTCAGCCTCCGACGCACCAGGGAAAACCGCCATAGCCTACTCAATCTCTCCCTATAACTCATATTCTCCAACCCTGGCAACATCCTTGTACATCTTTTCTGAACCCTTTCAAGTTTCACAACATCTTTCCAAAGGAAGGATACCAGAACTGCATACAATATTCTAACAGTGGCCTAACCAATGTCTTGTACGGCAGCAACATGACCTCCAAACTCCTGTATTCAATACTCTGACCAATAAAGGAAAGCATACCAAATGCCTTCTTCACTATTCTATCTACCTGCGACTCCACTTTCAATGAGCTGTGAACCTGCACTCAAGGTCTCTTTGTTCAGCAACACTCCCTAGGACCTTACCATTAAATGTGTAAGTCCTACTAAGATTTGCTTTCCCAAAATACTGCACCTCACATTTATTTGAATTAAACTCCATCTGCCACTTCGCAGCCCATTGGTCCATCTGATCAAGATCCCATTGGAATCCAAGGTAACCTTCTTTGCTGTCCACTACTTCTCCAATTTTGGTGTCATTAGCAAACTTACTAACTATACCTCTTACACTCACATCCAAATCATTTATATAAATGAAGAAAAGTAGTGGACCCAGCACCAATCCTTGAGACACTCCACTGGTCACAGGCCTCCAATCTGAAACAGTCTGAAATCTGTACTGGCTAATTAATGGGGAAAAAAAAAGAGTTTAGAAGAATAAGGGGGAATCTAATTGAAACTTACCGGATACCAAGAAGCCTAGACAGAGTGGATGTGGAGAAGATGTTTCCATCAGGACAGGCTAGGACCCAGGGCACAGCCATGATTAAAGCACAGTTAAAGGACAACCCTTTAGAATGGCGATGAGGAGAAATTTCTTCAGCTAGAAGGTGGTGACTCTATGAAACTTGTTGCTGCCAAGGGCTATAAAGGTCAATTCATTGAATTATTTAAGACAGAGAAATATAGTTTCTTGATTAGTAAGGAGATCAAGGGTTATAGGGAGAAAAACAGGAGAATGGGATTGAAAACAGATCAGCCATGATTGAACGGAGAAGCAGCTTCAGTGGGGTGAATGGGTTAATTCTACTCCTACATCTTATAGTCTATGCTCTCTCAGGAACCAAGTCTCACTGCAGTGGTTCTTTCTTTTCCTTGTGATATACTTGGAGATGTTGTACTGGTCTGTTTATATATTTCTTACTAAATTTATCAGATACCTCAATCTCTCTCTCTCCATTTATTTTCAGTCATCCCGAGCCAGTTTCTAAAATCTTCCTAATCTTCAGGTCCACTAATAATCTAGCAGCATAGTATGTGTGTTATTTTTCAATTTGATACTATCCTTAATGCTCTTCGTTACTCACAAATGGAGGATGCTTCTGGCTGAGACTTTGCCATTGCTTCTCTACCATTTCACTATTTAAATTCTTCTCCCAAACCAATTTAAATGAACTCTCTCTTCCTACCCTCAACTTCTCCTCATTTAAGTTTAAGACATTAGTTTGAAATCCATATTTCTAACTCTCAAACTGAATGTTAGATTCTATCCTGTGATGATCATTCTTACAGATAGGATCCTTTCTGACAAGGTAATTAATTAATCCAATCATATTACACATTATCCACAGTTAAGTGTGCTACCATCTGGAGCAACTAATGTCTTTCCCCACTTGATCAGTCCTCTACAGCCATGGTTAATTTAACCAATTCTCACCGCAGTCCCTGCTCTTATCCACACAAACTGCAAGATCATCAAACCAGTTTACAACAGGAAGGCTGGGACTCCTCCATTGCTATCTTCTGGATTTCCATGTCTGTTTCACTTACAAATCACATCCTATTGTTCCTGGTCATGGACCAAAATTTAAGAACTTAGCCTCAGGTGCATGATTGTTTAGTGGAACCAAGTGTGGAAGTAACCTCCCCATTCCCCAAAGCCTCAGCATCGCCTATTCAGATTGCAACTCAATAACTCAGAGCTGACATTTGCATTTACAAACTTGTACCACCGATGTGGCTGCATTAGATCACACAGGTGTCAACCAGCTCCTGCAACACAGCAACTGCCGTGCCACCTTTATCCTATTTTATTTAATTAACTAGGTTTCAAACTGACAATTATTAGTCAATGATTATCTATATTTACATTATGTGGTTTAATAAGGAGTTTAAGCTGCTAATAAATTAAAGTATTGTCCCAATTTACAGAGGGATAAAAAACACAAAACATAATGTGGGGAGGTGTTGGCCCAGCAGTATCATCACTGAACTATTAATCCAGAGACCTAGATAATGTTCTGGGGACCAATGTTCAAATTCCACCATCTGGATTTAAGAATCTAATGATGACCACAAATCCATTGTCAGGAAAAACCCATCTGGTTCACTAGTGTTCTTTATGGAAGGAAATCTGCCATCCTTATCTGTTCTGGCTTACATGTGACTTCAGACCCACACAAAATGTGGTTGACTCTTAACTGCCTTTTTTTTAAGGGATGGGCAATGAATGCCAGCCTAGCCATTGACACCAACATCCTGTGAGTGAACAGAAAAAAAGCCACAAGAAATATTCACGGGCCAAATCATCAAGCCTGCTCCACCATTCAATATGGCCATTGCTGACCTTTAGCTTTAAACACAATTTCTGGTCCATTCCTCATATTCTTAGGCTCCCTAACAGACTGAAAATGTATCTATCCCAACTTTAAATGTATTCAATGATGGAAACGCCACAATTCACTGTGGTGTTAATGTTTATATAATCATATTGTTAAGTTTGCTAATGTATTTAAAGCTGCTAATGGTCTGAGCACATATATAATGGGGGCCACCTACAAACACTAGAGGTGGAAGGAATTAAGAGATTGCATAGTAAATAAACACTATCCACAAAGTAAAGTGTCTTGGTTCGTTTTTGCTTCACCGTCTGGCTTGGATGCTGACTGACAGTGGTAGCAGATCATGGCTGTCTAAAGGTGAAGATAAAATTTAAAAAAAGAGTTATTTTCAGAGAGCGATGATCATAATTTGAGCTATGTTTGAAAAGAATAACCAAAAGTTAGTGTAACAATTTAGAATGTTATTTCCCACTCTTGTTCTGTGAAGCTGGATGTAACGATCAATGGAAAATTGAAATGGATATGGTACACAGAATGCATTGTTGCAAAAGGAAAAAGCAAGGTGTTGCCTTGACAATCTACTTCCTACTAAAAGCAGGATCAAGTGTAAAATATTCAGAGCGAGGATGTTCAAGATTTGGTACTGAGGAAGGGTTGAATAATCTATTAATATGAATGGATTACTTTTTTTAATAACTGGTTGAATAAATGAATAGAAGGCGAAGTCAGATTTAAATTTAGAAAGCAGGATGGAAGTTCTGTAGAGTAATAAATAATGGAATTCATTTAAAAAAATGGAATTTCAGAAAATATGAAAGACTTGAAAAACTCTATTCGGAAATTCCTAATTAAGCATTTGCCTTCAAATTGGTGGATTGTGTTAAGGGGTCAAACACAGTAATAACCAGAGTTGTACTTATAAAAAGAAAACATGTTTGGAACAGATGTCAGAAATCTTAAGAATATTCCAAAGGAAAACACATTTTCAGTAACCTTAAGGCTCAATGGGATTTTCAGCTCTAACACACAGTATCTGTGGAGAGAACTTTTCAAGTCCATATGACTCTTCTTTAAAACCCAAGGAAAGCTAATATGACAGCATCACAGCCCATAGAAAAATACTTTAACAAAGCTTTAACAGTAGAATTGAAGGTATGGAATAAATAAAAACTTTCCATCTTGTACTTCATAAACATGGAAAATGAATTTAGTCTGTCTACAATAAGAATGGACAAGGTAAGTGGAGAAATGAATACCCTCCAGACTAAATTCCTGACAATGTGCAGGGGTTGGGGAGCTTGTCAATGATGAATTTAGGGATGCACCATATGTGAACATGAGAGTAGATTGTCCCTTTCGCTGATGACAAGTCTGAAAGAAATCACATGATAAGACGAGATGTTTCACAAAAAAATCAGCAGATCAACTGAGTTGTTAGTTAATACCTGCCCTGGCAGAGGCAAGTAAAGAACTCACTACAATTAGCTAGGCGCAACAGTCCATATTAATTGGCTTTGTGAGAAATCTAAAGATTCCCTCAGTAATGAGTGATTAATCCCTGCCTTGGGGAGGGCTTTATGAAAATATTCCACTTCTTCTGAGCACTTGAATGAACTGCATCAAGGGAGAACAGCATTCATTCAGGCCAAAGGTTCACAGAACATGTGGCATTGCCCAAAGCCATTAGGAATAAATGTTAATCCAAGGGATGTACTATGTTGCAAAAGAGATGAGCAGAAAAGAGTGCAAAGGTCTCTAAGAGTTTAGGTAGCAATGGAGAACAGTAATTTTACAGACTGGCAACCAAACAATAAGGACATATTCCGTGAGGTTAATTAGCACTGACTGCACACTTCGAGAATCTGAACAAGCTATAGAAAGGGATAAGTTCCCATGTACTCTGTGCACATAAATGTTACACAATTGAAATTATGGGAGATGAAAAGCCAATTGAATAAAGACAAAATGATACTGAGACATAGGACAAAGCTGTTTACTTCCAAGGAAAACAACCTATAGTCACGAAAGATACATTCATGCCAGAGGGAGCCAGCTTCTTTTTTAATTCATTCATGGGATATGGTCATCACTGGCTGGGACAGCATTTATTGCCTATCCCTAGTTGCTCTTGAAGTTGGTGGCGAGCTGCTTTCTTGAACTGCTGCAATCCATTCAATATAGGTATATCCACAATGTCATAAGGAAGGGAGCTTCACCCTGTTTGACCCCATGACACTGAAGGTTCGATGAACAGTGCAGGAGGACAAGCTGGGAGCAGCACCAAGCATATCTGAAGAAGAGGTGTCAACTTGGTGAAGCGACAGAACAGGACTATGAAAATGCCAAAGAGGATGAGCAAGTGACAGATCAAGCCAAGTGATTTAACAGATAACAAATCAGATGTGTGCTCTGCAGTCTTGTCATGGATAGTGATGGCGAATTAAACAATTCACTGGAGGAAGCTGCTCCACAGTTATCCCCATTCTGAATGATGTGGGAGACAGCACATCAGTGTGAGAGTCAAGAAACAAGCATTTGCAACAATTTTCTACTCAAAGTCTGGTGGATAATCCATCTTAGCCTCCTCCCATGATCCCCAGTATCACAGATGCCACTCTTCAGCCAATTCACTTCACTCCAAAATGATACAAAAACAAAAAAAAGAGACTGAAGACACTGAATAATATAAAGTCTAAGGGTGCTAACAACCTTCCTAAGATGGTCCTGAAGACTTGTGTTCCAGAACTTGCTACATCCCTAGCCAAGCTTTCTACTACAGCTACAAGCCTGGCATCAACCTGACAACATGGAAGATTTCCTAGGGATGCCCTGTCCGCAAAAGCAAAACATACCCAACCAGACCAATTACCACCTCAAGTCTGTTCTTGGATCATCATCAGCAAAGTAACCGAAGGTATCATTAACATAGTTATCCAGCAGTACTTGCTCAGCAACAACCTGCTCACTGCTGCTTAGTATTGGCTCTGCCAGGGCTATTGTGCTCCAAATTCTTGAAGCCTTAGTTCAAACATGGTCCCAAGGGCTAAATTACAGAGGTGAATTTGCTGAAATGAAAGTGACTGCCCTGGATCAAAATTGGAGTCAAAGAGAATCACAAAGAAAGCTTTCTACTGTTTAGAGTCATAAGGATGATGATTGTGGTAGCTGGAGCTCTGTCATTTCACTTCCAGGACATCTCTGCAGGAGGTCCTCAGTCCAACCACCTTCAGCTGCTGCATCAATAAACTTTCCTCCATAAAATCAAAGTGGAAATGTTCACTAATGATTGCATGATGTTCAGCACCATTTGTGAGTCCTCTGATACTGAAGCAATCATTGTCCAAATGTATCAAGGCCTGAAAGAGATTCAGCCTTGATCTGACAAGTGGCAAATGACATTCACTCCACACAGTGTCAGGTAATGACCATCTCCAACAAGAGGAAATCTAACCATCACCCCTAAACATTCAATAACATTAACTTCACTGAATCTCCTGTCAACATCCTGCCAGAAACTGTAGTAAGAGTGGACCTGGAAACGTAGTGAAAGGAATTCTGCTCACAGGACAGTGAGATTTTAATTATAGTAACAGTAGTATTTCAGAATGAGATAGGAGGTCAAGTTAATATCAAAGTTTGACAAGAGCAAGGTCCATGGAACAAGCCAGGTACACCACAAGTTTAAGCCCCTATGATCAAGATGTGCTTGTGACTACAAACTGATTAAGCTAAGCTGAAAAAGGTTGCAGACTACTACATAAGCGTGTACCAGCCTTATCACATGGATGGATATGCACAGAAAAACAAAAGTGTTTCCTATGGGATGTACAAGGCTAATGCTGGACTAATGGCTCAAGGTTTTAATGAAAAGCTCAATGAACAAGGTGTTAAGAGTGGCTCTCCTACTGCAAGAACATGATCTTGAAAATCATACCTCTTTGAGCAAAATAATTCTGGGAGTAGAAGTCTGTCTGTGTAAAAGCTGCATTTTGCAACTTTAAATGAGAATTATTTTTGAAACAACTTAAAGCACAAGATGATCTAGAAGGGAAGCTGCGGAAATGTAATAAATGGTTCTTTGGGTTGAATAATGCAGTGAAAGTATAGTACATCTCAGTTTGGTCATCCTGCTGGAAGGTTCCATTCACCTTAAAATTGGACTCAGAGTTTTACTGATATCACAGAACCGAAACAGCCCTCTTTACAATGCAAGTTGATGATTTTCTGTGGGGAGGGTCTGCAGCATTCAAACAGACAAAAAAACATTGGAACTTGTCCTGGTTTGGAGGTGCCGGTGTTGGATTGGGGTGTACAAAGTTAAAAATTACACAACACCAGGTTATAGTCCAAAAGGTTTCTTTGGAAGCACTAGCTTTCAGTTGACAACCACCTGATGAAGGAGCAGTGCTCCGAAAGCTAGCGTGCTTCCAAAGAAATCTGTTGGACTATAATCTCGTGATGTGTGATTTTTAATATTGGAACTTGTGATTGGCAGTAATGTTTCAACGGCCTTTAAAATGTATTGGATTACCTAGCAAATTGAACAAATGGGAAAGGTTTTGGATCAAAAAATCTTTCTTGGAACAGATTACTTACATCCGATTTAATTGGGCTGGGTCCTCACAGAGAAAAGATCCTGTATTCAAGGTAGAAAACAGACTACCTAGCAAGTTTGTTTCTTCAATTAAGCTGATTGTAAGACGCAAGGGCAGATGTGCACCATTCAATGAGGTCCTGGTTTTTTTTTCATCCTCAACTCCACTTTACTGCTTTTACCTCATAATCCTCAATTCCCTCATTAATTTAAAATTTCTCAACCCCGAATATAGTTAACAATTCTACCTCTGCAGTAGAAAATTCTACAGATTTGCCAGCCTCAGATGAGAAATTCCTCCTCATCACTGACTTAAAAAGACAACAACTTATTCTGAGGTTATGCTTGTTGGCCCTAGACTCTTGTCAAGAGGAAACAACCTTTCCCAAACTACCTTATCAAGTCACTGAAGAATATTATATGTTTCAAGAAGGTTCCCATTCATTCTTCTAAAATCCAATGAGTTCAGACCTGACCTTCTCAACTTCTCCTCAAAGACAGTTCCTCCATTACCAGGATCAATCTTCTCTGACTGTCTCCAATATCAGTATACGTTTCCTTGGATAGGGTTCAAGTTCACAGTATCCCAGCTGTGTTCTGACCAGTGCCCTGTACAGGCTTAATGAAAGTTTCCTGCTTTTATAATCTATTGCCTTTGAAATAAAGGTCAACAATCCATTTGCATTTCCTATTCCCGAGATGTTATGCTAGCCTTTTATGATTTATGTACAAAGACTCCTAATCCCTCTACAGCTTTCTGCAGTCTTTGTCAATTTAAATAATATTCAGATGCTTTATTCTTCCTGCCAATGTGCAAGACCATACATTTTACCATATGTTCCACCTGTCAAGTTTCCATTACGTTAACCTTTCAAATTGCCTCTGTAGATATTTTTGTCATGCTCAGCACTTGCTTCCCCACCTGTTTTTGTACCATCGGCAAACTTGGTTATTGTACATTCACTATTCATTCAAATCAAGCCATTTAATTATATTGTAAATAATTGTAGTTGCAGCAAAACTCCTTGTGGCACTCCACTAGTTACAGGTTGTCATCCTGAAAATTCCATCCCCTATTCCAACGCTGTCTTTTATTAGTCAGTCAATCCTCTATTCTAACATACTACCTCCAATACATTGAGCTCTCATCCTGTTAAGTTATCTAACAGATGGCACCTTACCAAACACCTTAACTCATCCAAGTATATTACATCCACTGCTTTCCCCTATCTTTCCCGCTACCTTCCCAAAGAATTCTTAGAAGTTTTTCAGGCAGCATTTCTGCTTCATGAAGCCATGCTGACTCTGCTTGACCATATGGTGCATTTCGAAATGTTCTCCTGTTACAGCTTTTGTAAGAAACTCTAACATTTTCCCCAATGACAGATATTAAGCTAATTATCATACAGTTCCTGTTTATCATTTCCTTCCCATTTTAAATGAAATAGATTCAAACAGCATGGAAACTGGCCCTTCGGTCTAACCAGTGGTGCTGGAAGAGCACAGCAATTCAGGCAGCATCCGAGGACAGGCAAAATCGACGTTTCGGGCAAAAGCCCTTCATCAGGAATAAAGGCAGAGAGCCTGAAGCATGGAGAGATAAGCTAGAGGAGGGTGGGGGTGGGAGAGAGTGGCATAGAGTACAATAGGTCAGTGGGGAAGGAGATGAAGGTGATAGGTCAGGGAGGAGAGGGTGGAGTGGATAGGTGGAAAAGGAGCTGGGCAGGTCGGACAAGTCCGGACAGGTCAGGGGATAGAGTTTCTGGAGGTTAGAAGCTAGGATGAGGTGGGGGAAGGGGAAATGAGGAAACTGTTAAAATCCACATTGATGCCCTGGGGTTGAAGTGTTCCGAGGCGGAAGATGAGGCGTTCTTCCTCCAGGCGTCTGGTGGTGAGGGAGCGGCGGTGGAGGAGGCCCAGCACCTCCATATCCTCGGCAGAGTGGGAGGGGGAGTTGAAATGTTGAGCCACTGGGCGATGTGGTTGATTGGTGCGGGTGTCTCGGAGATGTTCCCTAAAGCGCTCTGCTAGGAGGCGTCCAGTCTCCCCAATGTAGAGGAGACCGCATCGGGAGCAACGGATACAATAGATGATATTAGTGGATGTGCAGGTAAAACTTTGATGGATGTGGAAGGCTCCTTTAGGGCCTTGGATGGAGGTGAGGGAGGAGGTGTGGGCGCAGGTTTTACAGTTCCTGCAGTGGCAGGGGAAAGTGCCAGGATGGGAGGGTGGGTCGTAGGGGGGCGTGGACCTGACCAGGTAGTCACGGAGGGAACGGTCTTTGCGGAAGGCGGAGAGGGGTGGGGAGGGAAATATATCCCTGGTGGTGGGGTCTGTTTGGAGGTGGCGGAAATGTCGGCGGATGATTTGGTTTATGCGAAGGTTGGTAGGGTGGAAGGTGAGCACCAGGGGCGTTCTGTCCTTGTTGCGGTTGGAGGGGTTGGGTCTGAGGGCGGAGGTGCGGGATGTGGATGAGATGCGTTGGAGGGCATCTTTAACCACGTGGGAAGGGAAATTGCGGTCTCTAAAGAAGGAGGCCATCTGGTATGTTCTATGGTGGAACCGCTCCTCCTGGGAGCAGATACGGCGGAGGCGGAGGAATTGGGAATACGGGATGGCATTTTTGCAAGAGGTAGGGTGGGAAGAGGTGTAATCCAGGTAGCTGTGGGAGTCGGTGGGTTTGTAGAAGATGTCAGTGTCAAGTCGGTCGTCACTGATGGAGATGGAGAGGTCCAGGAAGGGGAGGGAGGTGTCAGAGATGGTCCAGGTAAATTTAAGGTCAGGGTGGAATGTGTTGGTGAAGTTGATGAATTGCTCAACCTCCTCGCGGGAGCACGAGGTGGCGCCAATGCAGTCATCAATGTAGCGGAGGAAGAGGTGGGGAGTGGTGCCGGTGTAATTACGGAAGATCAACTGCTCTACGTAGCCAACAAAGAGACAGGCATAGCTAGGGCCCATACGTGTGCCCATGGCTACCCCTTTGGTCTGGAGGAAGTGGGAGGATTCAAAGGAGAAATTGTTAAGGGTGAGGACCAGTTCGGCCAAACGAATGAGAGTGTCGGTGGAGGGGTACTGTTGGGAACGTCTGGAGAGGAAAAAACGGAGGGCTTGGAGGCCCTGGTCATGGCGGATGGAGGTGTAGAGGGATTGGATATCCATGGTGAAGATGAGGTGTTGGGAGCCGGGGAAACGGAAGTCTTGGAGGAGGTGGAGGGCGTGGGTGGTGTCTCGAACGTATGTGGGGAGTTCCTGGACTAGGGGGGATAGGACAGTGTCGAGGTAGGTAGAGATGAGTTCAGTGGGGCAGGAGCATGCTGAGACAATGGGTCGGCCAGGGTGGTCAGGCTTGTGGATCTTGGGAAGGAGGTAGAACCGGGCAGTGCGGGGTTCCCGGACTATGAGGTTGGAAGCTGTGGGTGGGAGATCTCCTGAGGTGATGAGGTTCTGTATGGTCTGGGAGATGATGGTTTGGTGATGGGGGGTGGGGTCATGGTCAAGGGGGCGGTAGGAAGAGGTGTCCTCGAGTTGGCGTTTGGCTTCAGCGATGTAGAGGTCAGTGCGCCAGACTACCACTGCGCCCCCTTTGTCCGCTGGCTTGATGGTGAGGTCAGGATTGGAGCAGAGGGATTGGAGGGCTGCGCGTTGTGAGGGTGAGAGGTTGGAGTGGGGGAGGGGGGTCGACAGGTTGAGGCGGTTAATGTCCCGGCGGCAGTTGGAAATGAAGAGGTCGAGGGCAGGTAATAGGCCAGCGCGGGGTGTCCAGGTGGATGCAGTGTGTTGGAGGTGGGCGAAGGGGTCCTCAGAAGGTGGGCGGGAGTCCTGATTGTGAAAGTAAGCTCGGAGGCGGAGGCGACGGAAGAATTGTTCAATCCTGACCTCACCATCAAGCCAGCGGACAAAGGGGGCGCAGTGGTAGTCTGGCGCACTGACCTCTACATCGCTGAAGCCAAACGCCAACTCGAGGACACCTCTTCCTACCGCCCCCTTGACCATGACCCCACCCCCCATCACCAAACCATCATCTCCCAGACCATACAGAACCTCATCACCTCAGGAGATCTCCCACCCACAGCTTCCAACCTCATAGTCCGGGAACCCCGCACTGCCCGGTTCTACCTCCTTCCCAAGATCCACAAGCCTGACCACCCTGGCCGACCCATTGTCTCAGCATGCTCCTGCCCCACTGAACTCATCTCTACCTACCTCGACACTGTCCTATCCCCCCTAGTCCAGGAACTCCCCACATACGTTCGAGACACCACCCACGCCCTCCACCTCCTCCAAGACTTCCGTTTCCCCGGCTCCCAACACCTCATCTTCACCATGGATATCCAATCCCTCTACACCTCCATCCGCCATGACCAGGGCCTCCAAGCCCTCCGTTTTTTCCTCTCCAGACGTTCCCAACAGTACCCCTCCACCGACACTCTCATTCGTTTGGCCGAACTGGTCCTCACCCTTAACAATTTCTCCTTTGAATCCTCCCACTTCCTCCAGACCAAAGGGGTAGCCATGGGCACACGTATGGGCCCCAGCTATGCCTGTCTCTTTGTTGGCTACGTAGAGCAGTTGATCTTCCGTAATTACACCGGCACCACTCCCCACCTCTTCCTCCGCTACATTGATGACTGCATTGGCGCCACCTCGTGCTCCCGCGAGGAGGTTGAGCAATTCATCAACTTCACCAACACATTCCACCCTGACCTTAAATTTACCTGGACCATCTCTGACACCTCCCTCCCCTTCCTGGACCTCTCCATCTCCATCAGTGACGACCGACTTGACACTGACATCTTCTACAAACCCACCGACTCCCACAGCTACCTGGATTACACCTCTTCCCACCCTACCTCTTGCAAAAATGCCATCCCGTATTCCCAATTCCTCCGCCTCCGCCGTATCTGCTCCCAGGAGGAGCGGTTCCACCATAGAACACACCAGATGGCCTCCTTCTTTAGAGACCGCAATTTCCCTTCCCACGTGGTTAAAGATGCCCTCCAACGCATCTCATCCACATCCCGCACCTCCGCCCTCAGACCCAACCCCTCCAACCGCAACAAGGACAGAACGCCCCTGGTGCTCACCTTCCACCCTACCAACCTTCGCATAAACCAAATCATCCGCCGACATTTCCGCCACCTCCAAACAGACCCCACCACCAGGGATATATTTCCCTCCCCACCCCTCTCCGCCTTCCGCAAAGACCGTTCCCTCCGTGACTACCTGGTCAGGTCCACGCCCCCCTACGACCCACCCTCCCATCCTGGCACTTTCCCCTGCCACCGCAGGAACTGTAAAACCTGCGCCCACACCTCCTCCCTCACCTCCATCCAAGGCCCCAAAGGAGCTTTCCACATCCATCAAAGTTTTACCTGCACATCCACTAATATCATCTATTGTATCCGTTGCTCCCGATGCGGTCTCCTCTACATTGGGGAGACTGGACGCCTCCTAGCAGAGCGCTTTAGGGAACATCTCCGAGACACCCGCACCAATCAACCACATCGCCCAGTGGCTCAACATTTCAACTCCCCCTCCCACTCTGCCGAGGATATGGAGGTGCTGGGCCTCCTCCACCGCCGCTCCCTCACCACCAGACGCCTGGAGGAAGAACGCCTCATCTTCCGCCTCGGAACACTTCAACCCCAGGGCATCAATGTGGATTTTAACAGTTTCCTCATTTCCCCTTCCCCCACCTCATCCTAGCTTCTAACCTCCAGAAACTCGATCCCCTGACCTGTCCGGACTTGTCCGACCTGCCCAGCTCCTTTTCCACCTATCCACTCCACCCTCTCCTCCCTGACCTATCACCTTCATCTCCTTCCCCACTGACCTATTGTACTCTATGCCACTCTCTCCCACCCCCACCCTCCTCTAGCTTATCTCTCCATGCTTCAGGCTCTCTGCCTTTATTCCTGATGAAGGGCTTTTGCCCGAAACGTCGATTTTGCCTGTCCTCGGATGCTGCCTGAATTGCTGTGCTCTTCCAGCACCACTGATCCAGAATCTGGTTTCCAGCATCTGCAGTCATTGTTTTTACCTTCGGTCTAACCAGCCCATGTCGAACATAATCCCAAACTAAACTAGTCCCACCTGCCTGCTCCTGGTCCATATCCCTCTAAAAACGTTTCCTATGCGTGTACTTATCGAAGTGTCTTTTAAACATTATAACATTTGCAAGTTGCCAATCCTCTGGGACTTTTCACAAATCTAAGGATTCTTGCAAAATTACCACTGTAACCATCATCACAGTAGCTACTTCTTTTCATATCCTTGGATGCATCCCATTAGGTCTAGGAGACTTATCAGTCTTTACTGTAACTAGTTTTTTTGGTACATTTTCTCTGTTGATAGTTATTGTGTTTAAATCTTCTCCTTCTTTTGCCCCTTGAATATTTAGTATTTTTGGGACACTATTCGCATCTTCTCCTGCGAAGATTGCAGAGCATCATTCAACTCCTCTGCCATTGCCTGCCTTCCCACCATTATTTTCCCTTATCATTACTTCATTGTATCTTTTCTTTTAATTTGATGCTATCCTTAACTTTTCTGGTTCACTGTTTGGCTTATCCCCTTCCTAAAATCCTCTTTCCTCACTGGAATACATAATCCATGAGCTCTCTTTGCTGCTAAACTCCTTTTCCAATCCACTGCAGTTAACTCTGTCCTTGCTACTTTGAAATTACTCTTGTTTATGTTTCTGACCCAAGTTTCTCCCACTCAAACGGAATGCTAAATTCTACCACTTTACAGTCATTCCCATGGGAACATTTACTCTGACATCACTTATTAAAGCTGCCTCATTACACATGATCAGATCCAAAATTGTATGATTCCTGTTTAGATTCACAACATCTAGTTCCAGGAAATTGTTTATTCTTCCTCATGGCTACCCCGGACAATCGGACTATCTCAATCTACATAAGATTAAAGTCAACCAGGCTTAACACACAGCCTTTTTTTAAAAAAGACAATGCCCTCACTATCTCCTGATTTCTACTCTGTCCCACCATATAGTTATTGCTGGACTACCCCTAGGCAATGCCATCTTTTTATTTGTTACCTCCATCCTCATGGATTCTACATTTTCTGATCCAACGTAACTTCAAGCCATCAAACATACCCTATCCCATCCTTGCTACCCTACCATTCTTCTTGACCAACATTTTGTAAAGTTACAGATTGCTGAATATTTAGTTTCCAGCTTTGATCTCCTTTTAACCATGTCTCCCTAATGACTATAACATCGAACTCATTAACCTATGCCATTAATTAATTTTGTTCTGAATACTACATGCACTCAGATAATGGGCCATTAATTTCTCCTTTTTACCATCTTCCCCCTTTGTAACTATTTATTGCTGTTTTTATATATTTGTACACTCTTGTCACTTCCTGTATTACTAAGTATCGTACACAAATAGCCACCTTGTAATTCTACCATATTCTTTTGCTTTATGAGCCTACACTTACCCTCTCCAAATCCTCCCTAACCCTAGAATCACAGAATTTTACAGTACAGGAGAAAGCCATCCATTCCATTGTGTTTATACTGGCTACCAAAAGAGCTAGAAAGTGAGGTCTGCAGATGCTGGAGATCAGAGCTGAAAATGTGTTGCTGGAAAAGCGCAGCAGGTCAGGCAGCATCCAGGGAACAGGAGAATCGACGTTTCGGGCATAAGCCCTTCCTGAAGAAGGGCTTATGCCCGAAACGTCAATTCTCCTGTTCCCTGGATGCTGCCTGACCTGCTGCGCTTTTCCAGCAACACAGTTTCAGCTCAGTATCAAAAGAGCTACCCAACCAGTCCCACTCTCCAGCCCGAGCTCCACAGCTTTCTAAATTCATCACTTTCAAATACATATCCAGCTCTTTTTTGAAACCTGCCTCCACCACTCTCTCAGGCAGCATATTCCAAATCCGAACAAATCTGAATAAAGATGTTTACCATCTGACTCCTACTGCTCTTGCTGACAATCTTCAAATTGTACCCACTGGTTACTTTAAAGCCCTCTCTAAATCCCTACTTATTCAACGTCAGGACACTAGTCCCAGCATGATTTAAGTGAAGCCTGAACTCCCACCAGAATTGCTCACTTCTGCCCCAGCACTGGTGCCAATACCTCACAACCTGAAACTCAGATTGGTGGAGTAGCAGATAGTGAAGGGGGCTGTCAGAAAATGCAGCAGAGTGTAGATAGATTGGAGGGTTAGGCAGAAAAATGACAGATGGAGTTCAATCCCAACAAATGCGAGGTGATGCATTTTGGAAGATCTGATTCAAGAGGGATCTACAGTAAATGGAAAAGCCCTTAGGAAATTGATGTACAGAGAGAGCTGGGTGTTCAGGTCCACTGTACCCTGAAGGTGGCAACGCAGGTCGATAGAGTGGTCAAAAAGGCATAGGGCACACTTTCCTTCATTGGACAGGTTATTGAGTACAAGAGTTGGCAGAAAATAAGCAACAGGTTTAAGGATCTGGATCGGCGCAGGCATGGAAGGCCGAAGGGCTTGCTCTTGTGTTGTAATCTTTGTTGTTTGTTCATTTCACCCTCATCAATCATCAACTTTATCTACCCTTTGCTAGTTTGCCCACAGCAGTAATTTAGAAGTTATTATACTGGAGGTTCTGTTGTCTAATTTACCCTTCTAACTGCTCAAAATCTTTCAGGAGAATCTCCTTTCCAGTCCTATTCATGCCATTGGTATGAATGTGGTTGATGACAACCGGATCCCTCCTCTCCAGTTCTTTCCCTAGCCCAGAGATGTCCTTAGCTCTTGGCATAGGGCAGACAATATAGCCTTTGAGACTCCCACTCATGGCTGTAGAAAACAGTATCTATCCCCTAATTATACTATTCTCTACCACTACTACACTGATGTTTTCTACTTCCATTTGTACATCTCTGTACCAAAGTTCTGTGGTCAACTTGTTCACCTTCTCTGCACTGCCCATTTGTGAGCATACAACTTGCAAGGCTCCCCAATTGCAACCCTCTAGCTTCCCATACCCACCTCAACTGTAGTCACACTCTTCTGTTCCCAATCACAGACCAATTTTGAATTACCTATTCTGAGCAGAACCAGCTCTGGAGTCCTTCGGAACAAGGTAATGTGCCCCTTTCTGATATATGCGATGTCTGCTACTCCTCAACGCTGATTTGGGGTTTCTTGAGCTGCAAACACTTATCGCAGATGTAGTCACTCTGGATCACATTGACGTCCAGCAGTTTCCATATAATGCAACAGTAACACATCACCTATCCTGCCATCACTATTGTATTTGATTTAATTTATAAATTAATTACTCTGAAATGTAAAAGATCAGGGAATATAATGATTAGATTAGATTCCCTACAGTGTGGAAACAGGTCCTTCGGCCCAACAAGTCCACACTGACCCTCCGAAGAGTAACCCACCCAGACCCCATCTGACTAATCGCGTAAGACTATGGGCAATTTAGCATGGCCAATTCACCTGACCTGCATATCTTTGGATTGTGGGAGTAAACCGGAGCACCCAGAGGAAACCCACGCAGACACAGGGAGAATGTGCAAACTCCACACAGACACAGTAGCTGGAATCGAACCTGGGTCCTTGGCACTATGAGGCAGCAGTGCTAACCACTGAGCCACCATGCATGATATTTAATCTTTATTATTTAAATCACCAGTATCAATTAAACAACAATTTTAAAATAGCAAAAAAAAATGCTGGACACCTAAACACAAATTGAAGATCTTACATTTACTTTAAAGACTAGAACCATTCACCAGTCATATTCTCAAATCAGCATCTTTCCCTGCACTTGTGTCATGCTGTGATTTGTGACATCAATGCAGGTAAGACTCTTGATGCATGCCTTTCATCTTCTCTTGCATACCTCTCATTCTGGAGAGCCTGCTCCTTGCATTCAACATCACTTAAAGCATCACCCTTTGCACTGAATTCCCACTTGAACAAATTTCCTGTAGTACACTCACTCATCTTGCATCTCACTTCACTCAAGTCTCCTGCATATTGATAATGTTCCGTACTGACCACACGAGGCAACAAAACCTCTTTCTTATACAGATCTGCTCAGTCTTAGTTTATTTCTTAGCCACAGTGAGCAACACTTCTTTTAAATAAAAGGAATTCAAAATGCTTGAACTCTTAATTGCCACATCAGGCAGCTGCCTACTATAATTTGATTATTTTACTTAAAAAGTTATGCCCGAACCTGACTTTACTCTAAAATTGGACTTGAAAAGGACAGACCAGTTGAATTCCCACTCGAAACAAATTCCCACTAGTACATCACTTGCTGTTTGTATCACTCCACTGAAGTCTCCAACACACTAATCTGTGTCTAACCATCTAGTTTGGATCCAGATTGACAAGTGTAGAGAATACCAAAGATTCACAGTTCTCTAGTGAAGAAAATTTTCCTCAGTCCTAAATGATTGGGAGAAAATTTTTTAATGTCATAAGGAAGTAATGATTAATTTATACAAGTCACTGGTTGGACCTCTTATGGTTCTGGATGCCACACTACAGAAAGGATGTGAACATATCGGACAGAATGCAGAAGAGTTTTGCAAGAACAGCTCATTCAGTTAGAGAAGTTTGGAGAAGTTGAGACTGTTTTCCTTGGAGAACAGATTTAATTGAAGTTTTCAATATCCAAGAAGTCTGGACAGAGTAGACAGGAAGGAACAGTTCACACTCATGACTGAATTGAGAACAGAGGGCCCAGTTTTGAAGTGTGTTGCAAAAGAAGCACACAAGGGGAGAAAAAGTGTTTTCCATACAGCAGGAAATTAGGTATGGAATGCACCGTCTGGCGCATAGTGGTGGCAGGTTTAATTAAGACATTTGGGAGCATTTGATAATTATTTAGATAGAAATAATGCACAGGGTGGAGAGAAAAGGCAGGTGGTTGGCATAATGTTAAAATTATAAGAAAGCAACACCGACATGATGGGCTGAATGGCCTCATGCTGCACCTTAACAATTCTGTGAACTGCACAGTGCATTGTTAGACGATAACATTACTTAAAGTAAAATCAACTTTGGATAGATTTGCATTCTTTTTTTCTGAAGAGCAATCAAATTGAATTCAAAGTAACCTAATGGTTTTGTAACATTTCTAAAAGTGTTAAACTGGCTGTGAAGAAAGTTGACCAGCACAAGATCATAAGATACTGTGTCCAAGTCTTTTGCAGCACAAACTTTCCAGATAAATAGTTTGGGTTTCATTCATCATCGGACTGTCCATCAGAAGTGTGAAACAGTTATCAGAAGAACGAAGGGGCATTTTCTTTTCAAATTATTGCAAAAACAAACTAATCGGTAGTACCTTGTGATGGCAGTCAGCAGAAAATACACAATATTAATCTAAAATCGCTCTGTTTATTGAAGAACGAAAAGCTATTTCAGGAGTAGTTAATTCTGATAATACTTACAGTGCCACTTTCACGTCTGTAGGATGCAATTTAATTCCACAGATGCAAAACGAGATTCTTAAAAGGGCTAGTTTCTCACTACTTCAATTTGACATGGTCATTAATTATTACTCCAGTGAACTGCCTAGTGAGGTTTAAAGTGTCTCCAAGCTCCTTAGCATGCACTCCTCCACGTCTTCGAATAAACGTATATTTATTTAATCGTCGAAATGGTTAGAACTGTTACGCACACCATCTTAACATTTAACAATTGCATACAGGGGGAGAAAACATGCCTATACAGAACAATCGGCCCGGTTATTTGAACAGGCGTCTGGCTAACTGGATTTTCCAGCACCACTCTGATCTAAACTCTATTCTCTAACTGGATCCACACTGCAGCGAATGGGCTCAGATAAGAACCGCTGTGTAAATATAGCATCGAATATCAAGGAAGTAAGGAAGCTGACAAAGCTCCTCCTCTAGGTTCTATACACAGGAACAGAATATCGGGAATTTTAGAAGTTCCTTAATTGTATGTCCGTGACCCATACCCTAAACAGCAGCTCTCAAAAAACGTAAACAACCTAAAATCAACATTTTAAATCTCCCTCTCTATATTTTATAAGCAACTGATACATCAACACATTTTTAGGCACCACAACAGGTATGAAATCATACAAGTTTGAGTTCATATCATAAAGGTAAATAAGTGCACGACCCTGATGAATAATACTTGCACCACAGCTGGTCCCAGGTATTAGAACTCAGCTGGGAATGTGTGATTTCATACCTGCACCACTTCAGCTGGGCTCTCTAACTGCTTCTCCCTGTACAGGGACCACAGCCCGACGTTCGGGAGGAAAACTATGGTTAGGAGGATTAAGCCGGCCACCTGAAGAAGTCTCTTTTGCCTCCGCCTCATCTCCCAGTGTCTGGTTGAACAAGAGACTTTGCTATCAGTAAGAATGTATCCAACTTTCTCCCTGCAGCTCCTCGCAGCTACTGAACCAGGGACTTCCGCTGGCTGGTACCATTATCCCGATGGGGGAGATTTCTAAACTCAGAACATCCAGTCACCAAAGTATTCGTCTAATTTCCTTTCAGCTCGACATATTTCGTGTCATTATAATTATTGAATATCTATATTTGAACAATTTAAATTCAAAGGTATAACTTTAGTATTTTTGTAACTGTATCGTTCAGGAAAACACCCTCACGCGGTTTCAATCGCTCCTCCGAGTGGGTTGTGACTGTCGAACCCGGAGTATCACTGAGTCCCAGGCGAAGGCAACGTGTTCAAATTGCTATTTGTCAACTTAAGACCCATAGGCTTTAGCTTCAGACTTGAATTCAAACGCCGGGAGGGTGCGACCGTATTCATTCTGAATATATATATATATATACAGGGAGGGAAAGTGTTAACGTTGTCAATAAACGCAGGTATTTTACATGCGAAGTTCAATGTCCACAGTGTCCTGCTATAAACAATTCGTTCCAGTCTTTGCATTTAACAATTGCGAACCCAAGGCAATAATGATTTTGGAATATAGTAAATAAGTCAATTGGTTGCGGTGTTGTAAGCATAATTTACATCTCGGTCATACAGCGATGACGCAATTTAACTCATTTTTTATAATTTCAAATCAGTTTCAGACAATAATCACTGAAAATATATTGGAATAACTGAGGACTTGTTCTGTTGCTTTGAGGTACTGTCGCCAAACCTACCTTGAGATAGGAGTCCAGATACTGGAGAGGAGCTGCTCTTTTACAGAAGCCGTTGTGCCATATTGTGGCTCGGATATATTTCAATCCGTCCGCCTATAGATTTTAAAAAAAACGCCAAATCTTAGTGTTTACAGACTAAAGCAAGGAAGCGATATGTATGTATAATCAAGTATATTTATATTTTATGCTGATGCTGCAATTATATCCGGGTACAAAAATGCTGCTAGAATAATTGAACTTAGACGTCTTCATATTACGGAGTAGGCACTTTAATTTTGTTTGTCGACTTCATTTTTATTCTTCACAAAACTTCATCGTTAATGTAGTTGTTCAAGCGACCGACAGGTGGTTCACTTGCACCAATAGAATTCGAACCATTGCTTCCTGAAATTTACGAGATCAGAGGAGGGTGAAGGAAGATTTATTTTATCTCCTAAGTCTGTATCCGATATAACCATTACATGGTTGCATCTTGTTTTATTTCATTACAGGGGTATGCCTCTATGCTGTCCTGTTTGGGAGACCATTCTAACTGTTAAAAACCACACAACACCAGGTTATAGTCCAACAGGTTTAATTGACGCTCCGAAAGCTTGTGTGCTTCCAATTAAACCTGTTGGACTATAACCTGGTGTTGTGTGATTTTTAACTTTGTACACCCCAGTCCAACACCGGCATCTCCGAATCATTCTAACTGTTGATCGCTCGGTATGCAGAAGGACTTCCTGCTATCAATCGTTAACCTTGAGCCAATGGTTTCTTTAGGACAGTACCTCCAGGTCGAAAACGATTTCCTTTCACTCTGGTGTTCTCGATTCTGAAGTGACTGGATCTGCAAAGACTGCCAGGAGTGGGGAAGGAGCTCACTTTGGGAGTTTGATGCCAGGCATTTAGATAATGTGGCTCATCCAGTCAGGACTCACTGCCTCAATGCTGGAACGTTGGCCCAGAGAGGACACAGATATTCGAGTGTCTCTGTTGCTGCTGGATCCGCAGGAGTTTGTGGAGTCACTGGTGTTTCTCTAGGGAGTTATTTTTCTTTTCTTTTATCAAACTGTACAAAATACAAACACTTAACAATGAACAGCAGTTTACAATGAACAGCAGTTTACAAGGAACAGCAGTTTACAGGGGAAAGGGGTGGCAAAACCAGATCCCCAAACCCCACCATACAAACAGTTCACAGGGAAGTAAGGATGAACACTAAATCCAATCATATTTTACCAAAAAGGAAACAGTATCACAAACTCATACAAAAATAGTACAATCTACCGAACAATAAAACAGTGCAGATAACACAGACACCCTTGGCAACCCAGCAAATGACCCGTCTCTCCCACCATCCAGCCACAAGGTAGCCCACCCCTTCACCCCTTCTGGTTCTGGGTCCAGCTAGGGATTTTGAAATGTCAATTATGCATTGAAACATGGACCAGAAAGAAAAGGCCTGGAAGATTGCTACCTTGTAGACCATGAGCTTGATGCCAGGATTGAGGTGGTCTTCTTCAAAATACACTGCTGCATAGACAGCCAAAGACTGTGCTGGCACATTTCTAGCAATGTTGAATTTCACCGTCCATGCTTACCCTCCAAGAGAGATCTTCAGAAATTTTCCCTCAAATGCTAATGAAAGTACACAAACAACTTGGAACTAGGCTCTGATTTTGCATGTACGCAAGTACTATCTGCATTCTGCAGCTGAACAACAAATATTGGGGAGATATTCATTCTGGAAAGGAGACGATATAGGTTGGACAGTTTGCTACATGTACTGTAGGGAAGCACTACTCCAGCAGAAAGCTTCATGGACATGTAGTTGAGCAATGATGATGGAGAAGAGAGTTGGTGCAATGACCTAGCCTTGCACATGTATTAGGGCCTGTTTTAAAAAATTCTCAAGGTCAGGTTCGTAGGAGAGTAGTCTGACACAGAACAAACGACCAAGAGGCGAGTCTGCTAGAATATGAGCATTTTATTCCCCGCAGCGTCGCCACAACCAGGTCTCATACTTACAACGGGTCTGGCTTATACTCACTCTACATGTTACCGGAACTGGGAGCCGTCAGTTCTCGTAGAGCGGTTGCCAACAACCCACGCTCGGCGGTTAAACGTAACCCCGGAGCAGACTCCCGGGTCTGGCTTATACTCACTCTACATGTTACCGGAACTGGGAGCCGTCAGTTCTCGTAGAGCGGTTGCCAACAACCCACGCTCGGCGGTTAAACGTAACCCCGGAGCAGACTCACCGAACTGGAGACTTTTCCAGCTGATATACTCTTTTCCAGATATAAACATTCATGTGAACAGCAGAGCAAGGCTAAAAAACACATTCCATTCTGGTTACATACAGATAAGAAGATTCACACGGGGAGGTGTGTAATAAGATTCACACGGGACTAAGCAACACCTCCATTCCGGTTAGATTCACACATGTATTGGGACATAATTTTTAACCGTTTCACCACATTCCACTGCTTGGCCCAATACATGTGTTACATTATGATTCACACATGTATTGGGACATAATTTTACACCACATTCCACTGCTTGGCCCAATACATGTGTTACATTATGCTTAATTCAGTTCAATTCGTTTCAGTTAATTTCAGTTCAGTCAATTCAGTGTAGTTCAATTCAGCTCAGTTCAGGTCTGTTCAGTTCAATTCAATTGTGTTCAATTCAGTTCCGTCCATTTCAATTCAATTTCGCTCAGTTCCATTTTGTTCCGTTCAATTTGATTCACTTCAGTTCCACTCAGTTCAGTTCAGTTCAATCCCATTCAATTCTGTTAACTCCGCTTCAGCTTTTTGGACATGCCCACATCCTCCGCTGTACCCCAGGCAAGGGGTTCTTCGGCAGGACTGGGATCCTCTCAAGGGTGGACAGCAGCGACCCTGGGGTTCCTCCGGTCGCCCCCCCACCATTTCTCAAACAAACTGCCACGTACATGCCCACATCCATGCCATCCCGGGACGGTCGGGACCTCCACAGTTTGTTCTTCTGGTTTCTTAGTCTTTTTCCAAAACATTGTTCTGTATCAAAATCTCTCCTCAATTGCGATTGACCCTGCTCGCAGCACCAAATGTTTTAAAAAATTCTCAAGGTCAGGTTCGTAGGAGAGTAGTCTGACACAGAACAAATGACCAAGAGGCGAGTCTGCTAGAATATGAGCATTTTATTCCCCGCAGCGTCGCCACAACCAGGTCTCATACTTACAACGGGTCTGGCTTATACTCACTCTACATGTTACCGGAACTGGGAGCCGTCAGTTCTCGTAGAGCGGTTGCCAACAACCCACGCTCGGCGGTTAAACGTAACCCCGGAGCAGACTCCCGGGTCTGGCTTATACTCACTCTACATGTTACCGGAACTGGGAGCCGTCAGTTCTCGTAGAGCGGTTGCCAACAACCCACGCTCGGCGGTTAAACGTAACCCCGGAGCAGACTCACCGAACTGGAGACTTTTCCAGCTGATATACTCTTTTCCAGATATAAACATTCATGTGAACAGCAGAGCAAGGCTAAAAAACACATTCCATTCTGGTTACATACAGATAAGAAGATTCACACGGGGAGGTGTGTAATAAGATTCACACGGGACTAAGCAACACCTCCATTCCGGTTAGATTCACACATGTATTGGGACATAATTTTTAACCGTTTCACCACAGGGCCATAGTAGATCTGTTGCTAACAGTCATAGCTTGCATTCCAGTGAATGCAGCAGCCAGGAATAGTGATGAATTTCTGCAGGCATTGCAGGGGGTTCTCTGTAGTCCCTCCCGTTGCTAGAATTGAAGGTTTTTTGAGGTCAAAGGAAGGTCATGTTTACAATTTACTGCATTCTGAACTTAAATTTATTGTTGTGTTGTTCTTCTTGATGGATGGAATTTGCATTGTGACTACTAGGAACTTTTCAGCCAAAGGGAGGAGGAAATTTCATTCCAGTGTTTGTTTTGAAATAGTACTCAGGATGAGCCTTACTTTATCACCTTATGCCCTTTCTAAGATCATCTCCTTCAAGCCTTCTTGACACCATTCCCAGAAAATTGTGTTAGATAATTGCAACTGAGTGAAGTAGTAAAAAGTTCCCTTAAAAAGAACACTAAAACATTATTGACATCCAGATATTGAAAGAAAATACAGGAAACATGTCCAGAATATTGCTCAGGTTATTTTAAGGAATATCTTTGTAAAAGAAAAATGAAAACTGAGACTAATAAGGAAGAAATTCCAGAGATTCAGGCCAAAATAGCAGAGATCATGACCATTAATGGAATGATTAAGAACAGGAATGAACAAAAAAAACATAAATGGTGAACGGCAGAAATTGAGAAGGCTTTGAGTGGCTGAGGGAAGTCATAAAAATTTGGAATTGAGGCTATGAATGCTTTGAAAAAAGAAATCAGGTGCTTTTGAGCCAGAGAAGAACAGTTAAGCACAGTGATTATGGGGGTTAGGATATAGACAACAGAGGTTTGCATGAGCACAAGAGTAACGTAGAATAAATCATCCTGATGAAGGGCTTTTGCCCAAAACGTCGATGTTACTGTTCCTCGGAAGCTGCCTGAACTGCTGTACTCTTTCAGTACCACTAATCCAGCATAGAATAAATCATAGAATCCCTACAGTGTGGAAACCAGCCATTTGGTCCATTCAGTCCACACTGACCCTTCAAAGAGCATCCCACCCTGTCCCTGTAACCCTGCATTTCCCATGGCTAATCTATTAGCCTGCAAATCCCAGGACACTATGGGCAATTTGGCATTACCAATCCACCTAACCTGCACATCTTTGGAGTGTGGGAAGAAACCAGAACACCCAGAGGAAACCCATGCAGACACAGGGAGATTATGCAAACTCACACAGACAATTGCTCAAGGACGGAATTAAACCCTGGTTGCTGGTGCTAGGAGACAGCAGTGCTAACCACTGAGCCACCATGCCACTCTATGGAGGGAGTAAGTTGGGAGGCTGGCCAGGACAGCACTGATGTCTATGAACTATCTACCAATGCTTCATAATATGCATTTTTATTTGTTCCAGTCTTCCGATCTCAACCCTCAGACACATTTACTCTCCAGAGTAACTTGGCCATAAACCAGAGGAGAGTGCACTGTATTTGCTACAGGGAGCAAGTTAGAATATGAAAATTAAGATTTTGCTGATCAGATGTTCATAAGATAAGAAATAAAAACTGAAAGAACTGTGGATGCTGTAAATCAGATTAAAAATAGAAAATGTTGGAAAAGCTCAGTTCTGAGGAAGGGTCACTTGAATGTTAACTCTGATTTCTCTTCACAGATGCTGCCAGACCTGCTAAGCTTTTCCAGCAATTTCTATTTTGAACAGAAGACATGCCTTGACTAAAGATCCTAAGAATTCTGATCTCAAAGACGGTGCTCTTATAAAAAAGAAAGGATTTTGTGGAGCATCAAGATTATATGTCGGCATTTGGATCCAGTAGTGTCCAGGGGAGAGATGTTCAGGAGAATAGTATGTACAGATCCATGAACATTCTACATCCAATCATGAATAGCAGTGAATAGTTAGACGACAGATTGGAGAACACTTCACAAACATCTCCGTCCTTAATGGTGGGGAGCCCAGTACATATGTGCTAAACAAAAACTTGAAGAAATGATTTCCAGCCAGAAATATCAAATGGATGATTCATCTCATCAACTCCAAGGCCCTCCAAATTAGAGATGTCAATATAATTCACTGCACGTAATAATAAGAGGCTGAAAACCCTGGCTACTAAAAAGGCTCTTTCCAAAGTCCAAACCAGAGTACTTGATGGCATGCTCCAGAAATAGTTGTTTCAGCACTGCTCCAACAGTATTATTTTCCCAACAATATGGAAAATGACTCGGATAATTTCTGTCTTCAAAAAACATAGCAAATCCAATCCATCTGAATAACCTATTTCACTGAAGTTTCGCTCGGGACACACAGCACCACATCTTATAACAACCTAGGTCCAGACATGGACAAATGTGTTAAACTCAAGAGAAGAGATCAGACTGAGTGCATCTGACATCAAGACAGCATTTAATCAAGTATGACATCAAGGAACCCTCAAAATTGAAGTTATTGGATTTTTGGGAATCTCTTCTCTGACTGGAATCATACCTATCATAAAAGGATGATGGTTGTTGTTGAAGGCCAATCATTCTGATCCAAGAACTGCAGAAGTTCCTCAGGCTGGTATCCAAGATGAACCACTTTCAGCTGTATCAGTAATGATTTTTCTCCTATCATCAGTTCTGAAATGAATGTTCATTGCGTGCACAGTACCATTGCCAATTTCTCAGATGCTGAAGGATATTGACATTCTGCAGATAGCAACATTCAGGTTAGAGTTGAAGAGTGGCACACAAGTGTCATGCAATAACCAATAAAAGAGAGAATCTAACCACCTTCCTTTGGCATTTAATGACATTACTATGTTCAACATTCAGGAGATCATCACTGAACAAAACTTTAACTGGACTGGCTACATAAATTCTCTTGTTGTAAAGGAGATGTGGAGGCTGGGAATTCTGTTGTGCAATTCATCTCTTGACTCAAAAACTTGTCCAGTATTGACAAGGCCCAAGTCAATAAGTGTAATGGAATACATTCCACATGCCTGGATGAGTGTAGCTTCAATAGCACAGAAGCTCACCATCTGATTTCTTGCATTCTGTTGCCCAGATCACAACCTGTCCATCAGAATTCATCTCACCTGTAAGCTGTCCAGAATTCATCCAGCTCTGGCAGTTCATAAATCACAATCAAAATTGACTTACCATGAAAACGTTTCTAATCTATCATTCATTCACTAAACTTTTCTGAAATTGCCAAGTCTGTCACCTCTCCAATCGAGGTTATTTACGAAAATAGGGGTTTTTTTGGTGAAAAAAATCCAGCAGATTTCATACAGTGCAGAAATTCCTCATGCTGTCAATTTTTCCTTTCAGGTTCGACGGCTTAGTGCAAGCATCACAAAACTTGACATTTTAGATACGGTATATATCCCTTGGGTATCAAAGTAATATTAATAGTAATCTGCGATGACCTTTAACAACTATCAGCAATAGAGATCCAGATGCTTCAAATGTTCTTATATGTCCATTGTGATGAATGATAAAAAAATCAATGGACGTCACTGTAAAATTGCTCTGCTCAGATTTTGGAAAGTGCAATTTTCACTAGCCATTCCTGAAAAAGTTGCAGGTGTTTGACTTGTATCAAAAATCTTCCAATGATAACCTGGAATAGCTACACATTGTAGCTGTGAAATGTAGATATTATCTCACATCCAGTGACAGAGAATCCCTTGCGGTAGAGGTAAACATCAATTTACTTGCAGCAAATGATAAAAAGGACATCTCTCTTCAGAAATTAAACCTCCAAAAGACAGTATTTCATACAAGTTTCATACAATCATTGTGGCTATTTACTGCAGTGTTGGAGCCAATAAACTGTTCATGACACTGCATATTGTTTTTCACACGTTATTTTGCTTTATCTTCTCAAGCTTTCCATTGAACCCAGAGCTTGGATTAACCCTTTTATTTGTTTGTAATGTGTTTAGTTTGTGCCTATCTCATTTAGATATCTATTGCACTTGGTGTGCTGACTAGTTTGCATTTTTCTGATTTGTTTCCTGGGTTATATAATTGACAGGAAATTAAAAAAAAAAAGCATAAGGTTAAATTTAATGCAAAAACACAGATTTCCTTTTGCATATTATTTATTTTGTTTTTGTGTGGTAAAACATTGTGCTCCAAAGATCCAAGCTAATAGTTATTTATTTTCCTACAAGTACATTTTTGGTGCAGAATCATTCATGTTGAAAATTAGTTTTCTTCAAATGTCATTTTTGAGAATTTACATGCAAATATTCTGAATATGTAATCAGACACACACCAAAAGAGCCTTGAATAACTAATTGTCCCAATTTACAATTCCTGTATTAATTATAAAAATAATATCTGTGAACTGAAGTAGACATTTTTTGTAACATAAAAACCCCCAAAAGAACTATGAATGCTGTAAATCAGAAACAAAAACAGAAATTGCTGGAAAAGCTCAGCAGGTCTAGCAGCACCAGTGGAGAGAAATCAATTAGTGTTTTGGGTCAAATGAACCTTCCTCAGAACTGATGGTAGCTCAGAAAATTTCAGTTTACATTCAGAAAATAGGCTGGGGGAACAGTTTAAGGAGTAAAATGAGAGAGAGGGATAGAGACCAAAAGAGAGGGAAAAATAGTTGGACAGATAAGGGAGTGGATAACAATCCAGCGAGGAAGGTGAATAGCTATTAATGGTGACTGTTCATGGCTAACAATGGGTTGTGTGGAATAAGAGACAGTATGGAGAAAATGAGGACTGTAGATGCTGGAGATCAGAGTTGAGAGTGTGTTGCTGGAAAAGCACAGCAGGTCAGGCAGCATCTGAGGAGCACAAGAATCGATGTTTCAGGCATAAGTCCTTCATCAGGAATCTGATGGAGGGCTTATACCCAAAACGTCAATTCTACTGCTCCTCGGATGCTGCCTGACCTGCTGTGCTTTTCCAGCACTACACTCTCGACATAAGAGACAATGTGTCAACATGGCCTGGTGTATGGGGATTTGGGTAAGGACATTAGAGAAAGTGCCTTGAGACCTAAAATTGTTGAGCTCAATGTTGAATCCAGAAGTTTATTGAGTTCCAAGTGGAAAATGAGGTGCTGCTCTTCCAGCTTGCACTGAGCTTCGCTGGAGCACTGAAGCAAGCCTGAAACAAAGATGTTGGCCAGGGAACAGGACAATGTGTTCAAGTGGCGGGCAACTGGAAGCTCAGGTCTTTTTTGCAGATAGAATGGAGTTATTCTGCAAAACAGTGTTCCAGTCTACACTTTGTTTCCCCAGTGTAGAGGAAACCACATTGTGAGCAGCCAATACAGTAGACAAGATTGAGTGAAGTGCTGCTTCACCTGGACAGTGTGCTTGCACCCTTGGATTCTGAGGAAGGGAGAAGTAAAAGGATAAGTGTTACACCTTCAGTGGTTGCAGGGAAGGTGCTGTGGGGCCGGGGGGGGGTTGGGTGGGGGAGCGGTGTTGGGAGTGAACAACGACTGTTTTATCAGCACTTTTCCTCACTTTTGAATTTAAATTGATAATTAATTCTGGATAAGTAATCTGGAGGCTCACTAAAGATGTTAACTAGTGTGGTGACGAAATGTCTGAAAATGAACCTTCCAGCTCAGCGAGCAGACCTACATCCTGGTAATTAACTTTTTAAAGAAGATTTTCCATATGGACCATACGACCATAAAACATAGCAGACGAAGTAGGCCATTCAGCCCATTAAGTCTGCTCTGCCATTCTGTGAGATAGAGTCATAGAGATGTACAGCATGGAAACCGACGCTTTGGTCCAACTTGTCCATGCCAACCAGATATCCTAAATTAATCTAGTGCCATTTGCCAGCACTTGGCCTATATTCCTATAAAGCCTTCCTATTCATATGCCCATCCAGATGCCTTTTAAATGTTGTAACTTTACCAGCCTCCACCACTTCCTCTGGCAGTTTATTCCTTAGCGTGAAAATGTTGCCCCTTATGTCCCTTTGATAGCTTTCCCCTCTCACCCTAAACCTAGGCCCTCTAGTTCTGGACTCCTCCACCCCAGGGGAAAAAAACCTTGTGTATTTACCCTATCCATGCCCCTCATGCTTTTATAAACCTCTTTAAAGTCACCTCCCAGCCTCAGACGCTCCAGGGAAAACAGCCTCAGCCTATTAAACCTCTCCCTATAGCTCAAACATTCCAACCTTGGCAACATCCTTGTAAATCTTTTCTGAGTCCTTTCACGTTTCATACCATCCTTCCTATAAAAGGGAGACCAGAATTGCTCACAATATTCCAAAAGTGGTCGAAACAATGTCCTGTACAGCTGCAACATGACCTCCCAACTTCATTATGCAATGCTCTGTCCAGTAAAGAAAAGCGTACGAAATGCCATCTTCACTATCCTATCTACCTGTGACTCCACTTTCAAGGAACTATGAACCTGCACTCCAAAGTCTCTTTGTTCAACAACACACCCCAGGACCTTACCATTAAGTGTATAAGTCCTGCCCTGATTTGCTTTTCCAAAATGCAGCATTTCACATTTATCTAAATTAAACTACATTTGCCACTCCATTTCCCACTGGCCCATCTGATCAAGATCCCATTGTACTCTGAAGTAACCTTCTTTGCTGTCCACTACATCTTCAATTTTGGTGACATCTGCAAACTTACTAACTATACGTCCTATGTTCACATCCAAATCATTTATATAAATGATGAAAAGCAGTGGACCCAGCACCAATCCTTGTGACACATCACTGGGTCATAGACCTCCAGTCTGAAAAGCAACCCTCCACCACCTTCTGTCTTCTACCTTTGAGCCAGTTCTGTATCCAAATGGCTAGTTTTGCCTGCATTCCATGTAATCTATCATTGCTAGCCAGTCTACCATGAGGAACCTTGTTGAATGCCTTACTGAAGTCCCTATAGATTATGTCCACCCCTCTGCCATCATCAGTCCTCTTTGTTACTTCTTCATAAAACTCAATCAAGTTTCCCACACACAAAGCCATGTTGACTATCCCTAATCAGTCCTTGCCTATCCAGGTATATGTAATTCCTGACCCTCAGGTTTCCCCCCCAACAACTTGCCACCACAGGTGTCAGGCTCACTAGTCTATCGTTCCCTGGCTTTTCCTTATCACCTTTCTTAAATAGTGGCACCACGATAACCAACTACCAGTCTTCCAACAATTCACTTGCAACTATCAATGATTCAAATATCTCAATATAGAGCCCAACAAACACTTCCTTGGCTTCGGTATGGTCAGAATATACAATATTTTTGCCCATTGGAAAATTAAATAAGAGTAGCAATTTATTTACACTTAACTCTATGATTTACATATTTATAAGTATTTAGGACATAATTGATAACATTTTTCATGATACCTAATTGGTTTCCTTCTATTCTTATATTAGATCATCACCGAGTTAGGCACCGTATAAGTGCACAAGAGATATACAGCATGGAAACAGACTTGTCCATGCTGACCAGAAATCCCAACCCAATCTAGTCCCATCTGCCAGCACCTGGCCCATATCCCTCCAAACCCTCCCTATTCATATACCAATCCAGATGCCTTTTAAGTGTTGCAATTGTATCAGCCTCCACCACTTCCTCTGGCAACTCATTCCATACACAAACCACCCTCTGTGAAAAAGTTGCCCCTTAGGTCTCTTTTATATCTTTCCCCTCTCACCCTAAACCATATGCCCTCTAGCTCTGGACTTCCCCCATCCCAGGGAAAAGACTTTGTCTATTTATCCTATCCATGCCCCTCATGATTTTATAAACCTCGATAAGGTCGCCCCTCAGCCTCCGACACTCAGGGAAAACAGCCCTAGCCTATTGAACCTCTCCCTGTAGCTCAAATCTTCCAACCCTAGCAACATCCTTGTAAATCTTTTCTGAACCCTTTCAAGTTTCACAAGATCTTTCCGATAGAAAGGAGACCAGAATTGCAAGCAATATTCCAACAGTGACCTAACCAATGTCCTGTACAACCGCAACATGACCTCCCAACTCCTGTACTGCTATGAACCTGCACTCCAAGGTCTCTTTGTTCAGCAACACTCCCTAGGACCTTACCATTAAGTGTGTAAGTCCTGCTAAGATTTGCTTTCCCAAAATGCAACACCTTGCATTTATCTAAATTAAACTCCACCTGTCACTTCTCAGCCCATTGGCCCCTCTGATCAAGATCCCGTTGTAATCTGAGGTAACCTTCTTTGCTGTCCACCACACCTCCAATTTTGGTGTCATCTGCAAACTTACTAACTATACCTCTTATGCTCACATCTAAATCATTTATGTAAATGATGAAAAGTAGTGGGCCCAGCACCAATCCTTGTGGCACTCCACTGGTCACAGGCCTCCAGACTGAAAAAACAACCCTCCACCACCATCCTCTGTCTTCTACCTTTGAGCCAGTTCTGTATCCAAATAGCTAGTTCTCCTTGCGTGCCATGAGACCTAACCTTGCTAACCAGTCTCCCATGGGGAACCTTGTCAAATGCATTATTGAAGTCCATATAGATCACATCTACCACTCTGCCCTCATCAATTCTCTTTGTTACTTGTTCAAAAAACTCAATCACATTTGTGAGACATGATTTCCCAAGTACAAAGCTATGTTGATGATCCCTAATCAGTCCTTGCCTTTCCAAATACATGTATATTCTGTCCCTCAGGATTGCTTCCAACAACCTGCCCACCACCAATGTCAGGCTCACTGGTCTGTAGTTCCCTAGCTTGTCTTTACCAGTTTACTTAAACAGTGGCACCACGTTAGCCTCCAGTCTTCTGGCACCTCACCTGTGACTATCGATGATACAAGTATCTCAGTAAGAGGCCCAGCAATCATTTCCCTCGCTCCCCACAGAGTTCCAGGGTACATCTGATCAGGTCCTGGGAATTTATCCACTTTTTGCGTTTCAAGACACCCAACACTTCCTCCTATGGACATTTTTCAAGATATCACTATCTGTTTCCCTACATTCTATATCTTCCATGTCCTTTTCCACCGTAAACACTGATGCAAAATACTCATTTAGTATCTCCCCCATCTCCTGCAGCTCCACACAAAGGCATCCTTGCTGACCTTTGAGGGGCCCTATTCTCTCCCTGGTTACCCTTTTGTCCTTAATGTATTTGTAAAAACATTTTGGATTTTCCTTAACTCTATTTACCAAAGCTATCTCATGTCCCATTTTTGTCCTCCTGATTTCCCTCTTAAGTATACTCCTACTTCCTTTATACTCTTCTCAGGATTGACTCGATCTATCCTGTCTATACTTGACATATGCTTCCTTGGATGTAGGTCTGCTCGCTGAGCAGGAAGGTTCATTTTCAGACATTTCGTTACCCTACTAGGTAACATCTCAGTGGGCCTCAGGTGAAGCATTCCTGAAAATTCCTGCTTTCTATTTATATGTTTGGGTTTTTTGGGTTGGTGATGTAATTTCCTGTGGTGATGTTATTTCCTGTAGTGAAGTCACTTCCTGTTCCTTTTCTCAGGGGGTGGTAGATGGGTGGTCTAACTCGATGTGTTTGTTGATAGAGTTCCGGTTGGAATGCCATGCTTCTAGGAATTCTCGTGCGTGTTTTTGTTTGGCTTGTTCATAACGGATGTGTTGTCCCAGTCAAAGTGGTGTCCTTCCTCATCCGTATGTGAGGATACTAGTGAAACAGTCATAGAGTCATAGAGTCTTAGAGATGCACAGCACGGAAACAGACCCTTCGGTCCAACCCATCGATGCCGACCAGATATCCCACCCCAATCTAGTCCCACCTGCATGCACCCAGCCCATATCCCTCCAAACCCTTCCTATTCATATACCCATCCAAATGCCTCTTAAATGTTGCAATTGTATCAACCTGCACCACTTCCTCTGGCAGCTCATTCCATACATGTACCACCCTCTGTATGGAAACGTTGCCCCTTAGGTCTCTTTTATATCTTTCCCCTCTCACCCTAAACCTATGCTCTCTAGTTCTGGACTCCCCAACCCCAGGGAAAAGACTTTGTCTATTTACCCCATCCATGCCCGTCATAATTTTGTAAACCTCTATAAGGTCACCCCTCAGCCTTCAACGCTCCAGGGAAAACAGCCCCAGTCTGTTCAACCTCTCCCTATAGCTCAAATCCTCCAACCCTGGCAACATCCTTGTAAATCTTTTCTGAACCCTTTCAGGTTTCGCAACATCTTTCCGATAGGAAGGAGACCAGAAATGCAAGCAATATTCCAACAGTGGCCTAACCAATGTCCTGTACAGCCGCAACAAGACCTCCCAACTCTTGCACTCAATACTCTGACCAATAAAAGAAAGCACCTTCTTCACTATCCTATCTACCTGCGACTCCACTTTCAAGGAGCTATGAACCTGCAAGGTCTCTTTGTTCAGCAACACTCCCCAGGACCTTACCATTAAGTGTATACATCCTGCTGAGATTTGCTTTCCCAAAATGCAGCATGTCGCATTTATCTGAATTAAACTTCTCTGCTTATTGGCCCATCTGGTCAAGATTCGGTTGTAATCTGAGGTAAGTTTCTTCACTGTCCACTACACCTCCAATTTTGGTGTCATCTGCAAGCTTATTAACTGTCCCTCTTATGCTCACATCCAAATCATTTATGTAAATGACAAAAAGCAGAGGACCCAGCGCCGATCCTTGTGGCACTCCACTGGTCACAGGCCTCCAGTCTGAAAAACAACCGTCCACCACCACCCTCTGTCTTCTACCTTTGAGTCAGTTCTATCCAAATGGGTAGTTCTCCCTGTAGTCCATGAGATCTAACCTTGCTAATCAGTCTCCCATTGGGAACCTTGTCAAACCTCTTACTGATGTCCATATAGATCACACATCTACCGCTCTGCCCTCATCAATCCTCTTTGTTACTTCTTCAAAAAACTCAATCACGTTTGTGAGACATGATTTCCCACGCACAAAGCCATGTTGACTATCCCTAATTAGTCCTTACCTTTCCAAATACATGTACATCCTGTCCCTCAGGATTCCCTCCAACAACTTGCCCACCACCGACATCAGGCTCACTGGTCTATAGTTCCCTGGCTTGTCCTTACCACCCTTCTTAAACAGTGGCACCACGTTAGCCAACCTCCAGTTTTCCGGCACCCCCCCCCCCCCCCCGTGACTATCAGTATCTCAGTAAGAGGCCCAGCAATCACTTCTCTAACTTCCCACAGAGTTCTAGGATACACCTGATCAGGTCCTGGGGATGTATCCACCTTTCTGCGTTTCAAGACATCCAGCACTTCCTCCTCTGTAATTTGGTCATTTTGCAAGATGTCAACCTCTATTTCCCTACAGTCTATATCAGGGATGGGGAACCTGCGGCTTTAAGGCTGCGTGCGGCCTTCAAGACCATTGTGTGTGGCATTTTGAATGAATCCAAATTTTGCAGAACAAATCTTTTATTTTTTATTAATATGTTTTTTTGTCCTTCATTATTTTTATTTTAATCTTAAAATGAATGTTTTTAAAATACCAGAGAGTAAAAGAAAATTCAATGAAATAATCCTCACAGACTGACTGCCACATTTAAAAAAATGTGAATTTAGAAGAGTATATAATTGAAGTTTCTTGGATGCGGCCTTATTAGATTACAACTAACATAATGCGGCCTTCCAACATGAAAAGGTTCCCAAACTCTGGTCTACATCTTCCATTTCCTTTTCCACAGTAAATACTGATGCAAAATACTCATTTCGTATCTCCCCCATTTTCTGCGGCTCCACACAAAGGCCGCCTTACTGATCTTTGAGGAGCCCTATTTTCTCCCTAGTTACCCTTTTGTCCTTTATGTATTTGTAAAACCCCTTTGGATTCTCCTTAATTCTATTTGCCAAAGGTATCTCATGTCCCCTTTTTGCCCTCCTGATTTCCCTCTTAAGTATACTCCTACTTCCTTTAAACTCTTTTAAGGATTCACTCGATCTATCCTGCCTATACCTTACATATGCTTCCTTCTTTTTCTTAACAAAACCCTCAATTTCTTTAATCATCCAGCATTCCCTATACCTACCAGCCTTTCTTTTCACCCTGACAGGAATATACTTCTCTGGATTCTTGTTATCTCATTTCTGAAGGCTTCCCATTTTCCAGTCATCCCTTTACCTGCAAACATCTGCCCCCAATCAGCTTTTGAAAGATTTTGCCTAATACTGTCAAAATTGGCCTTTCTCCAATTTAGTACTTCAACCTTTAGCTCTGGTCTATCCTTTTCCATCACCATTTTAAATCTAATAGAATTATGGTTGCTAGCCCCAAAGTGCTCCCCCACTGACACCTCAGTCACCTGCCCTGCCTTATTTTCCAACAGTAGGTCAAGTTTTGCACCTTCTCTAGTGGGTACATCCACATACTGAATCAGAAAACTTTCTTGTACACACTTTTTGTGGCTAGTTTTCTGCCTGTTTGTCCAATGTAGTGTTCGTTACAGTGTTTGCACGGTATTTTGTAAATGACGTTAGGTTTGCTCATTGTCTGTATAGGGTCATTCAAGTTCATTAGCTGCTGTTTTAGTGTGTTGGTGGGTTTGTGGGCTACCATGATCCCAAGGGGTCTGAGTCGTCTGGCAGTCATTTCCGAGATGTCTTTGATGTAGGGGAGTGTGGCTAGGGTTTCTGGTCGTGTTTTGTCTGCTTGTTTGGGTTTGTTGCTGAGAAATCAGCGGACTGTGTTCATTTGGTACCCATTTTTTTTAAATACATGGTATAGGTGATTTTCCTCTGCTCTGCGTAGTTCCTCTGTGCTGCAGCGTGTGTTGGCCAATTGAAATAATGGTCCTTCTTTTTCTTAACCGAACCCTCAATTTCTTTAGTCATCTAGTATTCCCTATACCTATCAGCCTTTCCTTTCAACCTAATAGGAATATACATTCTCTGGACTCTTGTTATCTCATTTCTGAAGGCTTCCCATTTTCTAGCCGTCTCTTTACCTGCGAACATCTGCCCCAATCAGCTTTTGAAGTTCTTGCCTGATACCGTCAAAATTGGCCTTTCTCCAATTTAGAACTTCAACTTTTAGATCTGGTCTATCCATTTCCATCACTATTTTAAAACCAATAGAATTATGGTCACTGGCCCCAAAGTGCTCCCCCACTGACACCTCAGTCACCTGCCCTGCCTTATTTCCCAACAGTAGGTCAAGTTTTGCACCTTCTCTTGTAGGTACATCCACATACTGAATCAGAACATTTTCTTGTATACAACTAACAAATTCCTCTTCATCTAAACGCCTATCATTATGACAGTCCCTGTATATGTTTGGAAAGTTAAAATCCCCTACCATAACCACCCTATTATTCTTACAGATCACTGAGGTGTCCTTGCAAATTTGTTTCTCAATTTCCCTCTGACTATTAGGGGTCTATAATTACAATCCCAATAAGATGATCATCCCTTTCTTATTTCTCAGTTCCACCCAAATAACTTCCCTGGATGTATTTCCAGGAATATCCTCCCTCAGTACAGCTGTAATGCTATCCCTTATCAAAAACACCACTCCCCCTCCTCTCTTGTCTCCCTTTCTGTCCTTCCTGTTGCATTTGTATCCTGGAATATTAAGCTGCCAGTCCTGTCCATCCCTGAGCCATGTTTCTGTAATTGCTATGATATCCCAGTCCCATGTTCCTAACCATGCCCTGAGTTCATCTGTCTTCCCTATTAGGCCTCTTGCATTGAAATAAATGCTGTTTAATTTATCAGTCCTACCTTGTTGTCTGCTTTGTCCCTGCCCGCCCTGACTGTTTGATTCACTTCTATTCTCAACTATACCAGTCTCAGATTGATTTCTTTCTTCACTATCTCCCTGCTTCTCACCCTGCCCCTCCCAGCTCCCCCCACCCCAACTTTACTAGTTTAAATCCTCCCAAGCCAGTAGCAAATCTCCCTGCCAGTATATTAGTCCCTTTTCAATTTAGGTGCAATCCATCCTTCTTGTACAGGTCACTTCTACCCCAAAAGAGCTTCCAATGATCCTTCTCCTATATGCCAGCTCCTCAGCCATGCATTCATCTGCTCTATCCTCCTATTCCTGACCTCACTAGCTCATAGCACCGGGAGTAATCCAGATATTACTACTCTCGAGGATGTCCTTTTTAAATTTGTGCCTAACTCTCTGTAATCTCCCCTCAGAATCTTAATCTTTTCCCTTCCTATGTCGTTGGTTCCAATGTGAGCAATGACCTCTTACTGACCCCTCTCCCCCTTGAGAATATTCTGCACCCTCTCTGAGACATCCTTTGTCCTGAAATCAGGGAAGTAACACACCATTCTGATTTTTCGCTGCTGGCCAGAAACCTTTGTCTGTACTTGGACTAGAGAGTCCCCTAACACAATCGATCTCTTGGAACCCAACGTACCCCTCATTGCATTAAAGCCAGTCTCAATACCAGAAACTTGGCTGTTTGTGCAACGTTCCCCTGAGAATCCATCACCCCCTACTTTTTCCAAAGCAGCATACTTGTTTGAAATGGGGATAGCCACAGAAAACTCCTACACTACCTGCCTACCTCTCTTACTTTCTTAAAGTTAACCCATCTATATGACTGTATCTGAGACTTTCCCCCTTTCCTGTAACTGCCATCTATCACATCCCCTTGCTCTTGTAAATTCCTCATTGTCTCTGTTTCTCCAACCAATCCATTTGATCTGATAGGATTCGCAACCAATGGCATTTATTGAAGATATAATCCTCAGTAACCCGTAAACTCTCCCTCAACTCCCACATCCGACAAGAAGATCCTATCACTCCACTAAAGGTCATTTTTGCTTCTTTCAATCTTCGGACCCAGAAAATAGCAGTGTCTTATTCCTCTACAGAACACTGCTCCAGGTTAAATTAATACTTATGGCTTATATTTTAAGTTTAATCAAGCGACATGTCTCAATAAAACATATAATCAAGAAAGAACCGACTCTCCTCACTACTGCAGACTTACTGTAAGGCTGCGCTTAAAATATTCACTTATTTAATTATCTGTTTCTGTGCTGTGACCTCTCCCAAACAGGTTCCTCCAAGATTAGTTGTGAATTTCACTGTTTGCCAGACGCACTCCGATGTCCAGCGATAAATGAATTCAAACAGCAATGGCAGTAACTGAGCAGGTTCACTGCTGTGTCAGTTAGCAGTGTGGGTTTGTTTCTCTCTCTCCCTCTCTCTCTTGCACTGACCTCACCATGTCCTTCCTTTATCTGTTCCTCTCCCTTTTAAATATGCTCTTTTATCTTTGGCTTAACATAAAATGGTGTCACTTAATTCAGTTATTAATTGTTACAATCCTGTCAGTGACCTTCAATGTTAAGTACCTACAATTGACTGATGACACAACATCATAAGATTTCAGAAACAAAACTAGAAATTGCTGGAAAAGCTCAGGTCTGGCAGCAGCAGTGGAAAGAAATCAGAGTTAACATTTAACTCTGAAAGGTTAAATCTGAATTTCTCTCCACTGATGTTGCCAGACCTGCTGGGCTTTTTCAGAATTTATATTTTTATTTCTGAATTACATCACCTTAGTTTTTTCACAAAATTTCATGTGTTTATATTCAAACTAAAACAAAGACTGGTAACACTATAATTTGCAACATATTATGCAGTTTTAGTTTTTACTTCCCCCTCCAAAAGAGTTTCCTTACCCCTCAAAACCTTGAAGATTCATTCACGTTTCAAACGACCGATGGAGTATATTCCACAGCCATCCAGAATTTAACTTTATTTCTCCCCCAGGTCAGCATCCAGGTATGAATTTCATGGTAGGCCTTCCATTAGTTTCTGCCTAAAGACAATTGAAGAATCAATTAAAGATCTCAACTGTGGACTCTTCAGTTTCCTAACTTGGCCATGGACACATTGCACTTTTTATTATGTTGTCTGCTGAAACAGATTCTGTACAACCTTTTCCAAACTAATAGTTTGAGCCAATACAAGGTCCCATAAAGACCAGAGTCCTTCCAGCTGCTTTTTCCTCATAAAATCCAAAATAAGAATGAGCCCACCCAGATTACACACAGTGAATGAAGTTAGTACTTTCTATGCTTGAAGGACAAGACTAGCTGATTATCACCCCCCTGTGGGCTTTCAATTCAGTGACAGGAAGTCTTCATAAAACAATGCTACAACTATCTCTTTCCCAAATTGAACATCTTGCCTTTGTCAACAAATGCACACTGATCAATTAAAGATAATAACCTTCTGACTAAGGCTCCACCTTGAAAACACTATCTCTAACAATGTTGCATGTTTTGGGATGATTCAAACAAAAACACAAATGATTTATTTTACCTTCAACACAACTAATTGATTCAGTAATCGCTATGACTACTTTCATTCTGAGTTAAGATTCTCTTTGCAAGAACTGCTGGTTTTAGCTTCTTCTGTGGAGATAACTAGAAACACTTTGTCCAGAATTTCAAGTTTTCTTTCATAATAAACTTTGACCTTCAAGATAAAATTAGATTTACTTTTAACCATAATTCACTTCAAGTTTGTTTGAGTTGCATTTACTCGAGTTGCTTCTCGGTTTCTCGGATGCCCAGATTTACCTACAGTTAACACTTTACTCTCCAACCTGAAACTGATATTCCTGAAACCAGAAGTGATAACCTAAAATGTATGAATAATGAACCTGATTTTGACAGTCATGGCTCACCAGATTGTTTAAGCTAAAGATCTGTTTTCACTGTGGAAGAAACCAAATATCTCCCAAAGTAAAGATCCAAGTGGCTTGGGTAAATGAGAAGTAGCTTTACACTAAAACAGTTGATATATAAAACTAAAATAGGTGGTATTTGACACTAAAATGGCGATATCATGGATACGAGGAAGGTTATCAGAAATTGCAGCACCGACCTTGATCAGGAGGGAAGTGAGGCAAGAAATGGCAAATGGAATTTTAAATAGATAAGTGCATTTTGGAAAGTCAAACCAAGGTAGGAGTTTCATGGTGAATGGTAGAGCCTTAAGGAGCATAGTGGAACAGAGGGACCTTGGAGTTCAGGTGCACAGTTTTCTGAAAGTGGAGTCACAGGTCGACAGGGAAGTGAAGAAGGCTTTTGGTACACTGGCCTTCATCAGTCAGGGCATTGAGAATAGAAGTTGGGAAGCTATGTTGCAGTTGTACAAGACTTTGGTGAGGCTGCACTTGGAGTATTGTGTTCAGTTTTGAACACCTTGCTATAGGAAGGATGCTATTAAAGTAGAAAGAGTTTGGAAGAAATTTACAAGGATGTTGCCAGAACTCAAGGGTCTGGATTACAGGGAGGGATTGGACAAGCTAGGACGTTTTTCTTTAGAGCGTAGGAGACTGAGGGTAGATCTTATAGAAGTGTATAAGACCATGAGAGGCAGGGATAGAGGCACTCAGTCTTTTTTGCCAGGGTTGGGGAATCAAGGATTAGAGACCATCAATTTCAAGTTAGAAGGAATAAAAGGGAACCTGAGGAGAAACCTCAGAAACAGAGGGTGGTACACAAATGCAATGTGCTGCCAGCAGAAATGGTTGAGGCAGGTACACTAACAACATTTAAAAGGCATTTGGACAAATACTTGAATAGGAAAAAGTTTAGAAGGATACGGGTCAAGTGCAGGGAAATGAGGTGAGCATGGATGGATATTTTAGTCGACATGGACCAGTTTGAGTCAAGGGGCCTGTCTCCATGCTGTAGGTCTCTATGACTCTATAAGAAAATTAATGTTAGTAACAAGATTGTACTGGAGGAATTAATGGGGCTGCAAGCTAATAAATCCCCATCATTGATGGTCTACATTCCAGTGTTGAACGAGGTGGCTGTGCAGATACTCTACACATTGGAATCATCATCCAAAATTTCATAGTTTCTAGAAAGATTCCAAGGGTTTGGAAAATAGAAAACGTCAATCCATTATTTAATTAGTAATAGGGAAGACACTAGAAGCTATTATAAAGTTTGAAATAAATGGGCCCTCTGACTGATAATCTAATTTTGGCATAGTTAACGTGGCTTTGCAAGTGATAAATCATGTAAAATGAACTTGGAGTTTCTTGAAGATATTACTAATAAAATTGCTAAAGCAAAGTCGATGGATATAGTATACATCGATTTTAAGAATGGTTTTGATAAAGCCCTATACAAGAGACTGGTTAGAAAGATTAAGGCACATGGTATAGCTTATGGCCATGGGTTAATAAGTGGGTAACAGGCGGAAAACAGTAGAAATATATGGATCATTCTCATGTTAACAGGCTGAGGCTAGTAGGGCACCACAAGTACTTGGGGCTAGCTTCTCATTATATATGTGTGATATGGAGGTGGGGATCAAATGTACTATTTCCAAATTCACAAATGATAGAAAGTTAAATGGTAGTGTGTGTTATGTGGAAGATGTAAAGCAGCTTCAGGAAGATTTGGACAGTCTCAGTGAATGGGTTAGAACACGGCAAATGAATATATATTGAAAATTATGAGGTTATTCACTTTTATAAGAGAAACAGATGGTAAATATTCTGGTTTATAAATAATTGAAGGTGCAGCAAGATATGAGGAAGGCTAATGGAATGTTTGAGTACAGGAATAGTGAAGTTTTGTTTGAATTATATGGGAGCTTGGTTGGACCACACCCACAGCACTCTGTGCAGTTTTAGTCTCTCTCTTTCAGGAAAAATAATATTCAAGTTAAATGCAATGAACATTAAGTAGACTTGTTCCTGGGATGGTAGTAGGGCTGCTCTCTGAAGGGGTAACGGGCAAACTGGGCTTGTATTCTCCAGAGTTTTGAAGAATGAGTGGTGGCAATCTCATTGAAACTTACAAAGTTACTTAAAGTATAGACCAGTTAGACACAGACAAGACTTTCCTCCAGTTAGGGATTTCAAACCAGGGGATGCCACTTCAGTCTGAGAAGAGGAGAAGTTGTTCTATTTAGAGCACTTTAGATTTCTCTACCACACAGAGGGTGATGGATGTGCAGTCTTTAAGTATCAAGATATATTTCTGATAGATTTCTGATTACCAGTAGCATGCGGATTATGGGGATAGGGGAGACAAAAGGCACTTCAGCGCCTAATTAACTATACTCATATTGAATGGTGAGGCATGATTGACAAGCTGTGATAAAAACTAACATTCCATTAGCCTTTCTCATAGCTTGCTGCACCTTCAATGATTTATCAACCAGACCTACTCTTGTTCCCATGTTCAGATTATCTTATAATGGAAATGCATTTTCAAATACACATTTGAAAATGTGTATATTTTACCTATCGCACTGTTGCTCAAAAAGCAGGATATGACTTACCAATCTGTTCTCTATTCTCAAAAAAGGTTGAGTTTCCAGAAACTATCTACTGGTCGTCAGCTATGGTACAATAAACTCACCTATCACTTGCCCTATATGTGGCCTGTATTAAAATATGGCCTCGTAATGCAGAACATTTCTCATACAGTGCATTATCTTCATTTTCATCTCAGGTTTAAAAGGGTTATTGACATTTTAGACATATACCCATTGAGTATGAGTGTAATACCAATAATAATCTGTTGTGACTTTTAACATCTGTTCACAATAGAGATGAGAATGTAGGTCCCAATTCTCAATTCCAATTAAGGAATGGCTTTTAATACCAGATTATTGTGGCATTTCAAGAATGGTTCTTGCCAACAGGACCCTGAAACAAATTAGCCCTGCAATTAATTAAGCGAACTAAAACTATCAAATGTTTGGGAGAAAAGTAGAACCCAAAAAGAAGTGTGGCATTGTTTTTACAATTCAGATATTATATTCATTTTTTTTTAAAAACTACATTCTGAATCAAATTAATAGGGAGATTGAGATTCTCTGCCAAATGAAGTAGGGTGGTAACTACAAATCACAATCTATTGATGAATGAATTACTGCCTAATTCCAGTTTATGTTACAGCCTTTCTTATCTACCCCTCCTCAAGCCACCTGGAATGGACATTCATAACCATCTGTAACATCTGTCCCACTACTGGGACATTGACATGAATACACCGCCATAATAATTAAGGCCATTCCCATGGGTGAAAGGGGAACAACAGCAGCATCTTTCTTCCTAAATATGCAGGATTCATATGGCCCCGCTTTCTCCTCAATCTAGGAGTCCACCTTCAGCCACCAAATGTAGCTCCTGGTTATTTCTTTCATTCACACCATGCTGAGTTGCTCTTGGTACACTCATTCCAGCACCTTTCCTCTTATCAGGGGAGGGATACCAACGCTCTTTCCCCACATTAAATACCTGCCCATTACAGACAACTCCCACCTCCTGGACAGGGAAGGGTGTCATTCTATGACAATTTCTTCTTCTCAGGACCAGGTCCACCACCCAGCTCAAGACTGGGTCATTCTGAGTGGTGTTCTGCACCTGACTCACTGAGGAGAAAGTGAGGACTGCGGATGCTGGAGATCAGAGCTGAAAATGTGTTGCTGGAAAAGCACAGCAGGTCAGGCAGCATCCAAGGAACAGGAGAATCGATGTTTCGGGCATGAGCTCTTCTACCTGACTCACTGAGACTGTTGCCTTGTCTTCTAGGTGATAATTTTCCCAGCATGAGAACTTTCATCATCATCAGATCTCAAGATTGTCACTGGGTTGTGGTTGTGAGCAGAACTTGGAAGACTGTCAGTGAAGTGCATTTGGTGGATTTTTATGCTGGCTTCAGTGTAACACCAATTCAGCGACCAGCCAACCAGAACTAGGCCCTCAGTTACTGTCCATGCCCGAGGCCAGGGGGGTCTGTAATACAGTCAGTGTGACTGTGAAGAAGATTGAAGAAGGATCACTGGTCAACTGGACCTTCTTTGTGAAGGCAGTTCTCATAGATTGCTGTGGGTTCCAAGCAGCAGATATTTTCTGCCTGCAGGCAGGGCTGCCCTCTCTCTCCTGTCTTGGTTGTGTGCTGCATAGAGCCATTTGCCGAGTCTATCAGGAAAGGTCCGAGCCTGAGAGGGGTGACTATTCCTGGTAACCAGGGCCGACAGGTTAAGGCCTCCCTGTACAAGGATGATGTCACCATTTTCTGCTCGGATACGCTGTTCATGCACAGACTCATGTGCATATGTGACCAGTTCAAACGGGCCTCGGGGACCAAAATAAACTAAAGCAAGAGCGAGGCCATGCTCTTTGGGAACGGGGCCGACCAATCCTCCATCCCCTTCACCGTCAGGACTGACCATCTGAAGGTGCTGGGTATTTGGTTCGGAGGGGCTGGGGTGTGCGCCAAGTCTTGGGAGGAGCGCATCAGGAAAGTGAGGCAGAAACTGGACAGATGGAAGCAACGGTCACTCTCCTGGTGTGCGGCACTGTACGTATTGTTATATGTGGCACAGGTCTGGCCTTTTTCCAGAGCCTGTGCCGCCGCAGTCACCCAGGCCATCTTCCACTTCATATGGAGATCAAAGATGGACCGGGTCTGAAGGGACTCAATGTATAAAAATCTGGGCAACAGGGGAAAAAACACACCCAATGCCACCCTCACCCTGATGGCCCCCTTTGTCTGTGGCTGCACTAAGCTGTGCGTGGATCCCCGGTACGCAAACACCAAACGTCACTACATACTGAGGATCTACCTGTCCCCGGTGTTGCGAAGGATGGGCCTGGCCTCGCTGCCGCGGAACGCTCCAAGTAGTTGGACCGTTCCGTATCACCTATCCTTTGTGGAGAATTTTATGAAGAAAAACACCTTTGACCACAAGTCCATCAGAAAGTGGTCAGCACGTAGTGTCCTTGAGACCCTTCAGTAAAAGGAGAGGGCGGATCCTGTTGAGTGGTTCCCTGGGCAGACTGTCAAAGCCATTTGGCAGAATGCCTCATCGCCAGAACTTTCCAACAAGCACCAAGACATGTCTTGGCTGGTGGTGAGAAGGGCTCTGCCTGTGAGGTCCTTTATGCAAGCCTGGACTCTCTGCTGCACCGCACGCTGTCCCCGAAGCGGCTGTGGAGGGGACAAGACCTCTTTCTGGAATATGCCTATGCAAAGGAAGTCTGGAGAGGAATGCAGTGGTGTTTGTCGAGGTTCGTCCCGAGCAGCTCCATGACGCGGGACTCCGTGCTCTACGGTCTATTCCCTGGGACACACACTGAGACGAACATCAACTGTGCCTGGAAGATCATCAACTCGGTCAAAGACGCTCTTTGGTCTGTCGATCTTCCAGCTGAAGGAGTTGACCCTGACTGAGTGTTGCAGACTGGCACATTCCAAAGTCCAGGACCACGTGTTGAGAGACGCACAGAAGCTTGGAGCAGCTGCCGCCAAGGCGCGGTGGGGAAAGACCACAGTGTAATGTCTGCCTGCCAAAGAAGAGCAGGGGGCCCACTCAGAAATTGAGCTCCGCTGATGCCTCAGCTAAACATCTGGATGGTCAATGTACAGACTTATACATACGAATGATTAATTCCAATCTCTGTAAAAAAAATGTAAAGAAATGCAATGTGTGCATAAGAATGGCATGACCAATTGTATTGATATCAAAATAATTTTATGAATAAAGTATATTTTTGAAATAAAAAAAGTATTTTCTGCCTTCAAGATTTCCCCATCAGAGGCTACTTCAATGTGACCTTCAGGAGTGTGAAGCAATGAGAGTGTCTCTGGAAAGTATTTGAGGAGAATGGAGGTGAGGGTACCCTCTCCATTCTCTTTATGGAACCATTGCTTGTTCTCCCTGCACAGAGAAGCCAGGTTGTTACAATTCATATATACAGTCCCCACATCCTGGCAGCAGATGACCTGATCTTCACAGCTTGAAGAAGGTAGCAATGATGTGGTGAACTCCTTCGGAACCTGGACCAGCAAATGGCAGGTCACGTGGCCCTGACAGTGAATGTCAGTGAGAACATCCTTCACTTGCTCTTTAGCTTTGCAGTTGGAGTGAGCAGAGGCTACCTGCGGTACGTGGGGCAGCCTAGACTGTGCTGAACCTGTGGAAGATCCAGGACACATGGTAATGGACTGCAAAGTGACCCTCTGCAGGAACTAAAAACAGGAGGGCCACCTGATTAAGGACTGCAAGGAGTCCAAGAGCTGCAACCTGTGTGTGGGGAAGCAAGCCACCCTTATAAACTCTACCCAAGACACGAGCCACCTCTGATCAGATGGTTCGAAGTGGCAACATATTCTGTGGACCTCAAAAAGGACAGTAAGGTTCCATATCCCAAGAAAACGGAAAGGAGGGGCACTGAGAAGGGGGGCATAGGCTGGAGAAGAGGGAAAGATAGCCAGCACAGTGGCACAGCACTTGATCCAACCTCCACCTGAACAGACAAAGACGATAGTAGAGGTGAAGAGAGCGAGACAAGAGAGAAAACATTGATGCTGTCGTAGGCAGGATGATCTCAGACAGCCTCGCATTCCTCAGGGATAGGATTGTCCACAGCTTTGGAGGGCACACCCATAATTTGATCTGACTGTGCTACTCAAACACTGTCAGTGCAGTCTCAATCAATGGGTGGGAATCAGAAAGCTTTCCGATCTGATATGCAGTCAGGCAGGGATCCCCACTCTCTCGTGCATTGTTTGTGTGTTATTCGGAGCCTTTGGCTGAGTCCACCAGGAAGGATGTGAGTCTGTGAGGGGGAACTATTCCAGGCAGTGTAAGCCTGCAGTTCAAAGCCTCCCTATACATGAATGACGTCATTGTTTGCTGCTCAGATCCGCTGTCAGTGTGCAAACTCATGAGCATTTTCAACCAGTTTGTACTGGCCTTGGGAGGCAGGGAAAATCGAGTCAAGAGTGAGGCTGTATTCTTTAGGAACTGGATCGACCAATCCTTTGTCCCCTTCACTGTCAGGACGGATTAGCTGAAAGGTGCTGGGAATATGGTTCAGAGGCCAGGGTGTGTGCAAAATCTTGAGAGGAGCACATTACCAAGGTGAAGCAGAAAATGATCTTTTTAGAGCACTGCTCCCTCTCTATTGCAAGTAAAAACATGGTAATCGGGTGTGCAGTACTCTGTTATACATGGCGCAGGTCTGGCCCATTCACAGAACCTATGCTGATGCAGTCACCAAGCCACTTCATCTGGTGGGCTAAGATGCACCGTGTGTGTAGGGACACCATGTACAAAACTCTGGATGGGGAGTGCAGAGGGGGAGAACCCGTATCCAGTGCTGTCATCATCCTGATGGGCACCTTTGGGTGCAGCTGCATCAAGCTGTGCAAAGACCCTCGGTGTGCGAATATTAAGTGTCACTTCATAATGAGGTTCTACCTGTCCCCAGTGTTGTGAAGGATGGAACTAGTCTCGTTGCTGCAAAGCTCTCCAAGTAGTTGCACCATTCCCCATCACCAGTCTTTCATAGAAGAAATTTGCAAAGAAAAACATCATTGACCACAGGACCCTCAGGAAGCAGGTGGTGTCCTCGAGACCCTATGGGAAAAGGAGAGGGTGGATCCTGTCGGGTTGTTCCCTAAGCAGACTGTCAATGTCATTTGGCAGAACCCCTCATCACTAGAACTGTCCAACAAGCACCAAGACATTGCTTGACTGGTGGAGAGAAGGATACTGTCAGATCCTTCATGTATGCCAGGTCAGTCTGTGCCACCACACACTGCCCCCAAAGCGGCTGTGGGTGGGTAGAGACAGTCTCACATCTCCTGCTCAAATGTGCTTTTGCAAAGAAAATCTGGAGAAAGATGCAGTGGTCGAGGATTGTCCCGAGTAGCTCCGTGTTGTGGGACTCTGTGCTGTACAGTCTCTTGCCCCGACGCACACTGGCACAAACATTAACTGTGCCTGGCGGACCATCAACTCAATGAAAGATGCTCTTTGGTCTGTCTGAAACTTACTGGAGTTCCAGAACAAGGAGTTGACCCAACTGACTGTTGCAGATAAGCACTTTCCAAAGACCAGGACTATGTGCTGAGGGACGGGCTTAAGCTTAGGGCAGCTACCATCAAGATGCAGTAAGGGATTTCTGCCGAAATTAAATGGGGTCTGTTGAGTTAATTGATCCCTCTTAATGCCTCATATATGTAAATATAGCCATGCACAAGTAAGAAATGCCTTTGTTTTGTTTGCTGGATAGAGTCAAACTCCAATTTTTGTTTGTTTCTACATATATTACTGTACAGAATCAAACTGCTTTAGTGATGATGTACAGATAAAGATTTTTTATGAATAAAATATTTGTTCGAAATAAAATTTTATGAATGAAGTGGATCCTGGAAAATTAGGTATGCAAGTATCTGAAGTGCAGAATTAGTGATGACCAAGAAACCTTTTACCTCGAATCCAGCTGAGTCATTCTTTAAAGTCAAATACAGACTATTGTGATCCAAGATATCAAAATTTATATTTTAATTTTTGATTTTTGAAATTGAACTATGGCATATGGGTCTGTGCCTGAAAGATTTATGATTAACTTGTAATAATTTCTTTAGCCACAGTGATTTATTTTAAAGCAGGATGAGAGAAAGACTTTCAAAAGTAATGGTATGCGTTTATATCTGGAGAATTTTATGAGAGAACAAGAAAAACAGTGTATATTAGGCTTCAGTTTGTAACATCATGGATTGATTTGATTAGATTTTTGATTCATGGAAACATCAATAGCTTTGGAGAAAATAATTAGTTTCCATTTGGTTTAGCAGTACCGCTGAGTCTTGACCAATGCTGGATGTGTAAAGCGGTTTCCCACAAGAAAAATAAGATACTTCAAAAAATTTTAAATTAAGGACCCCAGTTTAAGGAGTTTTGTAAAAGTTCCAGAACAGAAGTGTTTGGTTAAAACCTTGAAGGGGCTGTTTGAAGCTGAAACAGTTTAAGTTCAGATAGGAAGAGGCTCAGTTTCTCAAGACTAGAAGAAACTGAAGTCAGAAATTAAGTCCAGGAGAGAGGCAAGAATATTGTTCGGGGTGCTAATGGGAATCTTTTCACTAGGTGTTTCAATATTTTTAAATTGTTTTGTAAATAGTTTGTTTTATTCTATTTAACCTTAATTCATTTAGCACAATGAACTCCAGTTTTATTGTTAAACTACAATCTGCAGCATTGAGTTTGTGTTTCAGTGAAAGACCGCCTTGTTCAGAACAAAAATAAAATTCCATCTTGCCCAATTTCTTGCCAGAATTGGACTTTTTTTAGTAATTATGTCTACTAATGTAATTATTCATCGCAGCTGCTGAATTTGACTTTGTTTTCAACTCCTTCACTTCAGCATCAGAAATTGTCAAACAAACCAGGCCTACAATCTTAGAGGCTGATCTTACCTTCATCTAAGGTATTTATCCTTATCACTTTTAATCTTAATTTCTGTATTTTAGTTAATAACTTGCATTTTTTTTTAAATCATGAAGCTTTGCTGTGGCTATTTTAAAACTGAGGAACTCAAAAAGTAAAAAGGGATTATGGGAAATATACAAATTTGCAGTTCCCGAATTTGAGACCATGTATAATGTGGTTGTGTCACCTTCCTCTGCGAAATCTCAATTTACATTTCATTATTAAATTACATCTCATTATTCTTGGTGCTTCCTCAAAATGGTGTTCAACATGAAGTAACTTATGTACCAACTGACAGATTGCGGTAGATGGTAGTCACCGAAAGATTTTCTTACTGATTAGCTGAAGAAAATGAATGATAAAGGCAAGAAACTATTTGTGGGAGTGGCAGATATGCCCCTTAACAGTGAGGATGGAGTTAAATAAAGCAGCTGGAGCTTGTCAGAGGGGGAAAAAGGGTGAAGATAACCTAAGTGAGAATTTCATAAAGATGTTTTCAGGATAGTTTCTTAGAATAACACACTCGATACATCTGGAGAGCTGCTATACTAGATCTGGTATTGTGTGGTGAGATGTAATTAATTTATAATCTTACAGTGAAGAAACCCCTGGGTAGCAGCAATGATTGAAGTTCATTTTCACTTGCAGTAGAAATGAATGGGTCCCAGTCTAATATTTTAGACTTAAAGACAACTATGAAGTGCATAAAGGCAGAACTAGCTAAATTAAACCGGGAAATTAGGCAAAGGGATAGTCATTTGAGATCCTGAAGCTGATATCAGAATACACACATTCCAATGAGAATTAAACATGCCAAGGGTGGACACATCATCTGTGTTTAACAAAAATAGATAAAACACATACCTACCAACTGTCTTTGTTACTACCTTTCATAATCTGTACAATGACTCAGAGATTAAAGGAGGGGGAAAAATTACAATAAGGGAAACCCAGATAGTCACAAGAACAGATAAAAAGAGTCTGTCAATTATTTTAGGAGGAAAATAATTAATGCAGTAGCACTGGTTCTGAAAAATATATGAGGAATGAATAATGGAAAATAAGGAGATAGCCAATTAAATGGGTATTTTGCAACTATCTTCACTGTAGAAGAAACGATTCTTAGCAGTTAATCAGAAAATGGAAACGAGGAAGGGAATTTTCAGTTACCAGAGAAGTAATACTGAGCAAATTATTGGACCTTCAGAATGCCAAGTTCGTGGGTCCTGAGAAACTTCATCCTCGGTCTTAAAAGACTTAAAAGTAACTAGTCAGATAATTAGTATATTGTTTTTTAATTTTCCAAAATTCTCTTTCAATTGAAAGGTTGTGAGTGGAACTCTTAAAGGGGGTGGGACTCAGTAAGTCATCAGAAATTATCAGCCTGTCAGCTGAACATCTGTCACAGAAAATGATAGAAGCTATACTCAATGATTTATAGCAGGGCACAACATTTAAAGTGATCAGGCAGATTCAATATTGTTTTGTTAAAGAAAAAATACACATTTTGAAGTAATGATGTGGCGTGGATAACAGAGTAGATGTATCATACTTAGATTTCCAAAAATATTTAGAAACCGCCACCTGAAGCGTTATTCTGTAAATGACTGTGCAGGGGTAACACATTGGGGCAGATAGAAGATTTTCTCACACAGATAACAAGATGGGTCTATTTCTGGTTGGCTAGGTGTAATGAGTTATGTACCACTCTGTTAGTGCTGGATCGTTTCTTGGTAAGAAAAGGGAGTAGCTACCTTTTTGAAGAGCACTTGTGGCTTTCCAGATAGTTAAGTATCAAACTATTGCTCTGATTCTAGAGTTACATACAATACACAAGGGTAAGAAACTTGTCATCTTTACCCAAACTAATGAACCAAACTGATTTTTATCACAATCCACCATTCCTGATAGTCTTAATTCCTGATTTATGAATTAGTGGAATTTAGAATTCCCCAGCTACTGTGGTGAGCTGTGAACTCATGTCACTAGATAATTGGAGGTGGATAATGCAAGGATAAACCTAACATCTACAGACCAATCAGTTTAATCTCACTGAGGGAAAAGATAATCTGGGACAAAATTAAGACAAGTGTGGATTAATTAAGGAAACACAACACAGATTTATTAAAAGGTAAGTTACATTTAATGAATGAGGTTTTTTTTAGAGATGAGGGCAACATGATTAATATTGTATGTGTGGATTTCCAAGAAAAGGTTTTTGACAAGGTGTCAGCAGAGTTGAAGTTGTGGCCTCACATATGAGGAAGGGTCGCTGGACCCAAAATGTTAACTCAGATTTCTTTTCTCAGATGTTGCCAGACTTCATTAAACTTTTTGAGCAATTTCTGTTTTTGTTTCTGATTCACAGCATCCACAGTTTTTTTGGTTTTTATCAAATATGAAATTGTCTGACTGACAGGAAACAAAGTGCTGAATGGTTATTTTTCCAGACTAGAAGAAAGTATACAGTGGTATTCTCCATGAGCTAGTACTGTTTTTATTGGTTTATATTAATGACTTAGTCTTGACTATACAGAATGTGCAGATATCACAAATTTTAAGTATTATGAATGGAGGATAGTGATAGATTTCAAGAGGGCATAAACTGGGAGAATGGGTGGACATATGGCAGATGCAGTTTAATAGAAAGTAATATGAAGTGATACACTTTGGTAAGAAGTAGCAACAGCAAAATAAACTTGACAATAAGGGTCCAGAATGACCTTGGAGGTACGTGTTCTTGAAGGTGGAATCTTGAGCTTTATAAAAAAAAAGGTACAAAAACAAAGAGGTAATAATTAACCAGAGTAAAAACCTGGTTTGGCCTCATCTGGAAGATTAATTTCCATTCTGGGTTTTGCACTTTATGAAGATATGAGAGCTTAATGAAACATGTAGAAACAATTTGAGAATATTCAAGGAATGAGTGACCTCAGCTGCCTAGCTATATTGACAGAAAAGAAAGTTGATCTTTCAGAAAACAGAAGTTTCAGTGGAGTTTAGATCGATACTTTCAAAGTCATAATGATTCTAGACCAAATGAATGGAGAGAAATGTTTACTATTGGTAAAGTGTTAAGAACGAGAGGAGGACATCAAGTTACAGTGATTGGCAAAATAACAATTTCTTTAAAAACAAACACAGTGGTTATGGTTGAAAGATAGGCCTGATAGACAAGTGGAGGCAAATTCAATCATGGCTTGTAGAAAGTGGAATTGGATGTACAACTGAAGAGACAAGATTTGCAGGGTTACTGGGAAAGGACTGGGTGTATGTTTAGCTAATTTAACTTGGCAGCTAACACAGATGGGCCAAATGTTTGCTTCTTTGCTGCCACTATTCCATAATTTTGATGATTATGACTATTCAATCATCCTTGATTAACAATAAGATTTTCATATTAAATGACTGGTGTTAGTTTTAGTTATAATCGCAATTTGTTCTATAAGTGTTGATGTGAAGTTTACTAGCCTAAAGTTAAGTGGAGTTAGACTTCTGTCTTGGAGAAGTGGTTTAAAATTTACCTTCCAAACTGATGATAATTACTGCTTCTGAAAAATTCTGGAATACATGGCAGGTTTTCCAGTCTCTGGATTGTCCAACATAAAACTGGAGACATTTATTAGGACCCCATGCATGTTCCAACACATAGTAATTCCTGTGAGAGTTAGAAAGAAACTTCAGGTGTCAAATAGCAAGTATTCAGTTCCCTGGGGCTCTCTGCAAACATCACGAACTAAAGAGTTGGGGAGCAGAGACTATAATTAGGTGGCGCAGATTAATTTCCTTGAATAATTTCTCAGGAAACATTAGACAATAAAAACCTAGCCTAACTGTTTGGTAACTCCATCACACTCCATTCACATGGCTCCCCCCACCCACAAACACACTTTTCAGTCTACCAGCCCCCGAACTGGATTATCCCACTGACCTGGATTATTCAAATAACTCCTCCAACCATCCACCAAGCCTGAATACCCATCTACCAACCTAACCAACTACCTCACTCATCAACTTGCCATACCAATGCACTGATTCGTCTACTTCCCTGTTCACTAACATTCAAACTGCACCTTTCTAAAATGTTGCAAAAGAGGGTGGGGAGAGGGTGTCATTTCTCATCCCCAATGCTAATCAGATGTGACTGAGGTTGACAAAGCTGGCTGGGAAGACCCAACAGCTTGGAAGATTGATGCCAATCATCCCAGATTTTCCAGGACAGCTCTGAAATTTGACTTTGTTTTGTATCTTGGGTCTGACATTCTCAGGATGGTAATTATGCTGGATCTATAATCTTTTAAAATCTGTGCATATGAACTGTGCATCTGTATGCATGCAGATACCAGCTAATACAGCAACACTATTTGATCAATACTCATTCTGGGATATGCCTGGCTTTGCCAAGTGTTTTAAATGGGTTGGAGTGGGTCCAGAGAGAGGGTCATCTGCAGGCAGCAACAGCACTCAGGCTCAACTAGGTGTACACTCAGGTGTAGGATTTTAAAGTTGGGCGTGGAGGCAGCTGCAGTTTCAGGCCAGAGCCCATTATGAGAGAGGACTCCTAAGAATCTGAGGGGAGTGCAGCACAGATCAGAGCAGGAGATCCATTCCTGCTGCTCTAGCACTGCCAACTCTCTGTACTTCCTATCACTCCTGTTGGAACAAATATATTTGAATAAGAACAAATCTTAAAGTATTTTGGATTTCTCTTTTTGACTGAAAAGTAGATCACAGCAGAACGGAAATGTCCTTATTAGTGTTATATAAAGGAAATAAGAAACTGGTTTCAGAAAGAATTTTGGTTCCAATTTGGAAAAACAAAAAAGTCAAGTATACTGTACTTTATGAAATCAAATTATTCTCAGTTTGGTATTGGTAGGTACATCTAAATTATTCAAAATGACATAAGCCAACAGACTAGATAAAGGTATTTCTAGTTTTTCCTTTTTAAAGCTACTGAAGACAGCTTTCATGTAATGCACCTGGCAACTTTAATCTATCTGGTGTGCAACTCAATTCTAACAATTTAAAATGCTGTTTCATTTTAAAGTTTGGAATTGACTTTAAAAGTGTTCAGGCTAATGAATGACTTGCCATTCCTGCTAAAACTTCCCAAAATGCCATAGAAAATAAACTGGATATGAATTTCAAATGAATACTGGTAATTTGCTTCAAGTGTTGGACTACAATAAAAAGATTTAAAATGTAACTGATCTGTTTTTCTTCATCTCTTCAGCTAATTCCATCTCAGTCTATTTTTTTATTCAGTGTTTCTTTCTAATTAATGCAGATGTAGAAAATGTCACAATTGTTTATAAACCATTAAATAATCTTCCAGGTGAGAGGATCTCGGAAGTACTCAGTTGCTGTGATAGAGACTGAAGCCAAAGGAATAATCACTTTGGCACAAAGCTATTGTCTTATTCAAAAACCTAATTGAACAGTATGCTAGAAAAAGACTTCCTGTGCAGAATGCAAACTCCCAAATCTCGAGCCAAGATTGTGACTTTTCAGAGTTTGCCAGAAGCTTATGCTGAGTTGTGTTTTATTAGGTTACATGCAAAAAAAAATTGATATCTCAATAGTACTACCAACTTTTACATAAATTGATGCCATTTCAAACCAATTGAGAATTCATACGATTTAGATTTCTTTATCTCACATGGAACTGCTCAGCATTGAAGTCTGGAAATTTTGGCAAGCTTCACAACATCAGAAATTGAGCATGTGCATTGTTTCCACAGCAGAAGGACTCCCTGCAGTTTGACAGGCTTTAAGTATTAAATCAAATGTTTCTGTGTAGCATTAATTTCCACCAATCAAACCATTCACTTTTCAGTGCTACAAGTTGTTTATATCTAACTTGAGTTCAATAAATATTGCATAAACAGTAAACAAGAATGTCTTAAATACCACTGTACACCGAAGTTTTGTTCAAATGCCCTAATTTGTTCAGAACTCAGATATACAATCAAATGCCACACTAACTAACTAAAAAACAATTCCATTAGGCCAGAGGGTATCGGGGCAGAGGGGAGGTGGTGGTGGACTAGAGGAATTACCAGGAAACTCCCTTGCACCCTTTAGTATAGGAAAGCATATAAAAAGAATTCCAACCTATTTCAATCTCCCTATTTGTCTGGAGTTATGCTAGCCTTTTTGTGGGATAGAGGGAATTTGTTTGTGATCCGGTCATATTCTGGCAACGTCAAAACAACTCCCCTGATACATCGGAAACAAAAACAGAAATTTCTGGAAAACCTCAGCAGGTCTGGCAGCATCTGTAGAGAGAAATCAGAGTTAACATTTCAGATCCTACTAAGATTTTCCAGCAATTTTTATTGTTGTTTCAGATTTCCAGGATCCGCAGTTTTATCCCCCCTCTCTGATATATCGATGGTTGGACTGGTACCATATGCAGCTCTTGCCTCGAAATGGACAAAAATCTTTAATTTTGCTTTTTAAATCATTAATTTAAGATCACCACTTAAATTCACAACAGTAATCTGGCTCTTCCTTTCCTTGGCCCCATCTCCATTTGTGGTGATAGGCCATCCACATATGCACTATAAGCTCACTAATTTCTAACATTTAATCTGATTATACCACACTGCTTCCTGCAAAATCTTCAGTTTGTATGTGTTACATCATTCTAATGATGTAAATCTTTCACATTAGACACTTTACATGGCGTCCTTTGTCGCAAAGAAGGATTCCATTCTAGAAATATCAACAGTACCATCTGAAATTTTCATCCCATTGTTCACATTATGGCTCACATCCCTCCTCGAGAACTATGTTCCTCTGGTCTTCATCTTCCAACCCACAGCCTCTATACATAGATTACACTGTATGATTCTTGTTATTGTGACATAAACTGTTTTTAAAAAACTGGCATTGAGCCACCCATATTACCAAAACCTGCAATGCAGAATCCTTCAGTGTTTTGGAAGACAACTAGTTAACCAAATAACATTCCCCTACAAAGTTGTCAAGAAAACCAGCCGTACAATATCCATTAGTGCTTTTAATGACTGCTAAAAGCTTAGACAACTGTTTAAGGTTTTTATACAGTCAGATGGATCTCTGATGTGGCTACAGGTTTTGTCGTTAATCTGAACCGGTGTTTTTGAAAGGCCGGTTTTCAGTTCCAAATTTGTTCTATGGTTTCCTTAAACTATTGGTGCTGTAACCCTCATACGTAGCAAAATCGCCACCCCAACAAACTCTCCACAACACCTCCATTCATTCAAGGTGTGGCGATGCTGCTCCTTTCATAAGGTTATGTTGTCCTTGGGGTTTTTTTCAGAGGTGGCATAAAGGCAAAGGTTCCGATATGTCTGGAATTTCTATTTGAGAAAGCTCGAAGTGTTTTTTTTTTAAAACACTCATGCAATGTTCTCCCAGTTCAGTGTTTTCTCTGATTCTGATTTGATTTGAGCTGGGAACCCAGAGAAGCTGCTGGACCCAAAGAAACAGCTCCATGCTGATTCTCTCTCTCTCTCTGCAATCTCTCTCCTGTAAGAACCTGCGTTTGATTTTTCCTTTTTTGCCAAGGAGTGTTTATAGGATGTGGCAAGTATTTGGAACAGCATCATTAAGTTGCATTTTCATGTCGATTGGGGTTTCAGATAAGTTATGTTATCCTATATTCTGTTCTGTTCACCTGTAAATAAATACTGTTTTGTTTAAAACTGAGTGGTTGGGCCAGCTGCATCATTCCTGGAATATTTACTTAATACCTGCTTAAAATAACTAGAAATGTTAAGCTGACTTCTTGAAATGTTTTGAGAGGGTCTGGCTTGGTCCATAACAAAGGTCATGACTGCACAGTTTCTTACAAAGTATGTTAAGGTCTGAAGAGATTTACAGATATGATACAAAATCAAGGAATTTGCCATTATGAGAAAACACAGGAGAAATGCACATCTTGCTCTTTAACAGAAAGAAGTTGAAATTCTAAGGAGATTTTCCCCATCTCAACATCTGAACAATTCTCACCTCAGAGGAAGCACCAAGGCATTCCCTGAACCCTCCATCAGTAAAGAGACATTCAATTCTGTAGCTACATTTTTTATTGAGCTTGGGGATCACACTCTGGTGAGCACATGAATTTTGCCAATGCAAAACGGGACAACATCTCCAACTGCTGAAGGTCAAACTCATTCTAAGCCTTTGTAGATGAAGAGCCTTGAATTGACCATGAAGTGAGATACAGAAACACCTTTGGGACAACACAGCAATTACAAAAAATTCTTGAAATTAGTGCTAAGCTATTTTAAGAATGAAATCAGGAAGCATTTTTTCATAAATATGGTGGAAATCTAAGCCAGGATTTGCATCCTAATTCAGCACTGCAAGGATTTGGTGGAAGAAAGAATTAGAAAGCAGATTGCAGATACAGATATCCCGTCCCTTTTCTGTCTATTTTCAGTAGACTTGATACTCACTTTCCATGAACACCACGTATTGCTGTTTAGACATTATTAGTACCATTCTGGAAATGGGCGGTTCAGAGCATCTGCAACTTCCAGTGGGCTTTTTATATTAAAAGCCTTTTTAAAATCTGGTGAACACCTGGCAGAGTTGCCAGAGGCTATGTGCAGACATATGAACAACTTGAAGGCATTCATAGTAGATTCAAACTGCTGCCACACCTTTGGCATGAAGTCTTGCCTGCCTCCCTAGAAAGTGTACCAGCGTCTTGGAGAAACATGTCCAGTAGACCACTCTGCTGGATACGCTCAGACCAAATGCCATCACACTCGCCACCAATGCAGCATAGCATAGTTACAAGAGGAGAGAAGGCAGGGAGTGAAGTGAGGCATCATGACTTCCAAGTGCTCATTCTCATGCTGTACTTGATGGTTTCTACATAGGTGTCGTGAGCTAATTTTGCGTGTACTGCCCTCTGCCAGCCAATTTCCAAACCTACAGCAGGAGGCAAACAAACATTTGAGGCAACTGTGAGTGAAAAGGGATGCAATAATAAGAGCTCTGAGTAGTGCACACATCCTGGAAGGATTTATTCCTGGTGATCCCAGCAAGTGAAAGTCCTTTACATGATGTCAAGGAACACATCCGCTAGGAGGTTGTATCAGGGTGCAAAAATTACGCAGTATAGTAATTGTAATGCATAGTGATGGAAAGCTTGTGTATCTAGTCCAATGAAAAAAAAAGAGAATTATGAAGCTATGAGCTTCACGTTGAGGTTTCATTTTTGCCAGAGTGGATTCTTCAGCCAATTTTATTTATTCCATATCATCAGAAACATTGAGCACTTCAGTAAGACGTTTTCCTTACTTTTGCTGTTTAAATCAATGTCTATAGAAACTAATTGTTTAAGAATGCTTAGAAAGGAGCTGAGTTTTCATCAAAGGGGATTGATTATGATGGCTTTTAAAATATGCTGCTTCATGTGACCCTTGCTCTCGATGTAGCGAGGTAAGAGAATTGTTTGACCCACATGGTCAGAGACAATTAGACATCAGCAGGAGAAGGCAGCAAAAACAAATCCGTGAAATAATTTTTTAAAAAAGGATCAGAAAACAGAAGACGGCTCTAAAACAGGAACTGAAAAATTGGATAATTTCAATGTTACACATCAGTTATCCAGAGCATTTATTTAAAAAGGGGCCATCTAGAAGCTCCTAGGAAATCTGTGCCATCAATAGTTGTCATCTTTGCTAAGAAGTTCTGTGAGAACATGTAATTTGTTTTAAGATGGTCTCAAGAAAATTCAGAGGAAGTGGGGCTCCTGTTTCAGGTGACATGAAGATCTAATCCAGTGAATGAGATCTGACAAAACAGACGGACACTTAGAATTTCCAACTATATGTACAACCTTATCTGTGGAGAGAATGTTACTCCAAGCATCTGCATCACGAAGCAAGATCACAAGTCCAATTTCACATTTGTACTGACTAAAACTTTCTTCATTTTAGCTTGTAATTTAACAGATCAGCATAATTAGAAGTTAAAAAGTTATGAATTTCTCCAGTGGAGTGTTGTTTGGGAAAGTTAATTTTGTTTTACAGTCTCCCCCACTGACTCAAACACTATTATGCACCCCCAAAGTTAGTTACATCCATTATCAAACAGTTTTAATAGGCTCTAAGTGTCTGACAAATGGAAAATTGTCCAAGAATCACTATGGAGTGTGGGAAAAGTGACTTAGTAAAATTGAAGTTAATGGAAAAACTGGAGGTAATACTCCAAAGAGCAGGCATGCCCAACAAGAAAACATTCCCTCTGGGACCAATTATCTAAGCTCCAGGGCATGGCTACAGTTTAATGTTACAACTGAAGAAGTTGACAATACAGTACTTTTATTGCTGGAGTAAAATAGAATTCATTCTTGTGAAGAGCGTGGATAGTGAAGATCTCAAGAAAATCATAGGATGCTCCCCTTGACTGAGCTCCCTGATGAGCAATTCCAGCCTCCTAGACAGGTAGTCCCTAGGTTATGAACAATTTCTGTTCTAGAGTTTGTTTATAAGTCAGGACACAAAAGGAAAGCAACTGTTGATAATTAGAGCCAATGTTCTAATTTTAGGTTTTAAATTTAAAACCATGTCTGGGATCACATTAATAATCTGAATGTTTATAACTCAGGGACCCCTGTACTGGTCTTGTTCCTATTTTAAAATGACAGACTCAATTTCACTTTAAGAGGAGTGTAGCAATCATGTTCCATTACACAAATGAATTTCCCTGAATCAATACTTAGTACTATGATATTTTTGTGGAGCTATCTTGAAATTCTGGTTTCAGCATACTCTCGGTAATTTCTTATCTCAACCATTAATGTTGGTTAAATTACCTTAAAACACCAGTCTGTTGAGCCCAGTCAGAAGTCTACATATGTCAATGAGATCTCATCATTCAGGAAATCATTCAATCAGGTGACCTTTTACTGCAATCCCTCTATGGGAAGTCCATTAAGAGACCACAGTACACATTACTTTCAGGCCTCAAAGGCCCTGTACAGCTGCAGAACAACATCTTAGTTCTTGTACTTAAAAGATGAGGTTTTTCCTAATTGTTTGTTTCACCCGCATATTTGTTTTGACTGATATACAGAGGCACCTTGGTGTTTTTAATACATCAACATTTAAGTAGTACTGCCATTCTGTTTTTCTATTGCAGTGCAAAACTTCACACTTGTTTGAAACTGCCTACTCAGTTTGTTCAGGTCACCTTGAAGCCTCGTGTCCACTTCATCACTTGAAAATCGCAAATTTAGTATTTCCAAGTTTGCTATTCTCAGCCAGAGTTGTAGTATATGTGAACAGTTGGGGCTCCAAGCACTTATCCTTGCAGTACTCAACTTAGCTCCATCTTCTATTCTAAGACCTCCCATCTAACCTCAATTTCCTATCTGCTAACTATTTTTCCAAATCACATGTTATGCTTCACTGGGCATAGTGCACTGAAAAATGAAGCCCAGTATTCCTGGAATAGTCACAAGAGTTAAATTTTGAAGTAAGTATACAAATTTCACTGCTTTTTTTTAGACCCAAGTTGACAAGGCACAAACCCGGTTTGTCCAAGAATTTTGATAAATAAATGCATCTTGGCCACAGATAAATGGATCAGACATGATGTTACAAGACAGAAGAATCTAACACACACCCCTCCACCTTAAAACTCCCTCCATGTGCAGGCAGATGTACATGGGCACCAGGGCAGAGAAAAAGCAGCAGTTCAATGGTCCCAGTTCACAGGGTCCAGGTTCTTTTTGGCTTGTCATCAGGATTTGCTACTTCAATCTTCCTCTTACAGATTTGTTTGCTTGTAGGAGGCAAAATTACTGGTTCACAATCTATAATGCTTAGAAAAATTGGGACTTGCTGAGGGAAATAAACATTCAGGCTTAGTTGCTTTTGAAAGCAGTATAGTAATAATCTTTGGTTTTTAAAAGTCTTTCCAATTTCAGTCCTCAATCAAAGATGCAGTAAACATCTTATATGCCAGTATAACACAATTCAATGTTCATGATTTTGAATGCTGACCTTGAATTCATCAGAAGATTCCTGAAAATTCAAGTACATGTCCACTGGTTCTCCCTCAAACCATGTTGAATTAGTGTACTTCACTGATTATAACAGTGCACAGACTCTAGTATTCTTATTTCTGAAGTTAGGGTAACCATTCTGCAATTCCTGTTTTTTTTCCTCCATCACACCATCCACACATCTCTCATTCCAATGGACAATGACAAGCAACACATCCATTATTTCCACAGCTACCTCTTAAAACCCTAAGTTGTTTTAGGCCCTGGAGATTTCAGTCTAATCTCTGCAGCTTTTCATACTTATCTCCTTCAATTCCTCATTTCAAATAAACACTTAGCATCTAATGGGGAACACAGTGGTCTGGGTGGAATGCTCTTTGCAGAGTCAGTGCAGAATCAATGGGCCAAATGGCTTTTTTCAGCACCAGAGGGATCCTATGATTTTTACTTCCCTAGCATTTCTGGGGAAGTTGAAGCCTTCTGTAGTCCAAAGACAAGTAGTTTATTTGCTCTACTACTTCCTAATTCTCCATTATCAATTCTTGTTTCACCAGACACCAATTTTTTTCTTCACTTATTTTACATTTATAGAAGACCTTACTCTGCTCTTCTGTTTCTTGCAAATTTAGTCTCACTTTTCCCTCAACTCTCTTAAAAACCAAACATCTTGGTCCTTCTGGCTGAATTCTAGATGGTTCGGTCCTTTTATTGGCTACTTTCTAGCAACTTTAATTCTTCTTTACATCTAATACTATTTAAAGCATATTTAAATGACTTTCTTATTATGTTTTACTCAAAAAAAAACAAGTGAAATGCAAGCATTCTTGAAGTAACCATTGGCTATCTACTGTCATGCCTGAAGTTACCCAGTCTAATTACAACTAAATAACCCCTTATGCTTTTGTAGCGACTTAGGAATAAAGTTGCTTCACTTTCTATCTCAATGAAAAATTTACACTATGGGTCATATTAACTTGTATTGCAAAAAAAAAAGCCAAATCTCAGCCTATTCCCTGGTTGTTTCCTCAACATATGCTTCAAGAAAACCCCTTTTGTACATTGCAGGAATTTTTGCCATGTTATTATAGGTGGTGTAGTTCACACACTACATAGGGTAAAACACTGAATAATTACTGTAGCACTTTAGCCTGTAGCTCCTGATTCTAGTTTAATACCATACCCTACTTCACTGAGGCCTATAGACAATAACCACAATGCTTTCAGCTTATTAATGCTTACTAGCTCCACATAGACTGACTGCGTATCTTGATTTTTGGTACGAATATCCTCATCATTTCCCCAATTACTTCTTTCAATATCAATGCCAACCCACTACTTTTGTCCTTTTTCCTTATCCTTCCTGAAGAGTAATCGTTCAGTCCCAACCTTGGCCACCCTACAGCCATGTCTCTATAATCATTCCATACCCATTAAACTACTATTTACCCTGTTAAATTGGTCTACCCAATTGCAAATGCAACTTAAATAGCATTCTATTTAAGAATAGAACTTCTTAAAAAAAGACAAATTGCTGGAGAAACTCAGGTCTGTCATCATCTTGAGATAAAACAGAAGTAGTTTTCTGAAGGGTGATTGGACTCAAAGCACTACAGAAGCTGCCAGAATAGCTGAGTTTCCAGCATTTTCTGGATTTGATTCAGATTTCCAGCATCCATAGTTCGGTGTTTTGTTTTAGTATCTTTAGAGTAATCTTCAAGATATCTACACTTCTGTATCACAGTCCTATTTATTGCCAGCTCTTATTTCCTCCTTTTTTTTTGCTTTTTGCCTTTCATTTTCATCTTGTAATGCATTCACTGAACAAGTGTTCCACATCAGAGGGAGCATTTGACCTAATCTCCTGGTCTTGCCAGGTTAGACCCTTCAATTACTTTTGCTATTTAATTCTAATTTAAATTACATACTCATGATAAATAATTATGTATTTATGTTATATAGTTATAATATATATTTATATTAATTATATATTTTAAAGAATAATCTAAAATTTCTCATTTTCAAGACTACAGATGAGAAACGTTTACCTTGTCGAACTTACCAAGGCAGCCACTCATCCCATGCCAGCTCACAGTCTCAATAAGAGTATGTTTTCCCTGTTATATCAGTCTTGACTATCCTTCAAAAGTCATTCCTCTCACACAGCACTTCAATCCTTAATTTCCTTCAGGCTGATGATATAAAACAAAAGGTCAGTACATTCACTCCCTCCCAAATACCTCTTTCACCAATCTTAATGTATTACCACCTAATATCAATAGACTCTGTAACAGACTACATGACCTCTTATTTGAACTAGTGAGACTCCAATCATTCTAATCAACAGGCAGTTAGAAACGCCATTTAATCCTGTTACTTAATTGACTGGTTTTACCTGCACTACAGCAGAGGCCTTGATTCGATGTCTGGCCCTCATTCCAAGCTTCAAGAGACTTGAGACTTCTAACAATTTTTTACATAAAATGTTAAATTAAAGATAAGCTGTCCTAGATTTTACACAAGATTAATTCTTAAAATTTCAAACCCTTATCTCAACTTTCACCAATGTATTGTCATGGGTGGCACAGTGGCTCAGCAATTAGCACTGCTGCCTCACAGCGCCAGGGACCTGAGTTCAATTCCAGCCTTGGGTGACTGTCTGTGTGGAGTTTGCACATTCTCCCCATGTTTCCTCCCACAGTCCAAAGATGTGCAGGTTAGGTGAATTGGTCATGCTAAATTGCCCATAGAGTTAGGTGCATTAGTTAGGAGGAATGGGTCTGGGTGGGTTACTCTTCGGAGGGTTGGCGTGGACTAGTTGGGCTGAAGGGCCTGTCCCCACACTGTAGGGAATCTAATCTAATCAGTTAGCTCCAGAGCACTGGTCAAAATCAATTCTGCCATTTTGGATTTCTCAAAAAGAAAATACCCATTTGGATGTATTAGTCAATGAGTTACACTATAGCTGGTTATAAAGAAAGTCTTTCTTGACTTGAACAGCGTGGATTATAGGGCAATATAATAGAAGTATTTATAATTATGGAAGAATGTGATTGGAAGAGATAGAAGCTGCCAGATTCTAATTTGAGGCCTTGAATAAATTATTCAATGTAGGAACTTTAAAACAAAGAGCAGAAGAAAATAAGTGTAAGGTTTGGAATTCTGTTTATAAGTTAGTTGTTGAGACAAAATTTGAAGATTATATTAGATAAATGGATGAACCAAAGGAGGTTGAAGCGTGTGAAAGCATGATTGATATTCGTACATTAGACATACTTGCTCATGTGAAGGATGAACGTGATGATGGACTGCTGAGTTGAATGTATTCTACATAGTTGCAACTGCTTTGTATTTACGTAACAGGAATTAGCATCCTCTCAGGTATCCAGTCACTGAGTTAACACAATCAAAACCTCAACAATGACTATAGAACACTTTTACCACTAGTAATAAGGCTTTACATACATTTTTATGCATGAATTCAGCATTAATTTAAACTCTGCATGCATGACAACCTAACAAAGCAATAAAAGATGCCAAGGTTCTTCAAAGGAAACTGCCACTGCCAGTAAAAGCTGACAGTTCAAATGGCTCAGATTATAGAACAATGATATCTGAAGATAAAAAGTTGATGGGTGTGTAGTGGTACATGATTTATCATTATCTAAGATCCAGATAGAGCCAATCTTTTATCATTTTTACTGCTATACACAAAACCAAAATATGCAGTGCTAGAGGTGCACAGGATTACTAGAAACATTAAATCTATTTTCATAGAATCCCTACAGTGTGAAAACAGGTGCTTCAGCCCAACAAGTCCACACTGACCCTCTGAAAAATAACCCACCCAGACCCATTCTCCTACCCTATTACTCTACGTTTACCCATAAATAATGCACCTAACCTACACATCCCTGGACACTATGGGCAATTTAGTATGGCCAATTCACCCAACCATGCACACCTTTAGACTGTGGGAGAAAACCGGAGCAACCAGAGGAAACCCATGTAGACACGGGGAGAATGTGCAAACTCCACACAGACAGTCGCCCGAGGCTGGGATTAAACCCAGGTCCCTTGAGCTGAGGCAGCAGTGCTAACCACTGAGCCACCATACCACCCCCACTGAGCCACCATACCACCCCCACTGAGCTACCATGTCACCTCAATTGGAAGCAAACTTCCTGTGGTACATTTATTGGTGTTTTGAAGCCCACTGTGATTATGAATATGAACATCGTGATTGTTTCTAATTTTAAGTAAAATGCATCATCACAATAAGACCCCTCTCTAAATATTATTTTAAAATCTTAGAAGTTCTTAAGTTCCAGTCAGAGCAATTGTCAAATGAGACTAATTATACATTCACATGAGAATGTGCCCCAGAAAAGCACAGTCTCAACTGGAATTGAAAAAAAACCTGCATCTAATAAAAAGCCATTTATGCACCAGAAAGTTTAGTAAAGAAAGGTTTGTAGAAATTTGCAATTTACTTGTTACTTCTACTTTCTTTGGGTACAAATATTAAACAATCACACAAAAAGCCATGACCTCCAGAAAGCAACAGTTCATTTGTGACAAATAAGAGTAAAAAATGTCTTATTGTTCTCAATTCCAACATCCAAATGACCTTCAATTGTTTCATATTGACAATGTCTAATGACAATCAAAATATTGATTTTTTTTCTGACAAGCTAACACATGATACAGTATAATAATAAATCCCATTTTATGTTGAATGGCACAGATTGCACTACATAGAAATAAACTATTCTGCACTGATGTCCAAAATCTATGTGAATCTCTTTCTGTTCTGATTATCCCATATCAGACTTTTCACATATCTTTCTATTCCCTTTTCTCTAAGGTATTAATATTGCTTTCATTTGAAGGTATAAATGAAATTTCCTCAACATTTCCTACAGTTCCGTATTCTAACTAGTCTGTAAATTTAAAAAATCTATTTTATATATAAACTACTTTGTATTCATGCCCCTTAGTTTTAATTTTTCCCTTCATTAAAAAATTGGCTTTTATATAAACAGGGTGCCTTACCAAAGCAGGGAAGGGAGTAGAGAATGTTGAACAGGATGTCTTGAATTCTGGATTTGATCCTAAAGTCCAGAAGATTTTGGACCTGGAGGCCAGCTTGATCCATGAGCTTCGCTTTCAGTTAGAGATGGGAGACTATGTTGGGTTGATCCACAAATCCAGGAAGCAAATCTCTAAAGAGAGTAGCATGTTCAGAGGGATGATGTGTGCATGTGTAAACATGTAAGTGGGACTTTGGCATGTGATGTTTTGGTGAGAAAAAGGCACTTGGAATAAAGAAAGTCTATTGATCCTCCTGATCCACAGTCAATGCTGCAGAAACATTTAACTTTTGCCTGAAGCTGGCATTGTCCCCTAATGCCTGGGAAAGTTTCGTTGCCACTGTAAGTCTTATAAATCAGAGTCTCATGAACAGATTTAAATTGCAAAATTGCTTCCCGGGAGAGGATTAACTGCACGCCCTTTGTCCTATGTAGAAGTCACAAATTGGGTTCAGGATTCTGAATTGTAAAATTCTCACCCATACTTGCTTCCAAATACTTTTGTGTACTAAAATTATCCACATTCTCTCGACATGTACCCTCCTCAAGCATTTATAATTTTAAAGGCTTCTATCAAGTTTGCTCTAAGTCTTATCTTTTCCAAAGAAAATTATCCATGCTATTAAATCTTTCCCACAATTAAAACTTTCCAGTTCTGATACCATCTTTTGCACTTTTAGTGTATCTATGTTCTTTTTCTTCTGAGGTCAGAAGTCACATGACATCAGATTATAGTCCAACAGGTTTATTTGAAATCACAAGCTTCCAAAGCACTGCCCCTTCAGGTGTAGTGAGAGAAGAGCACACAGACACTAAAGTTATAGGCAGAGAGATCAAGAGCAGAGAGATCAAAAGCACATACAACTGGTGTGATTGGAGTGTCAAATAATAAGTCTCTGCAGGTGACCAAACATGTCAGATGGTGTGAGTAAAGTGTCAACAGCTGAATAATAAGAGAAGGGATGACCTATAATCCAATTAAATGAGGCAGAGAGATAATTATAAAACATAAGGTGATGCTGGAGACAAACTAAATAACTGGAGTAACATGATAGATATATGAGTCACATACCAAGGATCTAACCAAAGCAATAAGTAATTGAAAACTATCCAAACTAATTAAGGTAGAGAGATCATAACAACTTATCAAAGTGATGGTGTCAAAACAGGACAGTAAGGAAGAGTTTACAGATGCAGAACAGTATGGTGGGGTTACATGTAGCGCGACATGAAATGAAGATGACAGTTGAGGCCACCTTCGTGGGTGAGGAACTTGGTGATGAGTGTCTGTTGGTGATTCTGTATTGTGGTTCTCGAGGTCTGCCTTGGAGGACACTTACCTGAAGATCGGAGGCTGACTGTCCTTGACCACTGAAGTATTCTCTGATTGGAAGAGAACATTCATGTCTGATGATTGTTGCGCTGTATCCATTCATCCGTTGTTGTAGCATCTGCATGGTCGCCCTAATATACCAAGGCTCAGGGCATCCTTGCCCGCAGCATATGAGATAAATAACACTAGCTGAGTCACATGAGTATCTGCTATGTACATGATGGGTGATGTTCCCAAATGTGATGGTAGTTTCCATGTCGATGATCTGACATGTCTAGCAGCAGTTGCCATGGCAGGGTTGTGTGGTGTTGTGGTCGATGTTGTCCTGGAGAGTGGGCAGTTTGCTGCGAACGATGGTCTGTTTAAGATTTGGCTGTGGTTTGAAGATGAGAAGTGAAGGCTTAGGGATGATCTTGGCGAGATGCTCATGATCATCGATGACATGTTGAAGGCTGCGAAGAACATGGTGTAGTCTCTCCACTCCCAGGAAGTACTGGACAACAAAGGGTACTCTATCAGTCATATCCTGTGTCTGTCTTCTGAAGAACTCATTGCAGTTTTTCACTGTGGCACGTCAGAACTGACAATCAATGAGTTGAGCATCATATCCCATAATTATGAGGGTGTGCTTCAAAGTCTTTAGGTGCCCGTTGTCTTCTACTTCGTCTGAGCAGATCCTGTGTATGCGCAGGGTTTGTCCATAGGGGATGTCTTCTTTAATATGTTTAGGGTGGAAGCTAGAAGAGTGTAACATCATGATGCTATCCAGAGGCTTGTGGGAGAGTAAGGTACTGAGGTGGAGTTGCATATGTCCAAAAATGAGACTGATTCAGAAGAGAAGTTGAGAACGTGCTGCTGGGAAAGCCCAGCAGGTCAAGCAGCGTCGAGGAGCAGGATAGTCAATGTTTCCGGCATAAGCCCTTCATCAGGAAAGAGGCTTGCGGGCTGGAGCTGAGAGATAAATGGGAGGGGGGTCGTTGATGGACAGGTCCAGAGGGCGGAGCCAAGTTGGAGGCTTGGGACTGGGATAATGTGGGGGTGGGGGGAAATGAGGAAGCTGTTGAAATCCACATTTATCCCATGTGGTTGCAGGGTCCCCAGATGGAATATGAGGCTTTCTTCCTTCAGGGTTGACAGTGGAGGAGACCCAGGACCTTCATGTCCTTGACAGAGTGGGAGTGGAAGTTGAAGCGTTCAGCCACAGGTGACATCCATCAGAAATTCACCTGTACCTCTACCAATGTCATCAACTGCATCCGTTGCACCCGGTGTGGTCTCCTCTACACTGGGGAGACAAAACACTTTCTTGCGGATCGTTTCAGAGAACATCGCTGGGACACCCACACCCACCAACCCCACCGCCCCGTGGCTGAACACTTTAACTCCCCCTCCCACTCTGTCAAGGACATGCCGGTCCTGGGCCTCCTCCATAGCCAAATTATTACAACCCAACGCCTGGAAGAAGAACGCCTCATATTCTACTTGGGACCCTGCAACCACATGGGATAAATGTGGATTTCAACAGCTTCCTCATTCCCACCCCCCCCCCCACCCCGCCCACACCCACATTATCCCAGTCGCAAGCCTCCAATGCATCTTCGCCTTCTGGATCTGTCTATCATCGCCCCCCATCCCATACCCCGACCTATCACCTTCTCCCTCACTTTCGTCCACCTATCAATTTCTCAGCTACCTCCCCCCCCAGCCCCACCCCTCTCCCATTTATCTCTCAGCCCCGGCCCATAGCCCTCATTCCTGATGAAGGGCTTATGCCCGAAACGTCAATTCTCCTGCTCCTTGGATGCTGCCTGACCTGCTGTGCTTTCCCAGCAACACACTTTCGACTTTCACCTCCAGCAACTGCAGTCCTCACTTTTTCCTGATTCTGAAGAGAAGTCCATGGTTCGTCTACTGGTGGGCTGAAACTTGGTATCACTATGTAGTTTCAGTGTTTCCTTGTCATGAGTCCGAAGGAAGAAAATGATACAAAGTTAGGTGGACAGGCACATTTGCTCACGTTGAATTTCATCAGCCCTTTCCTGGACCACTCTCCCAAACTGTCTAGATCCTTATGCAGCCTCCCCACTTCCTCAGTACTACCTGCCTGTCCACCTAACTTTGTATCATCGCCAAACTTCACTAGAATGGCCCCAGTCCCTTCATCCAGATCATTAATATATAACATGAACAGCTGCGGCCCCAACACTGAACCCTGCGGGACACCGCTTGTCACAGGCTGCCATTCCAAAAAAGAACCTTTTATCCCAACTCTCTGCCTTCTGCCAGACAGCCAATCCTCAATCCATACCAGTAGCTCACCTCGAACACCATGGGCCCTCACCTTACTCAACAGCCTCCCGTGTGGCACCTTATCAAAGGCCTTTTGGAAGTCTAGATAGACCACATCTACTGGGTTTCCCTGGTCTAACCTACTTGTCACTTCTTCAAAGAAGTCTAACAGGATTGTCAGGCACGACCTCCCCTTACTAAATCCATGTTGGCTTGTTCTAATCCGACCCTGCTCTTCTAAAAATTTATGGATTCTAGAATTTTACCAACAACTGTGGTTAGGCTAATTGGCCTATAATTTTCCATCTTTTGTCTTGATCCTTTCTTGAACAAGGGGGTTACAACAGCGATCTTCCAATCTTCCGGGACTTTCCCTGACTCCAGTGACTTTTGAAAGATCTCAACCAACGCCTCCGCTATTTCCTCAGCCACCTCAGCCATAGTGAAACATTAAAGAAAATTCAGTGATAAAGCCTCCAACTATCTCATGTGCTGGACTGAGAATTTTATTCTGGGATTGTTCTATTATCAGGCTTTGGTGATTCACTCCAGGAAGCTTCTGAAAAGTCATACTGGATTTGAAACATTAACTCTGTTTCTCTCTTCCCAGATGCTGCTCTTCCCCAGCACTTCATAATTTTAATCCCAAAGAGGCTTCACTTATTTGTAAAATAATTATTCTGTACATGCTGTCACAAGTGCCAAATTAATTTATGAAATGTTACATTTCCATACCTAATTTTATGCCATATTTATTTTGTTTAATAATAAAGTTTTTTTATCCTATTTTGTGTCCAACATTCCATCTGAGCATGATTAAGAAAATTTCAGAATTTGGCTGAGGCAAGTTGGAATAAAAACCACAAAAGAAACCCATTAAAAAATACTAGAACTGATCATTATTTCCAGTGACAAGGAGCATACTGAGCTCTGATACACTCTTTGCTTGACTATTAATGAGCCTGAATTCATTCATCTTCAATTTATTCTTCTTTGTTGGACTATAGCGGTATTAAAATGTAAATGACTTCTTTCTTTGCACATTAAGTATTACGTGCATTCATAAAGTGCCTTTCACAACCTCAGGATATTTCAGTGTTTTACAGCCAATGAAATACTTTAGAATCATAGTTATTATGATGATATAAGAAACACAGTAGCCAATTTACTCACAGCTCCTGCAAAAAGCAGTCTAACTTATAGAGCAATAACTATAATTGTTGTATAGAATCATTATTAACATTGTCCCTACTTTCTGCTTTGCTTCTTTATATCAATTGTACTTTGAATTAGGATACACAGTTTCGGTTTTAGCAATACCAAGAAAGCTAATTTCAGCTGGTAGTGTTTTTTTAAGAAATCCATTTTTTTATAGAACAAGTAAGTACTTTGCTTTTCAAAAGTCTTTCAGTGTTTTATTTTCAGTTCTATTTTTGTCAATTAAACATGAACATGCTGTGCCGAGTATTAAAGAATCACTGAGGAAATCTATGCAGTTCCTGCCTGGATGGGTTGGCGCTTTCTTAATCTCTACAATGAAATATTAGTCTATTAAGAGACAGCATGAGACATGATGCCATTCCCAATGATGAAACATTCTGTGAACTGCTTGATCCCAGCAGAGAGAATAACGTTTAAAGGAGGTGAAAAGACATTAACCTTTGGATTGGTTCTTGAAGTGTGCTCTGAGACATCTTCTAGGTACAAGAAATATACTCTTATTATACTACTTACTCTTTCATTCGAGTTAGGGAAGCACGGTGGCTCAGTGGTTAGCACTGTTGCCTCACAGCGCCAGGGGCCCGAGTTCAATTCCAGCCTTGGTCTCCTTTCAGGTGCTCTGGTTTCCTCCCACAATTCAAAGATGTGCAGATTAGGTCACTTGACCATGCTAAATTGCCCATAGTGTTCAGGGATGTGAAGGTTGGATGCATTAGTTGGGGTAAATGCAGGGCAATAAGGGAATGGGTGTGGGTTTGTTGGGCTGAAGGGCCTGTTTCCACACGATAGGAATTCTATGATAATTTGCTCTTTGTTTTCTATTTGAACATTTTATGGCTTCTAATTTAGTTTCTCTGAAGAAATTTGCACAAACAGTTTGGCGGGAAAATTGTTGCACATAAGTATTTCCAATCTTTTATTTTCAATCGTACGATTCAGGAAATTAATGTCCTTGGTTCAATCCTCCATTTCTGCCAAATGATCTTCGTCAGTCAAAGTAACCTGTAGTAAAAACACTATCAATATGTTTGAAGCCTCCCCAGAAATCAAAGCACATTACCTATCCTTGATAGATACAAATTACTTATAGTTCAAAAGTACTGATGCATGAATAATTGATGGAGACACAAGTAACTGTAGTTATGACAACCCCATAGTGACATAATCTGGCAATATCTTGACTAATTTTTAAAAAAAGCTATTTGCTTGTCCTTTCAAAGCCAGAGAATGCCTTCACGTTTGTACATCTTTAGAACTGGAGAGGAGAAAATGGGAGGGAAATTTGAAAAATTCCCAATGAACAATGATTGAAGGCACAATTAGAATTAACTTTACTTGATACAGAGATGCTTGAGTTGAAATTGTTCTGTTTATTTTAATTTCTGTTCGTATGGAATTTAGTCACACCACACTTCCTGTGTAAGTCTATGACATGAGGAAAAACATTTGCATTGGTTTCAGCATCTAGTTAAAATGCAATCCTCTTGAAAATGATTCTGACTCTATGTGAATAGCATTTAGATGTCCTTCAGTAAAGCTGTTATGACTTTCAACACTCCAATTAAATTACCCATCAATCTTCTAAACCTGAGAGAATGTAAACTTCATTCATAGAAGCTGGCCACATAACATAACCCTTCAAAGCCTACTACCGTTCTGGTGAATCTGCACTGTCTCCCTTCAACTATGACACCTTTCCAATGTTGTAGCATGCGTAACTGTGTGGAGACACTCCATTTGGGTTGAAGTAATGTTCTTAAAAACTGAAAAAAAATTCCTTCCTTTTGTATTTTAACATCCTGAGGTATAAATGTCAACATTCTATTGAGCTTTTTTATTGCTTTTGCACCTGGTTTATGACCACCACACAGAAGCTATAATTGCGACTGCCCTTTCACATTCTTTTAAAAACCCTTTCTCTCCAATGCTCTCTCAAGCCAGACCATCTTTTGAGAACTCTATCTTACTCCAGTTTTGGCTTTGTATATATCCTATTTCAATTGCTTCACCTTTGTAAGTCATGCCTTCAGCTGTATAATGCTAAATTTTGGGATTCTTCCAGAAACTTCTGTAAATTCCTACATTTCTCTCAGCCTTCTGAGGAAGTAGATGTCTTGCTGTGCTTTCTTGACTGTAGTGTCAATGTGGGTGGATCAGGACAGATTGTTAGCTTAGGGAAGGAAGGAAGTCTGCCCAGAATGCCATGAAGCTTCAAATTGACATTGTACCTGCTTTTTTAGTATGGTCCTCACCCAAAAGCCAATTGACAAGCTTGGCTTTTAGTTAAGCAGGAATTGCTGCAGGAGACAGCACAACTTACGAGCAGATAGGTTTTCTCCTGCTTGAGCAGATATAATTTGGATAGATGTGGATTGGTGTGACTTGGTCTGGGTACTATATTGCTTGAAAAACCAGAGGTGATTTTTAAAAATTAATTCATGGAATGTGGATGTTGCTAGCTGGCCAGCATTTATCGCTGGTTCCTATTTGCCCTGCATTCTGGAACTGCTGCAGTCCATGTGCTGTAGATAGATCCACAATGCTGTTAGGGATGGAGTTCCAGATTTTGACTTAGCGACGGTAAAGCAAAGGAGATACATTTTCACATTTCCAAGTCAGAATAGTGTGTGGCTTGGATGGAAACTTACAGGTTGTGCTATCCCCGTATATCTGTTGCCCTTATGTATGGAAGTGGTTGTGGACTTAGAGGGTGTTTTGAATTAGATTTAGATTACTTACAGTGTGGAAATAGGCCCTTCGGCCCAACAAGTCCACACCGACCCGCCGAAGCGCAACCCACCCATACCCCTACATTTACCCCTTACCTAACACTACGGGCAATTTAGCATGGCCAATTCACCTGACCTGCACATCTTTGGACTGTGGGAGGAAACCGGAGCACCCGGAGGAAACCCACGCAGACACGAGGAGAATGTGCAAACTCCACACAGTCAGTCGCCTGAGGCGGGAATTGAACCCAGGTCTCTGGCGCTGTGAGGCAGCAGTGCTAACCACTGTGCCACCGTGCCGCCCTTTTCTAAGGAGCCTTGGTAAAATTCCACAGTCCATTTTGTAGATTGTACACACTGCCGCTACTGAGCATCGATGGCGGAGGGAGTGGTATTTTGTGGTTGTGGTGCCAATCATTTGGGCTGTCTTTTGCTGGATGGCATCAAGCTTCTTGAGTGTGGATGGAGCTGCACTCATTTAAGCAACCTTGAAGTATTATAACAAATTCTTTATGCCTTGAAGGTGGTGTTCCAGCTTTGGGAAGTGAGAAGGTGAGTTACTCACAGCAATATTCCCAGCTTCTGACCTGCTCTTATAGCTAGTGTATTTACAGTAAAACCTCGATTATCTGACATAGAGGGAGAGTGGTTCATATGAGTGGCAATTTGGAAAGTTAAAGAAAAAGGACAAATCATTACTGGAGGGTAATGATATAAATAATAATAAACAGTGTGACGAAGGGAACAACCATACAGAAATAATAGCACACAAACAAGTAACAGTTAAAAGGCAGAATTAATTGATCCTTAACTGAAAGTTTACATCAAGAGCACAAGATGGATGAAGTGATAGCATAAATAGAAATAAATAAGGCTGATATCATATCTATTATAGAGCCAATGGTTGCAAAGAGATGAAGGCTGGGGTATTTGACATTTCAGAATGACAGAAGGAAAGAAAAATGTGACAGGGTGCTCTGTTAATAAAGGTTTGAATCAGAGTAATAATGAGAAATGATCTTAGTTTTGAAGGTGAAGATGTGAAATCAGTTGACATCCATAAGTAGCAAAGAAATCACTGTGGAAGTAATTTGAAGGTCCCCAGCAGTAGCTACATGATATGACAGAGGATACATCAGGAAAAAAAATGGGGTCTTCAAGAAAGACTGCAGCAATCATTGTTGAATTTGACCTTCAGGTACGTTGGTCAAATCAAATTGGCAAATGCAATGTGAAGGATATCTTCATAACAACGTCTCGGAACAATAAATTCTGGAACACAGCAGGCAAAGGCTATTTTGGATCTGGCACTGTATAACAAGATGGGAAGAATTAAAAACTTCATGGTGAAGGATCCTCTAGGCAAGAGTGATAATAGTGTGAATGAGTCTTGGATTCAGTTCGTGAGTGAGAAATATGAGTTTATTACTGGTGTCTTAAACACAAATAAAGTCAATTAGAAGGATATGAAACAGTAATTACGAAAGTGGATCTGGTAAATAGGTTAAACAATAAATAGCTTAAAACTGTTGAGAAATACTAACAGATATTTAAGTTTATATGGCATAACTTTCAACAAAATTATATAGATTATACTGAGGAATAAAGATTCTACCCGAAGGATGCACCATCCATGACTATCAAAGGAAATTAAGGGTACAATCAAATTGGAAGTAAACAGATAGTGAAGCTTCTACAAATAGGTTAAAAGAAAAAGTAGCTAAAGTGAACATTGTTTCCTTAGAAGGTGAGACTGGAAAATTAAAAATGTGAAATGAGGAAATGGCACAAGCCTTGAAGAAGTATTTTCTATTTTTTTCCACAGTAGAAGAGACAAAAAGCATTTTAAAAAGTAGAAAATCAACAGACAAAATGAAGGGAGACATTTAAAACAACCACAGCACTGAGTCAAATCATAGAGATATCCAGGATGGAAACAGACCCTACTTGAAAAAAAATGGGGAAAGCAAATGGAACTCAAGGCTGAGAGACCCCTTGACCTTACGGTCTGCATCGTAGAATCTTTAACGAAGTGACTACAGAGTCACTTTGTTTGTAATTTCCAAAAATCCTTAGATTCCATAAAGGTCCTAGCTGTTTCAAAAATCACAAATGCAACACCTCTACTCAAGAAAAAAGAGAGATAGTAAGCAGAAAACTATGAACCAGTTTAGCCAATCTCCATAATTCAGAAAATATTTGAATCCATGTTTAAGAAGGTAATATCAGTATATTTAGAGAATCATAATACTGTCAGACACAGACAACAGATTTTGTTAAATGAAAACCATGTTTGATAAGTTTATTAGAATTCTTTGAAGATCTAGCAAGCAGGATGAATAATGAGGAACCAGCAGATACAGTGCATTTGTATTTTCAAAAGCCATTTGATGATGTGCCATATAAAAGGTTACCTTACAAGATCAAAGCCACTAGAGTTGGAAATGATATATTCATATTGGTAGAGGACAGGCCATCTAGCAGGAAAAAAAAGAGTTGGAGTAAATGGGTCATTTTCACAATGACAAACTGTAGCTAGTGGGGTGCCACTGGGCTCAGTGCTGCAGTCTGAGCTACTTGTAATTCACATTAATGACATGTTTAAAAGGACCTATTACATAGGTAATGGCTCTGAAAGAGTTAATGTTGAGCTTTATTGAGTCCAATCCAATCTGATGTCATACAATCTGTGGATTGACAAACAGTTAGTCTTATATGAGGGTCTGGTAGATATAGTCATAAAATATGGACACTGTGATAGTTGTAATTATATCTAATTAGTTAATTTTAATTGTACCTATTGCTATCAAGCAATAAAATATGTTTTATTGTGTAAGACAAATACTTCTTCTTGTTAAGACTCTTTAGAGATCTCTCCTCACTGATAGACAGGGCCTTTAACTCACTATTGAACTGAGGATTGATGGCAGCAAAGTATCCTTGGCACAAGTCATCAGTGGTTGGTAACCAAAAGATATAACATGCTGGCAGTACTGGTACCTGAAAATATAACAAGTCTGCCTGTGAAAAGCCAAATTTGCTGGTGATATGAAGATAGATGGGAAAACAAGTTTTGAGGAGGTTGCAAAGTCTCAACAAAGGACATTAATGAATTGAGTGATTATACAAAAAATGCTTTGAGTATTATGTGGGAAGGTGTTAGCTTGTTGAAATGGCAGGAAGAATATAATATTATTTAAAAAGAGAGAGACAGTAGAATGCTACAGTACATAGGTCCTTGCAACTGTATCGCAAACGTCAATATACAGGTCCAGCAAGTGAATAAGAAGGCATATAGAATGTTAGCTTTTAGTGCAATGGGGATGGAATATGTAAGTAAGGAAATCTTGCCACACTGGTGAAGAGCATTGGTGAGAACATGGCTAGAATATTGTATACAGTGTTCAAAGTTAAAGATCACACAACACCAGGTTATAGTCCAACAGGTTTAATTGGAAGCACACTAGCTTTTGGAGCGTCGCTCCTTCATCAGTGCGCTTCCAATTAAACCTGTTGGACTATAACCTGGTGTTGTGTGATCTTTAACTTTGTACACCCCAGTCCAACACTGGCATCTCCAAATCATGTATACAATGTTGGTTTTTTACTGTGAGAAATATTCACATTTTAAACATTCAGATAAAATTCACACAGTTGATTCTTGGTCTGAGGAATTGTTTTATGGGGAAAAGCTTTATGCATATTAGGCCAAAGTTCATTGGAATTTAAACAAATGATGGGTATTCTTAGTGAAACATGTAAGGTTTTGAGGGGGATTGACAGAATTACAAACTGAGCGGAGGCTTCCTCCTGCTGGGGGATTCTAGAACTAGAGGGCTCAGTTGAAAAATAAGAGGTCGCCTATTTAACATAGGGATGAGCAGAATTTTCTTACTTGAGAGGATCATTACTGCTTGGAATTCTTGGCCCAGCAAGCAGTGGAGAATTATTCATTGAATATATTCAGGACTGAGTTGAACAGATTTTTGAATGACAGAGGTGTCAATGATTATGGGAGATAGATAGGAGAGTGGACTTAAGTCCATATCAGATTTGCCATGATTTCATTGACTGGTGGAGAAGACTTGAGAAGCAAAATGACCTACTTCTGCTCTTATTTCATATGTTCTTATGATGCATCATTAAATTAAAGTGCAGCACTTGAATATCTGAAACCATATGAAACATTTCCCTTGCAGTGCAAACTCTTAACTCTTCTAAATTCTTCTGAGTTAATATTATTCTTCTTCTGAATTAATATTACAATCTTTGCTTCTCCAGATTATGCAATTTTGAAAATTGTTTTGCTGGCAGTGATTTACTCTGATTATCAGAGAATAAAGTAAAAGAAAATAACATTTGATCCAATGTATTTTTCTCCAAAGAGTATCCAACTGACCTTACAAAATGCAATTTTATCAGGATATAAATTCAAATGAAATTGGTAACATGTTGTTCCTGAGGAATACTCATCAATTGTTTATTGGGTGAAGAAGACAAGCTTTATTTATAGTGATTACTCGATTCTCATACTGTAATGGATCAATCACTGCTTGCTATTGGAATGACAGTAGTTTACCAACAAAATACAAAAAACTTATTAATAATGTTCTTGTATTTTATTCGATAAACTAACTAAGCTGTGTGTTCTTAAATGAAAGTCACCTTGCCTCTGATTCCTGTTATACGACTCAATGATTTTTCATAACCAGTTCACAAACATTATATAGCATTGGAATTCAGTTTAGTTCAATGAATAGTAAAGCAGTCCACCCACTCTTTGGTAACATAATGACAAAAAATGCTGCAGGAAATAGATTGTTTTTAATCTCACTCTACAGCAATATTATAATTGACAGGCAGACGCTTAAGTGAAGCTTGATGGTGATAATAATGGTATGGTTTTGTAAGAGGCTGCTATCACCTTCCACAGAAAGACTGAAGGAACAAAAGCAGCTGTCATTTCAATGCACATACCGTGTGGTGTGATAGGTTTGTACATTTCTCAATTTTTTGTGTCATTTTGAAAACATTTTTCATTTTCTCAATGTCTATCATAAAAATTATACAAGTTTCTCCACTATGATAGTTTAACATTATAGTTTATTGAAAATGCAATTTCTCCTCAAAACTTTAATGTTTGTAGAATCAAAATACAATTAAAATCACATTTAGTTGCAATATTTTAAAGCTTGTTCAGGCAAAAAAAAACTACTTTGGGCTGAATGTGGTTCTGAACATTTCAATAATTCAATACCATAGCCTAAAGTTTCTGAAAATTATCTTTTAACTGTTATGTAATAGAACGTGCGTGCATCTGGTTAACTGCAAGAACTATTTAACAGGGAAAAGGTGAAATGAGTGGTGGCTAGTTTCTTTCTTGCTTTAAAATCAATTTTACTGGATGTTACATAACGTTGGGTTTTGCCAAAGTCACAGAAGTTTTTTTTTATAATTTCCAAAATTAGTCAAGAATAGTTAGCAAGAAATAGATAAACATGTTGCCAAAAGCTGATGAAAAATATGGAATGATGTTTCGAAAAATCTGATCTGAAAAAAAAATTGTAATTTGGAAAAAGTTACAAAATATACTTCAAACATTGTATCTCCCTGTGCTTCTATCACTACAGTGTCACAATGTTATCTGACAGTATTCATTGCTGATTAACATTAGAAAGTCTTCCTCTTACGAGAAGTGAGCATTTGGTATCTGCTGTTGGAATGGAGGGAGAGGGATCAGTTGGAGAACTGTTCTGGTTTGTTTTCTTGTAGTGGGTGAATCAAGCTTTTCAGTCCAGTTCAGGGAAATCAGTCACCCTAAACAACGTGTGTTTAGCTTGTGGAACTTCCAAGAGAGGAGAGCTCATATAGGAATTGTCAAGTTGTTAGAACTAAGAAAGCTTGGGCCATCATACAAACATGTGAACAAACAAACCAGGATCAGGAATAGCTTTCTCCACAATTAAAATTGTAAATGCTCGTGGCAAAAGTTACCAATCAATTTGACTGATATTGGGATAAAAGGTTATCTCATGTGAAAAGGCTGGCCATGTGTCCATTGGAGTATAGAAGGATGAGAGATGATTTTATTGAAACTTATATAAGATTTATTTTTATTTCAAAAATATACTTTATTCATAAATAATTTGATGGTCTGTACAATTGGTCATGCCATACGTATGTAAACATTTACATACAGAAATAAAAACTTATCATTTTTATACAGGTCTGTACATTTTTTTGATCATATGCCCATATAATTAGCTGAGGCGTCAGCAGAGCCCAAATGACTGCATGGGCCCCCTGTTCTTCGTTAGGCTGGCAGACTTTACACAGTGGTCTTTCCCCACCGCGCCTTGGCGGCAGCTGCCCCAAGCTTCAGCGTGTCCCTCAACACGTAGTCCTGGACCATGGAATGTGCCAGTCTGCAGCACTCAGTTGGGGTCAACTCCTTCAGCTGGAAGATCAACAGGTTTCGGACCACCCAGAGAGCGTCCTTCACTGAGTTGATGATCCTCCAGGCACAGTTGATGTTTGTCTCGGTGTGCATCCCGGGGAACAGACCGTAGAGCACAGAGTCCCGCGTCACGGCGCTGCTCGGGACGAACCTCGACAAACACCATTGCATTCCTCTCCAGACTTCTCTGCATAGGCACATTCCAGAAGGAGGTGTGTGACAGTCTCGTCCCCCCCGCAGCCGCTTCGAGAGCAGCGTGCGGTGCGGCTGAGAGTCCGGGCATGCATAAAGGATCTCACAGGCAGAGCCCTTCTCACCACCAGCCAAGCCATGTCTTGGTGCTTGTTGGAAAGTTCTGGCGATGAGGCATTCTGCCAAATGGCTTTGACAGTTTGCCCAGGGAACCGCTCGATAGGATCCGCCCTCTCCTTTTCCCGAAGGGTCTCAAGGACACTACATGCTGACCACTTCCTAATGGACTTGTGGTCAAAGGTGTTTCTCTTCATAAATTTCTCCACGAAGGACAGGTGATACGGAACGGTCCAACTACTCGGAGCGTTCCACGGCAGCGAGGCCAGGCCCATCCTTCGCAACACCGGGGACAGGTAGAACCTCAGTACGTGGTGACACTTGGTGTTTGCGTACCGGGGATCCACGCACAGCTTGATGCAGCCACACACAAAGGTGGCCATCAGGGTGAGGGTGGCATTGGGTGTATTTTTTCCCCCGTTGCCCAGATCTTTATACAGTGAGTCCCTTTGGACCCGGTCCATCTTTGACCTCCATATAAACGGGAAGATGGCCCGGGTGACTGCAGCGGCACAGGTTCTGGGAATAGGCCAGACCTGTGCCACGTATAATAGCAATGACAGTGCCTCACACCTGATGACCAGGTTTTTTCCCACGATGGAGAGCGACCGTAGCTTCCATCTGCCCAGTTTCTGCCTCACTTTGCTGATACGCTCCTCCCAAGACTTGGCGCATGCCCCAACCCCTCCGAACCAAATACCCAGCACCTTCAGGTGGTCGGTCCTGACAGTGAAGGGGATCGAGGATTGGTCGGCCCAGTTCCCGAAGAGCATGGCCTCGCTCTTGCCTCGGTTTACCTTGGCCCCCGAGGCCCATTCGAACTAGTCACAAATGCACATGAGTCTGCGCACGGACAGCGGATCCGAGCAGAAAACGGCGATGTCATCCATGTACAGGGAGGCCTTAACCTGCAGGTCCCCGCAGCCAGGAATAGTCACCCCTCTCAGGCTCGGATCCTTCCTGATGGACTCGGCAAATGGCTCTATGCAGCACACAAACAAGGCAGGAGAGAGAGGGCAGCCCTGCCTGACTCCAGATCTGACTGGGAAGCTATCTGATTCCCATCCGTTGATTGAGACTGCACTGACAATGTTGGTGTACAGCAGTCTGATCCAATTGCAGATTCCACCCCAAAGCCAATTTTGGAGAGAACATCTCTCATATACGTGTGTGATATCCTGTCAAAGCTTTCTCCTGGTCCAGGCTGATCAGGCAGGTGTCCAACCCTCTGTCCTGCACGTAGGCGATCGTATCCCTGAGGAGTGCGAGACTCTCAGCGATCTTCCTGCCCGGCACAGCACAGGTTTGGTCAGGGTGAATCACCGACCCTAGAGCAGACCTGACCCGGTTGGCGATTACCTTTGACAGAATTTTGTAATCCGCATTCAACAGTGAGATTGGTCTCCAATTTTTGAGTTCCTCCCTCTCCCCCTTCCGCTTGTAGACGAGGGTGATGATGCCTTTCCTCATGGATTCACACATGGTACCTGCCCGAAGCATACTGACATACACCTCCAGCAGGTCCTGGCCAATCAAGTCCCACAGAGCGGAATAGAGCTCGACCAGTAAGCCGTCGCTTCCGGGAGTTTTATTCTTTTCGAAGGACTCGAGGGCCTTGGTCAGCTCGTCCAGAGATAGCGGCTAGTCCAGCCTCTCCCGTGTTCTGTCGTCTAAGACCTCCGTGATAGAGGACAGGAACGACTGGGAGGCCGCGCTGTCGGTCGGCTTCGCGTCATATAGACTGGCGTAGAAGGATTTACTGATCCTCATGACGTCAGCCTGAGATGACGTTGAAACTTATATAAGATGCTGAGGGGACTGAACAGGCTGAATGTTGAAAGAATATTTTCACTGAGAGAGAATACACTAGGGGATATAGTTTAAGGGGTTTCCCATTTAAGATTGTGATGAGTAAAAATGTTTTCTGTCAGAAGTTCATGAGTGTCTAGAACTGTGAGAGTAATGGAGGCTTTTTAACTGAATATTTTCAAGACTGAATTAGATTTTTCATTAACAAAGGAGTGAAAAGGTGTTGGAGAGTATGGAGTAGAGGCTACAATCACATTTCATCAAATGGTGAAGGACCAAGGGGCCATCTGGTCTTCGGCGGTTCCTAATTTGAATATTTATAGGCACAATGGGAGACGGTGTGAAGCTAAAAATTCTGTTGTTCGATCACTTATGGAGAGTGATGGTCCCTGCTGTGTCTGATTTTTAAAAAAGCGTGTTTGATGCATTTTTGTCCTCTTCACTAACTGGCATTTTTGATTCACTGTCAAGATCCCACTCCTGGTGCATGTTGGAGAAAAATAATTTTGTTGCATTGGCTGAATTCTTGCTCATCAAAATGCACAGATATACTTGACATTATTTCAAATCATTAAAAATAAGAACATACATATAATTTCAATCAAACCACTATAGATTTTCTTATAATCTTCTCATTGACATACTTTTGTTGGGTGACCTTTGGTGATTAAAGTGAAGATGAAGTGTGCTTGGTCGGTGATGGCATATGCAAAAGCACAAAATAAATGTACACCGACTGGATAGTAATTGTGTCTTTTACCTACCAATTAAGCAACATTTAGATTACAGTCATAGAGATGTACAGCACAGAAACAAACCTTTCAGTCCAACTTATCCATGCCGACCAGATATCCTAAACTAATCAAGTCCCATTTGCTAGCATTTGGCCATATCCCTCTAAATTCTTCCTATTCATATACCCATCCAGATGCTTTTTAAATGTTGGAATTGTACCAGCCTCCACCACTTCCTCTGACAGCTCATTGCATACATAGACCACCTTCTGCATGAAAGATTTGCCCCTCAGGTCCCTTTTAAACCTTTCCTCTCTCACTCTAAACCTATACCCTCTAGTTTTGGACTCCCCCACCCCAGGGAAAAGTCCTTGTCTATTTACCTTATTCATGTTTATAAATCTCTGTAAGGTCACTCCTCAGCCTCTGACACTTCAGGGAAAACAACCCTAGCCTAATCAGCCTTTCCCTTTTGCTCAAACCCTCCAACACTGGCAACAACCTTGTAAATCATTTTTGAACTCTTTCAAGTTGCACAATGTCCTTCCTATAGAAGGGAGACCAGAATTGCACACAATATTCCAAAAGTGGCCTAACCAATGTCCTGTACAGCTGCAACATGTCACTTGTACTGAAGTACCACAAAAAGCTTTGTTTACGAGCAGTACAGGCATCATAGTAAACGTGGACATACAGAACAAAGAATTTAGACAAAGGCATACAGGTAACATTGCACAAGGCATTCAGGACAGATCAACATTAGCAAGAGCATCATTATTTGAGGCTAGATAGTCCATTTAATAGTTTACCAACAGAAAGAAGCTGTCCCTGAACCTGCTGGTGTGTGTTCAGGCTTCCGTATCTTCTGCCTTATGGAAAAGGTTGTAGTAAATCATTACTTGTTGCGAAGGGTTTTTGATAACGATGGCAGCCTTTCTGCAGCACCGAGTCGTGTAGGTGGAATCCATGGAAGGAAGTTTGGCTATGCACACTGCCCTCTGTGGTTTTCTACAATCCTGGGCAGAGCAGTTGCCCTAATAGGCTATTATGCACCCAGACAGTATACCTTCAATAGTGCATCTGCTGAAGTTGGTGAGACAGTATACTTTCAATGGTGCATCTGTCGAAGTTGGTGAGGGTCCTTATGAATGTGCCAAATTTTCTGAGTCACCTGAGGAAGAAGAGGCATTGTTGTGCACTCTTGACTGTCACAATTACATGGGAAGACCAGGACAGGTTGTTGGTTATCGTCACTCTGAGGAATTTAACACTCTCCACTCTTTCAACTTCAGATTTAACAGTGGACAAGCTTGCACAGAACAGGCTTCTAAACATTACTGGAGATAAATTCTAAATGATTTGCATAATAAATATTACATTAAATATAAGATGCATAAGTATTTTATTCCAAGGTATTTTCACACTGCCATATTAAATATGATTGTATTACTAAAATAAATCCAAAAAAGTTCCTGAATATAGACAATGGAACAGAAGTAACTTTACAACAATAACCATGTTCCCAAAGAAATATGGCTCTCTGACTCTTATATTTTGAATATCTTCCAGGCCAAAGGAAGGTTTGTGAGACACAAAATGAATCGTGATAGAAAGAAAGTCATAAAATTATGTTTGAAACATGACAGATTAAAACTGTAAAAGAAAAACAAGGAAACAATTCTGTGAAGTTTTTATAAATATTTGCATAAAAAATTGCTTCTAGGCAACAGTCTGGCATACCAGCAGGCAATTCATGTAAAGTGACAGGAACTAGGTTTGAAAACCGTGCAGTGTTATTCAAGAAGGTTCATTCAAACCAATATACATTTCAGTTTGGATGACATGTACCATCTGCTCCTCTCTGACAAATGTTATCACTTCAATTGCTGACAAACCCTGAGCGGAAAGAGAGGTGATCAGACCACATTTTAGAATTGCAAAGTCCTCAAGTCAATTTTGCTTTTCTGCTGTGCATTAATTCTGCATTAAAAGATAAAGAAGATCACTTTGAAAGTCAAAAAGTAATTTACTCATTAACTTTGGTATCATAACAACAAATAAACGTAAATATTCATTTCCAAAAGCTTCAAGGAGCGATAGGCTGTCTATCATACATGGGGACTGTGATGTGCAATTACTACTTGCTTGGTTTAGGTGACAGAGGCAGCATACAAAATTGTGACTGCCTGTTCTTTACTGTGATTGTGGCATATAGTGCAGTGTTAAGTACTTTTTCTGACAGTATGTACATCCAGCAGGGGCACAGTGCAAGACAAGGATGAGTTAAAGCAGTCTGTACTTATTAAAGGGGGTGTGTATTTGGGCTGCAGTAGGTGGAGGAGTTGTCTCTTTCAGTGTTTCTAAAAAAGAATAAAGAATCAATAGTACAGCAGTCTAGAGGGAGGGTGCAGATTTTCAGATATAGTACTGGAGAGTTTACACCAGCAGGTGAAAAGAAAGTGGAATGCTATGTGTACATACGGGGTCAGAAATACTTCAGGACATACATTGTGAGGTCAAGTTCAAGGAGTGTGGTCCTGAGGAGCTGGCTGCAGTGCCACAAGAAAGTTCAATGACCTCATGTAATCGATACAACTGATTGTGAATTCATCACGATATGCCACATCACATGACAAAAACTTAAAGAACTGCAGATAGTAGAAATCTGAAACAAAAACAAACTGCCGGATGATCTCAGCATGTCCGGCAGCATCTGAAGAAGGGTCGCTGGATCCGAAATGGTAAGTGTGATTTTTCCCACAGATGCTGTCAGACTATTGAGATCTTCCAGCAATCTCTGTTTTTGCCACACATCCCTCTCAGACTTGAGGACTTTTCCATTAACAATGTCCAAGAATCAGGATTCATGCTGAACGTTCCAATGCTCCACCTCATTCTCCGATACTTACCAATACTGCAAGCATCACATCCACAGCTAACAGCTCCCATATACTTTCAACAATTCAGTAGTAATAAGCACGTTACCTAAGGACATTTCAGCACACTCACTGGCAGCCTTTCTCTCTCATGCAGGACAAGATGTCACATAAAAGCAGAGAACCACTGGAGACAGGTACGTTGCCATCTCCTGAACCCCATGAGGTGATGGTGCTATGTATTATTGCTCCAACAGTGACTGAGACCATTGTAATTGACATTGCCAAGAGCATTCAAAATGAAGGCATGTTTCTATCTTATATGTCTTCTCAAATCCCAATTTTCCCTTTATCCTGCAACCTGGAATGAAGTACAAACGTTGGATGGTGCCACTATTGGCTTCCTACTTTCTATTTAATCCTCAATTCTACATTCTAACCCTCCCCTTTCAATTACTGCCTTCAAAAACTGCCACATAGGGCAATCAGTACAGCCTCATTATGAAAGATGTAACATCTGATGAAGGAACACTGTCATTGTGATACTTACAGCTAACAGCTCAGATGTGCTTTAGAGGGTAGCATGGAGTTGGCATCAAGCATTTGGTGAGTCAAAGAGTGTGAATGGTCTGTGGCAAAGCCACAGAGAAAGAGTGTGTGTGCTGGAATATATTGGAGGATGTGGTCACTAATGAGTGCTGCCGCCAAGTACTCAAATGAGGACTTTGATGGGATGCTAATAAGAGAATATGAATAGGCCTATACACAGAGATATTGATTCACTGGCAAGCCTTGATAGAGTCACTATCAAGGAACATGGGGGAGACCAGCACCAACGTGACCTAGAGCTTTGCAGCAAGCTAGGAACCCAGTCTTTCCAGTGTAGATGTCATAACAGCACTTGCAGGTATACCCATGATGCAATAGAAATAGAATTCACCCAGAACCCAGATGCTACCTTGGAAGCTTCAGTTGGTGTCATAACATCTCTGATGCAAGCCTTGAAAGACTGACTTTGTGCCATGCATACTGGCTGCTGCCATTGTTGCTATGAAGATCAGTGCACAATGAGACTCGCAGGTTCTCACAGCAGTTCAGGAATATGTGCTCCAGTGGATTAATAAGACTGCAGAGGCACCAGTCTGAAGTATGGCAGTGACTCTTTGGAGCATAAATGTGCTTGACTGATGGACTTATGGTTAGAACCTATGGAACTAATCAGAGTGCCCAGAATACATGCTCCCCATATTTCTTTAGAATTTTACAACAGAGTTGTGTAATAGACACAGTGCTCAACTTTGCATATTCAAGTTGATCTAATGACTATTTCAGGCAATCACGACAGGTGTTTATAAAGCAAACAACGTAAAATATAGCAATAGCTGTGTAGATCACTGCAGGACTTAATTGCAGACTTTGGTAAACACTGCATCCAATTGCTGAAAAGCAGGGAAAATGTATATCAATATCTATTAATTTTACTACATGCTTGAGAGCATTTGTACTGCATTCACTGTTTCCACTCTGATACTGCCCTTGCTGATATCTCTCTGCCAAGCAGCCCAGACCACATTGGCAGTGCAGTCCAGTACTGGATTCGACTTGAAACTCTGTTGAAGATCATCCAGCATAGCCATCCACAATCTCTACTCATGAAGTCAAAGTTTTTACGTTAACCATAAGTTGACCAAAAGCACCAGCAAGGCAGATACCAAGAGAATACACAGAGTCGAGTGGTTTAATTTCTTTCTGTATTATTGGAAATGTTGCTGGACAAAGTCATTACTGAATTTTTTTGTTAGTGTTGACTTTTGTTTCATGATTTTAGCCAAGAAGACACTGTGATGATCTATTGAAAAAGGATGGAAAGGTGGGACATTATGGAACAGTGGTGGAGTCATTTTCAAGTGAACCAGAGTCCAATTAGCCGCTCACAAAATGCTTGTTCAGAGCGATAGTGTCCAGGTTTCCTCCTCCACCTTTCCCTCCTCTCAAGATGCTCGCCAAAGGCTTGGTGTCAAAGGCAGAATAACATTAGAGCCAGTTGAATGTGGTGCAGCAGATCACCACACAATTGGAGAACTTGGTCCATTGTAATGCATTGAGGATCACAAAAATGGCTGACTGGCAGAAATGAAAGCATTGTGACTACTTCCAGGATAACAGGCATTCATTACCATGATGGTCTGTGCATGTCATGCTTAGTGGGCTGGTCTTAAAGACATACAGAGTCACATGTGTGTAGCTGATAGTTCCCTGAATGATTGGAATTCTCACTCTCCTGGTAAAGCCATATGCCTGTACCTTTGGCTTCTCTCTGTATTAAAAGAAAACTTAGAAGTCTTTTTCTCCTTGCCCACAGGAACCTCTAATCTCGCAGATGCAGGAATGCACATAATAATAATTATTAATAATAACCGGGGCATCCTTATGTGTCAATCACAACAAGCTAGCATCCAAGATTAGCAGGTAATAGCAGAGGCAAATGAAATTTTCACTACATTTACTTCACAAGGAATGGAGTTTAAAAATAGGGAGATCTTGCGAAAACTATATGAGGCACTAGTCTCACCACACGTAGAAAACAGTTTGGACCCCTTTTCTCAGGAAAGATATTCTGCATCGGAGGCAATCCTGAGAAGGTTCACAAGGTTGATTCTGGATTTGGAGTGATTTCTTATGAGGAGAGTTGAGTCCATTGGGTTTGTACTCATTGGAATTCAGCAGAATTATATTATTGAAGCATGTAACATTCACAGGGCCCTTGACAGGGTAAATGTTGAAAAGTTGTTTCCCCTTGTGGGAGAGTCTCAGACCAAAGGGCATAATCTCAGAATAAAAGGTCACCTATTTAAGATAAAGATTGATGGTAGTGAATCTGTGGAATGTTTTACCATAGTGAACTGTCAAGGCTGGTTAATGAAGTTTATTCTAGGCTAAGATAGACAGACTTTTAATCAATAACTGAATCAAATGTTATGAGGATCTGACAGGAAAATGGAATTGAGGATTGTCAGATCAGCCATGATCCAATTGAATGGTGAAGTAGACATGGTGGACAAGAAGGCCTACTGTTCCTACATCTTATGGCCTTATAGTGCAATGTGAGAAAATCGATGCTACATTAAAGCGAATGCAACATGGCAGTAAAATTGATGGAAATTGATCTGTATTTTGCCTGTTTTGCAGTAATTGGATGCAATGTTTACCTGGTGTGAGGTCCTGCAGTGATCTACACAGCTGTTGCTATATTTTACCTTGCTGCTTTATAGACACCCGTGGTGATTGCCTGAAATAGGCTTTAGAACTTAAACATACAAAGTCGAGCACTCTATTTCACAACTCTTGTAGATTTCCAAAGAAATTTGGAGAGCCTGTATACTAGGTCCTCTGATTAGTTCTATAGCTTCTAAATATAAGTCCATAAAGAGACTGGAAGAAGCTTAAAACTTTGATTTTTAAATTGGGGTCCATGACCCAAATTTGAGGGGACTTTGATCCAGACCCTTCTGCCATATCCATGCTGCACTTCATCTACTTAAGCTCCAAGATTGTCCTGAAAGCATACGTTATATGCTAAGCTCGAAAGCTGAAATATGCAACATAAAGATTAATTCAACATTTATCCCAGAGAAGAGAGATTTACTATTTTACTGAATATTCACTTAATTTACATCCTACACTGTTCCCTCAGGCAGGAACCAGCCAATCCGCATAATTAAAAGCCAACAGCGGATTAAAAAACAGTTCTATTCAGAGTTGACTGTGGCAATTATAATGAATCTCTTATTAAAGTCAGTTTAATGAATGGTATTAATTGAAAGTGTCATAGTTTTAGAGATTAACTAATTTACCAGTTACCTAACTATTGATATCAAATCCAATCCAAGATATCCAGCAGACGTGAACAAAGTTGTGAACAGTCTCAACAAGTTATTTTTTAAAACAGCCAGAATAGAAATTTGAAGTTGAGCCACCTTTCACTTTGCAGTTAAACTGTAAGTTTTGATTGGAGGCCAATTTAATAGATTTGCAACTTCTATTTTGGGCAGTGGTGTTATTTGCAATGGGGTTCTGAGTGACATATTTCCAATTTAGAAACATTTTGTAAATTTTGACTCTGGAATAAATAACTGTACCAGCATTTTGCTATATTTGTAAGGAGATTTCACCTCAATTCCATAATATCTCCTCCTCATAGACTTATGTCAATTTTGTTTTGTTTTGTCATAAATCACAGACATGTGAATTGCCGAAGATTATTTTCATCTTTTCTAATAAGAAGCACATAAGAGATGATGGGAATTGAAGGAACCATTAAAGATCATCTATTTAACAAACCTGCAGATACTTATGTAAATGCAATATTTGTCTTTTCCAACAGGACACATCCTCCTCTGTTAAGGAAAATAAATGTTTTCAGAGACAGGTAGTAGAAGTCTTTTGCCTATGTGTTTATTTGTTTTTGGACATTTATTTATTGAATTTTGGCCTTTCTGTAGAAATCTGTGCGCTCTGCTATGGCATGCATCCAATAATATAAGTATCTAAGGTGGCAGCAGTTCCAAATATCTCATTATCATCCCAGATGACAGTATTGTAATAAAGATAATTTTTTTTTCTTGTGGCTTCCCTATCAGCGAAAGGTGAAGATTTATAGAATGCATAGCTTCATTATTTTGAAATGATACTTGATCTTAAAGAAGCTAATATGATGCAAAGGTGGAGAGGAGGTCAAGGCGCGGTCATTGGATGATAGTGGGAAGGATATGTTTTTATTCATTCAGGGGATGTGGGCATCATTTATTGATGATCTCTAATTGCCCTTGAGAAGCTGGTGATGAGCTGCCTTCTTGAACCACTGGGTGCAGAATGGTTGAAATGCAGTCAAAACTAAAAGTTGAAAAAATCTGAACATTAATTTAATGTTAGCTTAGTGTCTACTACAAACTCAGATAAAAACTGACAATTACATCTGCTATTTGACTCAAAGCTGAGCTTTGAATCTCCCATCCTACACGTCTCTAAGGAAATTATTTCCAGCTTGGAAACATGGTCTACCTTGTACTCAGCACCAAGTAAAAGACACTTTTATTCATATTTTTGTCACCTACAGATTCACTCCCTTCAAGTCCTTTTCACTGCCATCTCCATTATTCTCTCCTGTCCGTAGGCTCTAGGCTGGGTGAATTCCTATCTGGCACACGTGAGAAAATAATGTCCTTGCAAGTTCCAAACCACTGGACAAGTTGTCTCTAAATAATCCCCAGTAAATCAGATTGAGATCAACCTTCCTATAGGCCATACATAAACATATTTTGCATAATCTCTTGACTCTTATCACTGGAGAATAATGGAAATATATTAAGTACCATTTTCAAGATATAACGTTAGAATATTTTGCCCAACAAGAGAAAATTTGACTAGTTAAATCAAATTGAGCTTAAAATACTACAACCTTTAAAAGTACCAATTGGTTGCATTTTCAGAAAGGGCTCATAATTCCTTTCTGGCCTATTTCATGCAATTTAAAATGTCTAAATCCTGTAATTATCACTACTTTCCTTTAGATAGACAAACTCACATTTGCGCAGTAGCTTTCATGTTGCCAGGATTTGTCAAATTGCTTGAGAACCACTTAACTACATTTGAAGTGGAATCATTGTTGTCATCTGGGTACACATTTCATCCAATTTGCATACAATAAGGCTCTGCAAACAGTTATAAATGGCCAATCATTTTATTTTGGTGCTTGGCAAGAGCCCATCCTGGGACACTGGCAGGTTGGGAGTTTGGCTAGGATTGTACATTTGTCACACTGATATATAGGAATACTGAAATCTTCCATTAACCGGAAGGTGGTACTAGTTAATGGATAAGTTTTGATCATGGAAAATTTTAATCTTTGACTGATGGATATCCGAAATAAGCCCAAAATAGGAGTTCTGATAAAAAGCTTGCAACATTTAATATTAACGCTGTTTCTCACCACAGATGCTGTTTGACCTGTTAAGTATGTTTTCTGTTTTTATTTCACCAGGAAGAAATCCCTATTCTTCAAAAGCCTCCATCACATTCATACAGACAGGCAGGATCTAGTTTTAATGTCTCACCTGAAAGCTATTATTTCCAACAACACAACACTCCCTTCAGTACTATACTGTAGTGACAGCCGAAATAAAATGCTCAAAACCTCTGAATCGGAGCTTGAAGCCAAGATTTTGGAAATCAGAGCTATGAATTCTACCATTCAGCTAAGGTACATATATCTCGCAAGCAGCACCAGCATGTCTACCACCAGTGCGGTGAAATGGCCTGCTTCCCCAGAAGCCACCTCCTTGACTGTTGAGGACAAGAATACAGATCTCAGAGGAAACATTGGCTCCTCCTGCACCTACCACCAGCTCAGATGCTGACACCTTGGTGGATGCATTAGCATTAGAAAGTTTAGGGGCATAATGTAATGAGCATTTATTTGTGTCAAATAATAATTTTAATGCATGAACGCCTCCTTCCTTGTTTATTACCAACCCACCCCACTTCCCCACACCCCAGGCCCTGTCATGGAATGGATTGTTTTCAGCACAGCCAACCCATTTTCATGCCATTATCAACTATTTAGCTTCTGTTCTTTCCTGGATTACGATTAGCAATCCTTTATCTCTCTCCCTCTCTCTCTCTTTGTCCTTCTCCACCTATCCACTCATGTCCTTTCCCCTCACTCCCCCAAGATGAGCATAAATTTCAAAGTTGCTATCACCTCTGATTGAAAAGTCACAGGACTTCAAAGATGCTACCAGTCCTGCTGAGTTTCTCCAGCGATTTCTGTTTGTATTTGCCCACAAAGATAGGTGTGAAGGAAAGTACCTTATTGCAAATGAGTACAAATAGCCATTATTCATCCCCCATTGCATGACAATGGCTTATGCCTTGGAATCATTTGTGTGGACAATGCAAGCATTGATTTTAGTGGTCACATGAAAGAAACTGACTTAAGATAGCAAGTATTTTGTTATCCTTATAAGGTCTGGTGTACATGTGACTCACAGCAACACAGTTAACTCATAATCACTCACTGGGCAACTAAAGATGGATAATAAGTGCCTAGCCAGCAATGCTCACATCCCATGAATAAATAAAAACTATTCTAAAAATAGTCCCAAGACTTCAGACTGGAATATGAAGTTCAGAGGGAAACTATCTTGCCAGTAATAAGAAAGGATTCTGCTTGAAAAGCCATCACAGGCAGAGAGGTGGAGTTTAATAATTTTACCTGCTAGATTATGTTTCTTCACTGTAAATAAATCCACACAGGCACAAGGAGAATGCGCAAACTCCACACAGACAGTCCCCTGAGGCTAGAATTGAACCCAGGTCTCTGGCACAGTGAGGCTATAGTGCTAACCACTAAGCTACCATGCCACCCAAATTGACCAGAATTTTATTTGGAAGGCCACAAACGTGGTGGTGTGAGTTCATCAGAGATTTTTAACCTTCTGTAAAGTGAAAGAGAATTTCTAAGTTTGTAATAATTTTCTTGAACATTCTCCCCGTGTCTGCATGGGTTTTCCCTGGATGCTCCGCTTTTCTCCCACGGTCCAAAGATGTGCAGGTCAGGTGAATTAGCCATGCTAAATTACCCATAGTGTTAGGTGCATTAGTCAGAGGTAAATTACCCTCTTCGGAGGGTCGGTGTGGACTTGTTGGGCCGAAGGGCCTGTTTCCACACTGTAAGGAATCTAATCTAATCTTTTGGAGAAATAGAGCGAAAGTGAATTTCAGGACTTTAAGAAATCTAAGTACAAGTTACAATTATCTTTTTGGTGTTGTGAAAAATATAAGTTTATCTTTTCCTTTGTATTAAATGTATCAGAAAGTTTATTTTGTGTCTATTCCTTGAAGATCACTGAACTTAAGGGGTTAAAACATTTGTTTTCAAAATTATGTCTTGTTGCAGTCAGTTGAGAGATGGGGAAAGGAATATGGACCAAACGCAAGCAACTGGGACTAATTTAGTTTGGGAATTCTGGGTGGCATGGGCAAGTTGGAACAAAGAGTGTATGACTCTATGGCACTAGAGGAAAATACTCCCAGATCCCTTCCCTGTCTGTAGCAAGCTAAGGTAGAACCGTGGTTATGGATGGAATAGCTAATTTCATCACCTAATAAGTCTCTTCAACATTTGATACTTTTCTTTGATCTGTGCTCTGGAAAATACAAACTGTGCATTTTCCCAATTTGTAAACTATAGACAAGTTCTATGTATGATATCACATGCTATTTTCGTCTTTGCACACTAGGACCAGGCTTGTATATTGTTTTCATCACATGCTGCAATGCGTGAGAAAAATGATGTGGAGATGGACCAGTTAGAATATCCAGCTCAGATCTCCAATACAGTTGACCAGTTCCCAACTGTGTTTAAAAGCTTCATAAACCTCATCCTCCATACCTTAACCCAAAGCAATTCCTATGCCAATCCCTGGCCCCTAAAGAGCCCATGTCACTCATACCATCCTCATGCCCAAAGTATCCTCTTAGATCACCCATGGCATCCATAGTAGCTTATACCCCATACATCCTCCACAACTCATGCCCAGTATGTACCATGTATAGCCCTCAGATTCAATGCATTATGAAAGAGCAATATTTTATAATCTGCAGGAATAATAAATAAAGCTCTCACCAGCTCGAGAAAAACTGCCATCATTGGTACTGATACAGAAATTAATTCTGCTATGAAACAGAGAAACCTGCAATGCAGGCAGTCTCGATTTATAATCGTCTGACTTACAAATGCTTGTGCTTGTGCATGAGATCCCATCCAATGGTGTACTGATATTAATTTTAAAGATCCAATCTGTGAATGTTTGCTTGTACTTATTAATGTCTGATTTATATTGTGTTCTGGGTTGTATAAAAGTTGACTTATGAACATACCCAAGAACAGAACCCATTTGATATCTAAGGACTGTCTGTATTTGCAAACTTTTGAGCCTGTGTCAACAAACTGGAAACAACATGAAAGGGACAACCTGTCATTATAACATTCTGCATTCTCAGATGCATGGAACACCTACTCGGCAAAAACTCATTGGCATTTGAAATGTAGCCAAGTATTCAGAATGGACACAGCTGTTCAGGCAATACAGTCTTCTCTGGAAAGAAAGAACAGAATGTGCTCATTTAAATTTTGACGCAAAGTGCCAGCCAATTATTTAAGGGTGCCTGTGGTTATATTTTTGTAAAAATTATCAAAGCCACTTTTTAAAAATCATACAAAGACATTTTTATTGCAGCAGAAAAGCTGACAAGACATTTTATAAACTTTTTCATTGCGTTTTGGTCCTTCCTGCATCTGATTGCTGTAATACACGGGAACAAATGCACAACGTTGTTAATTGTAAGGATCAATGTACCTTCAAAGGCTAGATCCCTATGGTGAATCACTGCATCAAAACACATCAACATTACAGTATAACACATTTGACATTGTGAAAACACTTTATACGTACCTTTCCTAGTGTTTCAGACTCCTCAGCAGGCTTTCCATTTTCTGCATGAATACTCAAGCCTGACGTGCTTTTAATAAGGTTAGAAACCCCATGCAACATGACAGAAATCCAATAAAGGAGGAAATCTAATTTTTGCATCACCCCTCCCCTCAAGTAAAATAGACACCCCCATTGCAACAAAGTGGGTGGGCATTTCACACACAGGACATTCCCAAACTGCAAAAAGGCCAAAGGAAAATGGCATTGTTTGGAAAATGGCAAGACATTCAGTGGAAAATTGAACTTCCTCCAACAAAAAAATCTAAGGGTGGCCATTTCTACAACAAAAAATGCTTCTATACCTAGAAAACAATTTGGTCGTTGATTCATGCAAATTGTTATATAATGCATGACTGACTGAATTAAAAAAAAATACTTATTTAATCACCTTCTCTCACAATGTATCAGCAGAAAGTACTTTATAAAATGAAAAGTTTATTTCTCCCAGTTGGGCTAAGTATTGTTGCAGAAGTTTAAAATATCTCTTCACAGAAATTTATTTTTTGTTTAGTTACAGACCTCTACAGTTGCTATTGAATTGATTTTTTTTCCTGTTTTCTTCTGAACTGTGATTACAAAGTTGGAGCCTTTGCAGATTCTGGTAAAACCTGAGGATTGGGCCTGCCAGAGATAAGACATTTTTGTTCAAAACATTAGAACTCTTCTGATACAGGGTTAAGACTTTTTTTGTTTCATTTGGCATTGGACAAGCTGGAAGCTAATACAGACAGGATTGAATCTTCTGGAGCCAGCAGTAATCCAAGGGTTAATATTTAATTAAGAAGCTGTGCCTGTGTAATTCAACAACATGCATTAAGATTTATTGCATTTGAATCACTGCATAAAGCTGCTTGTGCTGTATTTGTAAATAAAAAACAATGACCAGGCACAAATAATTTTAATTATTTCTCCACTTCATGTGGGGCCTATTTTATTTTCGGTGCTCTATAAAATACTCAAAGGTCAACTAAAAATGTTTCAAAAATTCCACTAAACCAATATTAATATTTAGAGTCAGAGTCATAGAGATGTACAGCATGGAAACACCCGGCTCACATCCCTCCAAACCGTTCCTATTCGTAAACACAGCCTTTTAAATGTTGAAGGTTGGCGTGAAGCTAAAATGCTCAGAGACCTGTTGCAGACACAGTGGGCTAAATGGTCTCTTTCTGTAGCAATTCTATGGTTTTTGTCATTACTGTGCTGTAAAACCCAGCTTGTAAAAATGAATGAATTTTTAACAAAGTTAACATGAGGTTTTCAACACACATCATTTATTCTATTGGATGATGTCTTCAATGACACAGGTGTTGTTTAATACAATGGATTTTCACATCCTTATGTGAAACATTCAGGTGTTTATTTAAAACCTGAATGAAATAGCTCCTGAAACTTCCTGAAAACAGATTTGAGTTCTGAGAAAATAAAGAAATTGAAAGAGAATGGAAAGAGATGCCTATTATTTGCAGGTTCTGATCATTTCAATATTCTCTTTCTCCAATTGCCGCAATGCTGGAATTTGTAAAATTGGCAGTCAATGTTTTGTGAATGGTTGCACATAATTTTCTTCAGCATATCCAGGAATCATCAGAACACAGATGGAATAATTTTTTCACTGTATTTTAAACCCCAAAGAGCTCCAAATTAAGCTGCATTGTCACTTTAGCCTGCATTTCATGCAAGATGCCATTTTGGTGAAATCATTGGAACACATGTTAGAAATGGCCGTCCAGAGAGCCAATAAAGGACGAATTGACAAATAAATTACACTTCAACTCAGACCTCTTCCAACATCTGAAAAGGGGTAACAAGTTGTTTACAAGTGAACATCAATAAAGATTTTGTGTGCTATTTATTGGCATGTTCAATTCCCACTGTTGGCTTGTTATTGGAGATTGGCTCGCTATGCTTGTTTGAAAAGGGCTAAGTAAAACTTGATTGGACATGCTGCCAAGACTCCGCCAGCCCTATACATGTTTTTAGTGGGCATTCTCTCAAGACATTACCTAAAAATCATGAGAGCTCTGCTGCTGTAGTTTACGGGAGGTGTCTTAGAAGAATGTAGCACTTGGTCAAGGGCATCTTGTTCGGACTCCTTGTTCGTGTGATGAATGGATGGAGAAGTGCAGGCCAAGCAGAGCAGCAGCGACAGCATCATTGAAGGACAGGAAGACTCTCACAACAAGACCTTACCATCTAGATTTTTCAGAAAACACAACTCTTCCATTCATGTGCATGAGGAGGCTATGTTTGATTAAGTCTATTGACATAGAAATCTGTGACTTCTCTGCACAAAAACTCAGATGTCACAGCACAATTAGGGTTTTATTCCTGTCAAGTACCAGCAGTACTTAAGTTTTATGTTAGTGAAACCTGCCAGGCTGCCATTGGTGAGATCCCATGATCATATGAATTAATAGCAGGGGTAGGCCATTTAATAAGCTTAGTGCTGATCTGAAAGTGGTCTCAATTCTACATTTGTGCCTAACCCCAATAGGTTTTTTATCTCCTTATTAGTGAAGAATCTAGCTACGAATATAAGAACAAATTACTGCACAATCTGGAAATCTGAAATTCAAGGAGAAAGTGCTGGAGAAACTCAGCAGGTCTGCCAGCAGCCAGGGTGAGAGATACAGACTTATAGTTTTGAGTCTGATATGACTCTCCTAATTATCTACCTCCATCTTACAAATATTTAATAATCCTGCCTCCACTGCACTCTGGGAAGGAAAGTTCCAAAGACTCACAGCCCTCTGAGAGAAACAGATCAATCATTTATTACTATAGTTTATCCACAAATGTAGAAGGGAATTTGCTACTACTCTGTGTGCTGTAAAGGATGAATACCGGATATACTCAAGTATAGTTGAATTTTTTTGACTACTTCTTAAGGTTAAATTTATGGGGTTGACTGTTACATGAATACTACTTTAGAGGGGCTGAAATTCATGCCCGTCAAAATTCAGTTTGTATGGTTAAGGAGAATCCAAAGGGTTTTTACAAATGCATTAAGGACAAAAGGTTAACTAGGGAGAGAATAGGGCCCCTCAAAAATCAGCAAGGCAGCCTTTGTTTGGAGCCACAGGAGATGGGGGAAATACTAAATGAGTATTTTGCATCAGTGTTTACTGTGGAAAAGGATATGGAAGATATAGACTGTAGGGAAATAGGAAGTGCTAGATGTCTTGAAACACATAAAAGTGGATAAATCCCCAGGACCTGATCAGTTGTCATGATGGAAGTCATGAGTAATACTGCAAAAATTCAAGAGAGTGAGGGGGCAGAACTGAGTATGGTGGCAATCACTAAGGCGGAGGTGCTAGAAAAACTGAATGGCCTAAAAGTGGATGAATCACCTGGACCAGATGGACTACACCCCAGACGTCTGAGGGAGATAGCTGAAGAGATTGTGGAGGCATGAGTAGTGATCTTTAAGGAATTTCTAGAATCAGGAAGGGTCCCAGAGGACTCGAAAATTATTAACATGACACCCTTATTTAAAAAGAGAGTAAGGTAAAAGTGGAAAATTACAGACTGATTAGCCTAACCTCAGTCATGGGTAATATCCTGGAAACCATTGTGAAGAATAAGATTTTTGAACACTTGGAAGTGTATGGTAAAATAGGACAAAGTCAGCATGGTTTCATTAAGGGGAGGTCTTGCCTGACAAATCTGCTACATTTCTTTGAGGAAGAAACGAGCAGGTTAGACCAAGTAGAGCCAATGGATGTTATCTACCTAGTCTTCAAGAAGGCCTTTGACAAGGTGCCGCACAGGAGGCTACTGAGTAAGATAAGGGCCCATTGTGTTAGAGGCAAGGTATTAGCATGGATAGAAGCTTGGCTGACTGGCAGAAAGCAGACAGTGAGGATAAAAGGGTCCTTCCCAGGATGGCATCCAGTGACAAGTCAGTGTTCCCCAAAGCTGTTGGGACCATAACGTTTCACTTTATGCATTAACGATCTAGATGAAGGAACTGAGGGCATTCTAGCTAAATCTGCAAATGATACAAAAATAGATAGAGTAACAGGTAGCATTGGGGAGGTGTGGAAGTTGCAGAAGCATTTGGACAGGCTAGGAAAGTGGGCAAAGAAGTAGCAGATAGAGTACAACATGAGAAAGAGTGAGGTAGGAAAAATAGAGACATGGACTATTTTCTAAATGGGGACAAAATTCAGAAGTCTGAAGTACAAAGAGATTTGGGAGTTCTGGTCCAGGTTTCTCTCAAGCTAAACTTGCAGGTTGAGTCAGTAGTTAGGAAGGCAAATGCAATGATAGCACTTACTTTGAGAGGACTTGAATATAAAAGCAGGGATGTACTTCCGAGGTTCTATAAGACTCTGGTCAGACTACATTTGGAGTATTATTCACAGTTTTGGGTCCCATATCTCAGGAAGGTTGTACTGGCCCTGGAGCATGTTTAGAGGAGATTCATGAGAATGGTCCCAGGAATGAAAAGCTTCACATATGAGGAACATTTGAGGAGTCTAGGCTTATACTCAGTGGAGTTTAGAATGAGGAGGGGGATCTAATTGAAACATACAGAATACTGAATGGCCTGGACAGAGTAGATGTTGGTGTTTCCATTGATAGGAGAGACTAGGACCCGAGGGCATAGGCTTAGAGTAACGGGAAGACCTTTTAGAATGGAGATAAGGAGAAACTTCTCCAATCAGCGAGTGGTGAATCTATAAAATTCATTGGCACACAGGGCTGTGGAAGCCAGGTTATTGAGTATATTTAAGACTGAGATGGATAGGTTATTGAGTATCAAGAAGATCAAGGGTTATGGAGAGAAAGCTGGAGAATGGGGTTACGAAACTTATCAGCCATGCTTGAATGGCGGAGCAGACTCGATGGGCTGAATGGCCTAATTTGCTGTTCCTATATCTTACAGTATTAAAAAGGCAAGGTCATACAAGGCAAGAATACTGTGAGCATCCAAACAGGCTCAGAGTGAGTGAGTGTTATGACAGCAAGCAAAGAGCACAGAGGTGCAGCATGGTCTAGTCTCTGGTCACTGAAGCATTACAGGTTGCAGCCTGAGGTGTAGTCTGAGGTGTAGCATTGAAAAGCAGAGAAATCCTTAAATGAATCAATGATATGCCATGAGGGTTAACAGAGGCTGGACATGTTGGATGCCAATGACTGTGGATGTGGGGTGCATACTTTTAGATCTGGTCTATCCTTTTCCATCACTATTTTAAAACTAATAAAACTATGGTTGCTGGCCCCAAAGTGCTCCCCCACTGACACCTCAGTCACTTGCCCTACCTTACTTCCTAAGTGTAGGTTAAATTTTGCACCTTCTGTAGTCGGTACATCGACATAATGAATCAGAAAATTTTCTTGTACACACTTAACAAATTCCTCTCCATCTAAACCCTTAACACTATGGCAGTTCCAGTCTATGTTTGGAAAGTTAAAATCCCCTACCATAACCACCCTATCATTCTTACAGATAACTGAAATGTCCTTACAAATTTGTTTATCAATTTCTTGCTGACTATTAGGGAGTCTGTAATACAATCCTAATAAGGTGATCATCCCTTTCTTATTTCTCAATTCCACCCAAATAACTTCCCTGGATGTATTTCCAGGAATATCCTCATTCAGTACAGCTATAATGTTATCACTTATCAGAAATGCTACTCCCCCTTCTCTCTTGCCTCCCTTTTTGTCCTTCCTATAGCATTTGTATTCTGGAACATTAAGCTGCCAGTCCTGTCCATCCTGAGCTGCGTTTCAGTAATTGCTATGATATCCCAGTTCCATGTTCCTAATCATGCTCTGAGTTCATCTGCCTTCCCTGTTAGGCCTCTCGCATTGAAATAAATGCAGTTTAATTTATCAGTCCAACCTCGTTCTCTGCTTTGTCCTTGCTTGCCCTGACTGTTTAACTTGCTCCTTTTCCCAACTGTACCAGTCTCAGATTGATCTCTTTCCTCACTATCTCTCTGGGTCTCACTTCTCCACCTTACTAGTTTAAATCCTCCCGAGCAGCTCTCGCAAATCTCCCTGCCAGTATATTAGTCCCCTTCCAATTCAGGTGCAATCCATCCTTCTTGTACAGATCACTTCTACCCCAGAATTACTCCCAGAAACTCCTAGTATTGCTGTTCCACTGTCTTTCCTGCTAGGCTTCTCTCCCAGTCAATTCTAACCAGCTCCTCCCTCACACTTCTGTGGTGGCCTTTATTCAACTGTATATTGTTACCTCTGATTCTATCTTTTCCCTCACAAATTGCAGAGTAAATTCAATCAAGTTATGATCACTGCCACCTAAGGGTTCCTTGACCTTAAGCTCCCTTATCAAGTCTGCTCATTGCACAACTCTACCTGCCTCACTCACAGCCACACTCTCCTGTCCCTGACCACTGGCTGAATTTGAGTCAGAGTCAAAAAGTGTGGTGCTGGAAAAGCCCAGCATTTAGGACAGTTCAAGAGGGCGGGACTGAGTTGGAGGGTTGGATCTGGGATAAGGTGGGGGAGGGGAAATTGAGAAACTGGTGAAATTGACATTAATCTCATGTGGTTGGAGGGTCCCAAGGCAGAAGATGAGGTGCTTTTCCTCCAGGCGTCAGGTGGCTAAAATCTGGTGGTGGAGGAGTGCCAGGACTCTCATGTCCTTGGAGGAGTGGGAGGGGGAATTGAAGTGGTCGATTGTGGGGTCGATTGGTATCCCAGAGATATTCTTTGAAATGTTCCCCAAGTTGGCATCCTGCCTCCACAATGCAGAGGAGACCACGTCGAGAGCAGTAGACGAGGTATTTGGATGTGCAGGAAAATCTCTGCCAGATGTGGAAGGATCCTTTGGGCCCTGGATGAAGGTGAGGGAGAAGGTGTGGGTGCAGGTTGTACACCACTTACAGTGGCAAGGGAAGGTGCTGGGAGAGGAAGGTGGGTGGGTTGGGGTCGTGGACCTAATGAGGAAGCCATGGAGAGAATTGTCTCTACAAAATGCTGAAATGGATGGGGAGGGAAATATATTTCTAGTGGTGGGGTCTGACCATAGGTGGCAGAAATGGCGGAGGCTGATGTGTTGTATATGGAGATTGGTAGAGTGGAAGGTGAGGACCAGGGGTATTCTGTGTTGTTGCAAGTGGAGGGGTGGATTTCAAAGGCGGAGATGCAGGAAGTGGTGGAGATGCAGTGGAGAGAATCGTTGACGATGTGGGAGGGGAAATTGTGGTATTTGAAGTAGGAGGCTATTTGGGATGTTCTGGAATGGATTGGTCCTCCTGGGAGCACATGCGACAGAGGCAGAGTATTGGGAGTAAGGGATAGTGTTTTTATAGGAACGGGACGTGGGAGGAGGTGTAGTCCAGGTAGCTGTGGGAGTCGGTAGGTTTTAAGTGGATGTCCATGTTGAGTCGGTCTCCAGAAATGGAGATGGAGAGGTCCAGGAAGGGGAGGGAGGTGTCTATGATGATCCAGGTGAACTTGAGGTCAGGACGGAAGGTGTTTGTGAAGTTGATGAACTGTTCAACCTCCTCATGGGAGCACGAGGTGGTGCAGATACACTAGCGGAGGAAAAGATGGGGAATTGTCTTGGTGTAGCTGCAGAGGATGGACTGTTCCACATACCCAATGAAGAGGCAGTCATAGCTGGGGCTGAGTCTGAAGGAAGTGGGAGGATTTGAAGGAGAAATTGTTGAAGGTGAGAACCAGTTCAGCCAATCAAATGAGTGTGTCGGTGGAAGGGTACTGGTTGGGTTGGCGGGAGAAGAATAAACAGAGGGCTTGGAGGCCTTCATCATGGCGGATGGACGACAACCTCCAAATAGAATGCATCACCTTTTTTGACTCTGATTTCCAGCATATCCAGTCCTCGCTTTTCCTTCGTGAATTCGGGTTAGTTAATCAAAGGAGTGTGACTGTCTCCTGAAACACAGCTTCCAGGTAACTCTCCCCCTCCCTGATCAATTGCAATGTTGAAGCTCAGGCTCCATCAACCAACATTTACAATAGACATGGTCACTGGGAACCACAGTTGGGTCCACCAGCTCCCACATCATGCAGAAACAACATATCACTTGACCTTCCATCCTTATTTTATTTAATTAGTTTTGATTTTTTTTTCAGCTGGTTCTGTATCTCTGCTTTTGCAAGTTGTAACCCGTAAATAAGTTATAAACCAATAAATTAATAAGAATCAATTTAGCACAGATTAAAGTTCCCCAGACTCCTTATTAGCCAATCAAATCACAGCCCTCATGTGACATCACTTTTCAGTTTCTCCTCAGTTGAAGCCATTTCGAATCAGAATCTTTTACTTTCCCAGACTGCTCTCTGTTTGTTCCCGCTCAGTTCCGGTCCCAAAGCGCAGGCCCCAAATCCATGAGATAAGATTTTATAATAGGTTTTAGGGGTGGGACTTTGGCTCTGTGGTTAGCACTGCAGCCTCACAGCACCAGGGACCTGGGTTTAATTCCTGCCTCGGATGACTGTGTGGAGTTTGCATGTTCTCCCTGTATCTGTGTGGATTTCCTCTGGGTGCTCTGGTTTCCTCCCCCAATCCAAAAGATGTGCAGGTTAGGTGAATTGGCTATGCTCAATTGCCCATAGTGTTAGTTGCATTAGTCAGGGGTAAATATAGGTTAGGGGGATGGGTTACTCTTTAGAGGGTTGGTGTGGACTTGTTGGCAAAGGACTTTCTTCCATACTGTAGAGAATCTAATCATCAATCTCAAACTCTTATCTTCCCAAGATGCTCTCCTCTCACTCCCAATCAGCTGCAGTCCCCAACTACTGACTCTGCTACCAACAAATTTTGCAGTAGTACATCTCTCTAACCAACCCCTTTTTTCTGGTTATAAGAGGAGGGGAGTAGAGAAGGACTATGATGTAGTGTTTTGGCCTTAAGCACTCCTTGATACCAGACCCATGATGGTTCGCTCTTCACTGCATGTGACTTTTTTTTGTACTTTGTCTCCTCAGCCAGAGATACTACACTTGTGTTACTACTGTCTTGCCATGCCATGTAGCCCAGATGCAAAGCCAGGAATTTTGTTGTAGTTGTCAGTAGACCTCAATCTAGTTAATGGTAATCACCTTCACTCAGGGCACTAACATCCACAGCAGCCTCTGATGCCATCCAGGCCTTGCTCAGGGTAGTCGGAATCAGGATCCTCTGCTACAGGTAGCGCACCTCCCACCTTGACACATGCTCTATTGTGGACTATTTATCTCATGGAATTAGAAAGAGGCAAGTATTACAGAAGATGAAAAAGAATGGCACAGCTGCTGCTGTTGCTGCAGGTAAGGAAGAATCCTAAGAGAGTGAATGGGTGATAGAGAGGGTGTGCATGGTTAGTGGTGTTGTGGTTGGGGTAGATGAGGACAATTAGGGAAGATACTGCAAACAGTCATGGGAGTGGTAGAGCATGAGTCTTGGTGGGAGGTGGGTCCAGTGTCAGAGACAGAGTGAGTGCCTTAATTTGGACACTTAGGAATAACAGGGTAGTATGGGGAAGGTTAAATGGCATGGGAGTGATATAGGGGATGTGAGGTGGCATGGGCTGGATGGAGAGTGAAGGTTAACTTCAGGAGGTCTTTAAAGAAAGTTGGGAGCAGAACCCTCAATCCTACTCTGCAGCTCCACTCCTCAAACTGCACTGCAAATCTGACAGCATGTGGGAAAAAAAATGAAAATCCCTCAAAGACACATTGGATCAGCTGTGCATTTGCAAGTCACGTAAGTATAGAGGTTTGGTTTTCTGAGTCCAGAGGAAAATGTGATCCTTTCTCTTAATCCCATTGTCTTTTTCCAATCTTTATTTTGTTTTGTGTACTTGATTGAAATTTAATTTATATTTCCTGTTTTTTCACTTACTCATTTAAACAATGCTTTGCTGATCCAGGAGGAGCTCCAGGATGTGAGAACTGAGGCTGATGAAGCACTTAATTGTTCATGAGGTGAAATGTCAACTTCCTGGCAGTAGGATGAAGTTCAAGAAATAAATCTGCAGCAGATTGAAGGCAATCTGTGGGATCAGAGAGCAAGCTGCAAGAAACCAGTTTAATGCATCAGCATGTCATGTACACTCCATGAAACACATTGTCACACGATTAAATTGCAATTTTGAAATGAAATTGACAGCAAATGAAAAACATTCTTTTTGAATTGTTTAAAATGGTGTGCAACAATTGAGGCTATTTTCCTGGTGGATTTGAAATGTGCAAGATTTGCTTTTCTTCCTGTAAGGAATTTTGTTGGATCAGGTGAAAGGAGGCTGAATTGTTGCTTTGAGTTCAGAGTAGTGCTGCCCAGGCAAAGGAGGTCAGCTTATGGTAGCTCTCAGAAGGATTGCGGATGAAATAGAGGTAGCTGGACAAGAGAGGGAACATCAGTCTGCCAAAGTCAATAGCAGTATGACAGAAGGAGGGCAATGTAATTGAAGACATATGAATGTTGAGGCTGGGAAAATTGATGGTAAACATGGGCAGGTCTACAGTGACGGAGCGTGGATTGAGGAAGACAGTTGGAAGGTTGAGGGTAATAGGGAGAGTATATTTATTTTGACAATTGACCAATTGACTCAGTGGTGCAGTTTTTAACACTGCTGCCTCACAGCACCAGGAACCCAGGTTCAATTCCAGTCTTAGGTGACTGTGTGGAGTTTGTACCTTCTCCCTGTGACTGTGTGGGCTTCCATCAGGTGCTGTGGTTTCATCTCCAAGTCCAAAGATGTGCAGGTTAGGGGGATTGGCCATGGTAAATTGGGATTACAGGGATGGGTTTGGGATGTTCGTCTGGGTGGATGCTTTTTTGGCAGGTTAGTGCAGACTCGGTAGGCTCAATAGCCTCTATCTTCACTATAGGGATTCTATGACTCAAGAGTCAGTGAAGGCAAGTCAAGGGTGATGGAGGGAAAATCAATAGTGACTCATGGAGAGTGGTCTTGCAACTCCGCTGATCCAAGAGGGAAAGCAATTCAGGTTAAAAATATTCTGCTCAGACAGGCAAGTTAATGCTGCTGGCTTGCAGAAAATGTATACCTGTCCAGGTGACATTTAAATATAGTGCCCAAACCTTTTACGTGTGAAAGAGTTTGTGAATTCTCTATTGCCCCGACTCCACATTTGGCTTGGCCTCTTGATGGTTCTTAGGTAATGGAATGGCCACAGTGTGATTGTCTACAGCTTCCACTAAGTTCTGGTCCTGTTCACTTCCGGTTCAGCCATTTGGACACGTCCCTCCAATACAAGGTTCCGCACCAGGTCCTTATGAGAGTTCTTCAATTTTGATCTTTTGTAGAGCCTCATAGCTCCTTTTTCTACTGGCAAACCTATTCCTGATAGAAGATATCATGCTTAATCACATGACAGATTAGGGCAGCCTGCCACTTAAAAGTACACAAAAACTCGAAGAGCATGTATCAATGCAATGAACAGCAAGCACCATTCCTTCTCTACTGATTGCAAAATCTAAGCCACTCAGTTTTGTTGAATTCATAGTTAATTAAATTGTGATGTGAGCTGTATAAATTAGGAAACCTTGGGAGACAGGCAGCGCAGCCAATGCTTGGGAGTGGTGTGCAATGGATGACATGGACAACAGAGTTAATGTGGGAATTACTGTGGAATGAAGAATGGTACTTCCTCAGTTAGTGGGACAAGAATGTTCCAGCAATCCTGCAGGAATGGTCCCAGTCTATTCCTGGAAAGGCCAGATCTCTCTCCCCATAGGGGCTGAGAAAATGAATGTTGAACACTCTTCCACCCTTCTGAGACCCTTCGGTCATATGATGGGCTGTCATCTCCTGGAACACACAAAAGAGAGGCATTGAGGTGCAAGATAGTGGCACAGCTGTTGGTTCTGGCCAAGATGGTGAGATTTACCAGGTGAGTAAGAAGGCAGTACAGAGGTCAGGTAGGGTAGGGGGTTTTGGGGAGAGTGATAAGAGTGAGGGAAAGAAGATGTTACAGAAAATATTGACAGTGACACAACATGAGTTACAATGGGTACATTAGCAAAGAGAGTGAGTGTAAGGTGGTAAACAGAAAAATATGGCACTTCTGCTGGTGGAACAGAGAAAGTCATTGAGCTTACTAAGGCACTGCTGGCTATTCTTCTACCCATTAGAGACAGCACTGACATGGGTAGCAACCTTGGAGGAGACTGTCAGCTTCTAGTAGCTCCTCTGCCAGTCCTCAAGGTGGAGGACTTCTCTCCTTTACATCACCAGGTCCTTATCAGAGATTCACTGAGCCATCTTTAACTTCTCCAACAATGTTCAGAATCTTTCCTTGATTGAGCAGGACAGTTTCAAAATGCCAATGCTTGTCTGGGTGTACAACAACCTTTTAAAGAAGGTAGAGGCACCAGGGATGTTGATCTTTCCGCAGGAACACTGCAAGGTAAGCTGAGGTTAAAATTGCTGTGAGCTGGGATAGGTAACTAATGAGTCTACCAAATTGATTAGTTAATCAATTAACTAATGAATTGATTAGTTAACCAATTAACCCCAATCACCTACTTAACCACTTGCCATGTTAATAGTCAGAATCTGGAACATCAGCGTCGCAAAGTGTAATGGAAGCTACTACAGTTAATCAAAAGAGAAATAGATCATGATCCAAAGAGGAAGACAATCCAGGGCTATGGGGCAAAGATTGGAGGATACACTATGGTGAATTGTTCTTGCTGAGAGCCAGCACAGACATGATCTTCTATAGCCTTCTATGATTGAATGAACTTTAGTAAGTGCAGTTTCCAACATACGTTGAAACTGAGGCAAAGTAGAATGTATTCAGTGGATATTTACAATTTTGATTAAAAGAGTAAGTTCTCAGTAGGTCTTAAAGGATTGTAGGGAGATAGAAGGGAAGAAGCTTACAGAGTGAATTTCTAAGTTTAGAATCCAGTTAGTTGAAGGTGTAGCCAACAGTGACAGAGCCTATGGAAAGGGAATAGGTAAGAGGCCATAGCCGAAGGAATGCAGGTTTGTCAGAGGACTCCTACTCAGGGAAAGAAAACATCAACGGACACTTTGAAAAGTTTGAGTTTATTAAGTATATCAAGGATTTATAAAAGGCAAATTGTACTAGGTTAATTTAATTTAAATTTTTGAAGTAGTTACAGAAAGTAAATGAAGGAAAAGCAATTGATATTGTAAAAAGGCAAAGAAACCATAGTCTGAGTGGACCTTAGCACTGCTTTCTCATAAAACCATAAAACCACAAGAAATAAGAACAGAAGTAGCCCTTATGGCCCCTAAAGCCTGCTCTGCAATTCAATAGGATCATTGCATCCGAATTCCTCACATATACTTTCCTGCCCTTTCCCCATAACCGTTGATTCCTCTATTGATCAAGAATCTATTTATCTCAGTGTTAAATATACACAAGGACTCCACCCCCACAGCTCTCTCTGACAAGCTGTTCCAAAAACTCTCAACTTCCTGAGAGACAAAATTCCACTAAATCTGCTGAGTTTCTCCGGCAATTTCTGTTTTTGTTGGTTTCAGATCTCCAGCATCTGCAGTTCTTTGTAATATTTTGCAGGGATGTTGCCTGGACTGGATTGATTCAGCTATGAAGAGAGATGAGATGAGCTGGGTTGTTTTCCTTCAAGTAGAGGTAATTGAGGTGTACAAAATTCAAGAAAACATCAACGGACACTTTGAGAAGTTTGTGTTTATTAAGTATATCAAGGATGGATAAAGAGAAACAGAGGGATCAATAACTGGCAGGTACATTTTAAAATAAGGAGTAGGAGGTTTGGAGGGGATTTGAGGAAGAAATATTTCACACAGAAGATTGTGGGTATCTGAAATTCACTACCTGAAAAGGTAGTGTCATAGAATCCCCACAGTGTGGAAACAGGACATTAAGCCCAAAAAAGTCCACACTGACCATCCAAAGAGTAACCCACCCAGACCCATTCCCCCCACCCTATATTTACCCCTGACTAATGCACCTAACCTACACATCTCTGAACACTACAGGCAATTTAGCATGGCCAATTCACCTGACCTGCACATCTTTGGATTGTGGGAGGAAACCCACACAGACACGGGGCAAATGTGCAAACTCCTCACAGACAGTCACCCAAGGCTGGAATCGAAACCAGATCTGGGGTGCTGTGAGGCAGCAGTGCTAACCACTGAGCCACCATGCCAGTAGTTGAGGCAGGAACCTTTAAAACATTTAAGAATTATTTAAATGAGCACTCAAACTTCCAAAGCATACTAGGCTATGGGCCAAGTGTGGGAAATTGGGATTGAACTAGATGGATGTTTACTGACCAGCATGGACACGATGAACTGAAGGGCATCTTTCCATCGAGTCATAGAGAGTTATTAAGTCATGAAGTTTTCTCTTTCTAGTCTTAAAATCTTCATGACTGTTCACGCTAACAGAGTAGACAGAAAAAGTGGAAGATAAAACTTAGAGAAGTGGAATTTTGAGAATTTAACTGAGAAGTATGAGTAGTGTACAGGGAAAGCAATATTAATGAAATGGTATAGTTACATACAATACACAGGGACTGATGGACCTGGGGAACGTCATGTGCACATGCCTTTGAACTGGGAGGAAATGTTGAGAATGCGATTAACAAAGCAAAAGGAATTTTGCTCTTCATAAATACAAGAAAGCAGGGAATTTATGCTAAATCCAAATAAAGCTCAGGTTAAACAACAACTAGAGTATTGTACTCAGTTCTGGTTACACATTTTAGGAAGGATGTAAGAGACCTTGAGAGGGTACAGAGGAGATTTACCAGAATGTTTTAAGTGAGAGATTTGAAACTGGAGGAGCTCAGACCATTCTCCTTGGAACAGATTGAAGGGACACTCTTAACAATCCTGTGATTCTATGGTTTCATAGAGGAGTAAAAGATTAAGACATGTTTAGGTAAGGTAGACAAGAAAATTGTTCCATTTAACTAATGGTACAGGACTATGGGACACAGAATGGATATTTTGGGCTGAAGTAGATGGGACATGTGAGGAAAAGCTTTTTTTTACACAGCATGTTATAATGAACTGGAACTCACTGACTATAATAGTGGAAGCAGAGATGATAAATGATTTCAAAGGACACTGACAGAGCACGAGGTAAAAACAATGACTGCAGATGCTGGAAACCAGATTCTGGATTAGTGGTGCTGGAAGAGCACAGCAGTTCAGGCAGCATCCAAGGAGCTTCGAAATCGACGTTTCGGGCAAAAGCCCTTCAGCAGGAATAAAGGCAGTGAGCCTAAAGCATGGAGAGATAAGCTAGAGGAGGGTGGGGGTGGGGAGAAAGTAGCATAGAGTACAATGGTTGAGTGGGGGAGGGGATGAAGGTGATAGGTCAGGGAGGAGAGGGTGGAGTGGATAGGTGGAAAAGGGGATAGGCAGGTAGGACAAGTCCGGACAAGTCATGGGGACAGTGCTGAGCTGGAAGTTTGGAACTAGGGTGAGGTGGGGGAAGGGGAAATGAGGAAACTGTTGAAGTCCACATTGATGCCCTGGGGTTGAAGTGTTCCGAGGCGGAAGATGAGGCGTTCTTCCTCCAGGTGTCTGGTGGTGAGGGAGCGGCGGTGAAGGAGGCCCAGGACCTCCATGTCCTCGGCAGAGTGGGGGAGTTGAAATGTTGGGCCACGGGAGACCGGGCGCCTCCTAGCAGAGCGCTTTAGGGAACATCTCCGGGACACCCGCACCAATCAACCACACTGCCCCGTGGCCAAACATTATTCAGTTTCCACCACCAGGAAGAAAAGGAACACCCAAGTGGCCAGTGACAAGCAGTGCCCTTAACACTCCTGTTTTTATTTGATCAAATGGTGGAGCAAACACAATGGGCCAAATCGACTAATTCTGAAATAACTCCAGAGGCCGGTATCCCATCACCAAGTCACCCTTTATTTATACAAGGAGAGTCCTTGACATTGCTCCAGCTCCCTCAGAGCCAGCTCTCAGAGTGAACAGAACCTCTGACACTCCTGTGTATTTTTATTTCTCTTTTACCCCCACACTACCGCCTAACTGCGGTAGTGCTTATTTTTCCCCAGCACCCATGTTGTGTGTGTGCAGGTGTGAGACACAGTGAAAGACACAAGGTGCTCGAATCTTTATTCAGTTTCCACTACCAGGAAGAAAGGAAACACCCGAGTGGCCAGTGACAAGCAGTGCCCTTAACACTCCTGTTTTCTTTTCTTTTTTAGTGACAAGCAGTGCCCTTCACAAAGGGCAATGCTAATCTCCTGTTTATCCTCTCTTTTTTCTTTTTGTTCTTTTTTTTTATTTTTCTCTTTTCTTTTTTTTCTTAAACCCCCACACTACCACCTAACAGCAGTAGTGCTTATTTTTTTTCCCCAGCACCCATGGTGTGTGTGTGCAGGTGTGAACACTCCTGTTTTTTTTTCTTTTCTTTTCTTTTTTTTTCAAGATAGGCAAACACCCAAGTGGCCAATGACAAGCAGTGCCCTTCACATCAAAGGGGGCACTCCTGTTCTATGTTTTTTTTTATTAACCCCCACACTACCGCCTAACTGCGGTAGTGCTTATTTTTCCCCAGCACCCATGGTGTGTGTGTGCAGGTGTGAGACACAGTGAAAGACACAAAGTGGACGAATCTTTATTGAATTTCCACCACCAGGAAGATAGGAAAACACCCGGGTGGCCAGTGACAAACACTGCCCTTCACATCAAAGGACAGTGCTGTGTGATCAAAACAGTGAAGGGGAGGGTAGGGACTAAATCAAAATAGAGTTGGAGGGAGAAATGATGCACTCCACTCCCTGCGGCGCCCACCTCTCCCTGAACAACTCCAGGGTGTTGGTGGACACTGCGTGCTCCTTCTCCAAGGACACCCGGGCTCTAACGTAACCGCGGAAGAGGGGCAGGCAGTTGGCCCTAACGACCCCCTCCATGGCCCTAACGACCTGTTGATGGCCAGTTTGGCCAGGCCCAGGAGCAGACCCACGAGGAGGTCTTCAGACCTGCCCTCCCTCCTCCGTACCAACACTCCTGTTTTTTATTTTTTTTCCTTCTGGTTAATCTCCTGTTAATGTTTTTTGCTTTTTTTTTCTTTTTTCTTTTTTTTCTTTTCTTTTTTTCTTTTTTTTTGATCAAAACAGTGAAGGGGGGACACTCCTATTTATATTTTTTTCCCCAGCACCCATGGTGTGTGTGTGCAGGTGTGAGACACAGTGAAAGACACAAAGTGGACGAATCTTTATTCAAATTCCACCACCAGGAAGATAGGAAAACACCCGGGTGGCCAGTGACAAACACTGCCCTTCACATCAAAGGGCAGTGCTGTGTGATCAAAACAGTGAAGGGGAGGGTAGGGACTAAATCAAAATAGAGCACATTCCTATTTATTTTTTTTCTTTTTTAATCCCTTGTTTCTTTTTTTCTTTTTTTTTTCTTTTTTTTATTTTTTCACACACTACCACCTAAGTGCGGTAGTGCTTATTTTTTTCCAGCACCCATGTTGTGTGTGTGTAGGTGTGAGACACAGTGAAAGTCACAAAGTGCACGAATCTTTATTCAATTTCCACCACCAGGAAGATAGGAAAACACGCAGGTGGCCAGTGACAAACACTGCCCTTCACATCAAAGGACAGTGCTGTGTGATCAAAACAGTGAGGGGGAGGGTAGGGACTAAATCAAAATAGAGTTGGAGGGAGAAATGATGCATTCCACTGCCTGTGGCGCCCACCTCCCCCTGAACAACTCCAGGGTGTTGGTTGACACCGCGTGCTCCTTCTCCAAGGACACCCGGGCCCTAACTAACCGCGGAAGAGGGGCAGGCAGTCGGCCCTAACGACCCCCTCCACAGCCCGCTGCCTCGACCTGTTGATGGCCAGTTTGGCCAGGCCCAGGAGCAGACCCACGAGGAGGTCTTCAGACCTGCCCTCCCTCCTCCGTACCAACACTCCTGTTTTATTTTTTTTTTATTTTATTAAACAAATTACAAAAACAGTTTACAACAAACAGTTACATTTACAGCTGCATACAAGAGACAGCAATTTTACAAGGGAGAGGAGCAGCAAAGCCAGGCCCCAAACCCTACCGTTCAAACAGTTTACAGGGACATGAGGACAAACTCAAATCCCAGTTTCACATAAAGATATAAAGAGACAACAGCAATGACAGTTGTACATTAGACAGTACTGTTACATACAAAAGTGCAGACAATACAGACTCAGCAAGCCCCCGCCCCTCCCACCTTCCGACCACTAAGGAAGCCCGCCCCTACCCACCTTCCGGTTCTTGGTCCACCCCATGCCCCTTCCAGTTCTCGGTCCGCCTTTCGACCACCTCTAGGACAGCCCGCCCCGGGAACCCGCCGGGGCGACAGTGGTCAGGACGGCCTACCCACCTTCCGGCTTCATTAACCACCCTCAGCACCTTCCGACCACCTCTGGGGCAGCCCACCCCAGTACCCGCCCGGGGTGACAGCGCTGAGGACGGCTACCAGCCTTCTGGCTCTCGGTCTGCCCCGACGTACCATTGGGCTCTCACCCACCCCTTTGCACCTCCGACCAGTGGGCTATCCTGGCACACCTTACGGCCACCTCTAGGACAGCCCGTCCCCTTCCCTGGGACGACAGCGTGTAGGGTAGCCCACAAGCCTTCCAGATAACACTCCTGTTTTATCTGTCAGTCAGGACTCCCTGATTGGACCAGGTTAACAGCCCCAATCAGGGAACTTATACGCTATGGAGTCCACCTGACTGACCTCGTTACAATCACTATTGGTTGAAGGGTCATAGGGAGTGGGCAGAAGAGTGGAGTTGAGGCTGCGTTGAGATCTGCCATGATCATTTTGAATGTTGGATCATCTCAAGAGACTGAATTGCCTACTCCCATCCAAGTCCTTACATTCTTGTGAGTTTATGAGAAGTGAAAACTGATTGTTGAGCCAGGAGATCATTGAAATCTGCCTGTAATAAATTTCTGAATGGGTGTATGAAATTATGCATTTTGTAAGATTAGATATGAAAGAGGCAAGCTGAAAACACAAGGGCAGTAGAATGATGGAGATGCATAATGACTGTCATCATCACATATGAAACATGGCACGATCTTGTCAGATGATGTGCAAAGCAAAAGCATGTTGATGAGAAATAAAAGGAAGCCAAGATCCTGGGGTGGAGTCCAGACATAAATATGCACAGACAATACTTGGATAGGTGGTACAGATCTCTTTGAGGGCAGTCTCACTTAGCTGAAAAAAAAACTGAGATACAATAAAGGAGAATAGTGTTGTTGACTATGTAAGAGGCAGAAAGATGCAGAGGGATAGTGCACATAGTGACATAGGATGAAATACATGACTTTAATTGGGGGTCATTTCATTCCTGTTGAAGGAGTTAAAGTGTTTTAGAGAAGATAGAATGGTGAGTTGCAACAAAGAAGAGCATAGATTTGGGAGACAACATCATCTTCCACAACTTTAGAGTGGAAATGCAGGTTGAAGATGATAATTTGCAAGAATAGAGGGGTCAAGATCAAGTTACTATTGATTAATTTTATTATGTGAATTGGATGCTTGCTTTATTTGTGCATATAAAAGAAAGTCACCTTTAAATAATGAATTTATACCAACATCTTTGAGTTGTTTCTAACAAACACAATAAGGTTATTTCAAAATACGAAGTTTTAATTCTCACACTGAAAATGTCAAAGCTGTACAGTTTATAGAAGAGAATGAACTCCCTCTGTAGAGAACATTTTCTCACAGATTATTTACTGACGTTCAAGAAATGGACCAGCTTGATGGCTTGCTAATGAAGCAATAAAATTCTTTTGGTATGATGGATTCAAAAACTTGGAGATTTCCCTTGATTTTCATTAACTCCATTTCTCCCTGCACATATAAAAATCATAACCATTCAGTTTATACCTAGTTCCAATTTGGCTAGAGCTGTTCATTATCCATATTTTAAATTTCAATTACACCAGTGGTTAAAAATAGTCCAGTGTTCTCTTCTCTGTTATCTTGATTCATAGCCAGATTCATAGGTCCTTCAGAATTATGATGTTTTTAACTCATCCTGCCAGGAATTGTTAACAAAATCCACAAGAAATGTAAACAGGCACAGAAGAACTGAAATATTCATTCGACTCACTGCTTAGATGGCTTTCTGGACACACATACATATTTAGTAGAATCACAGAATAGTTATTGTGCAGAGGAGATCATTTAACTCATCATTCCTGCATTGTTTCTGTTACTTGGAGCCAACTTCTTGCCTTTTCCCTATATCCCTGCACACTATTTCCACCCAAATTATCATGCAATGTCCTCTTGAATGCCTCAATTGAACCTGCCTCCACCACATTTCCAAGCAGTGCATCCATGTCCTAACTATTCACTAAGTGAAGAAGTTTTTCCTCATGTCACCCTTACTTCATTCACACATCACTTAAATCTATTCCCTCTTGTTCTTATTCTTTTTGCAAATGAGAAGAGCTTCTCCCAATCTGCTGTATCCATCATGCTCATAATTTGGAAAACCTCTGTCAAATCTCCTCTCAACCTTCTTCTCTCCAGAAAGAGCAGTCCCAAGCTCTTCAATCTATCTTCATAGAATCATAGAGTTATAGAGTTGGATAGCACAGAAACAGTCCCATCGGCCCAACTCATTCATGCAGACCAGATATTCCAAATTAATCTAGTCACATTTGCCATATCCCTCTCATCCTTTCCTATACATGGACTCATCCAGATGCCTTTTAAGTGCTATAACTGTACCAGCCTCCACCACTTCCTCTGGCATCACATTCATATATACACCGCCCTCTGTGTGAAAATGTTGCCCTTTAGGTCCCTTTGAAATCTTTCCACTCTCACCTCAAACTATGCCCTCGAGTTTTGGACTCCCCTACCTTGGGAAAAAAGACCTTGGCTATTTACCCTTTCCATGCCCCTCAAGATTTTATAAACCTCCATGGGATCAAGAATATGGACAGAACAGCAAGGACTAAATATGAGTCAGGAGCCAAGAATAAATATGGATGACCAAAATGCACTATTGATCCTAAAAAAAAGAACAGTTTGACAAATATGGAGTCATACAGCACAGAAATAGACCCTTCGGTCCAACTCGTCCATGCAGACCAGATATCCTAAACTGATCTCGTCTCATTTGCCAGAACTTGGTTGATATCCCTATAAACTCTTCCTTTTCATATACCCATCCATATGTCTTTTAAATGTTGTAATTATCCCCCACCTCTACAATTAGTGTTACAAAAGAGGAGTTGAGTTAGAGTGAAATGTTAGCCAGAAACATTATTGTGTACCACAGTTTTGAGCACAACAATATAGGAAAGATATGAATGCATTGGGGAAAATGCAAAAGCTATTTCCAAGAATGGTTCCAATACATTAGAAACTTCAATTTGGGAGGAATGGTTAGTCAGTTTACAAATGGCACCAAAATTGGTGGTGTAGTGGACAGCGAAGAAACTTACCTCAGATGGGACCTTGATCAGATGGGTAGAGGAGTGGCAGATAGGGTTTAATTTCGACAAAACTTAGGGTGTTGCATTTTTGTAAGGCAAATCAAGGGAGGACTTATACAGTTAATAGTAAGGTCCTGGGGAGCTTTGCCAAAAAAAGAGACTTTGGGGTGTGGATTCATAGTTCCTTGAAGGTGGATTTGCAGGTAGACAGGGTAGTGAGGAAGGCATTTGGTACACTTGCATTTATTGGTCAGTACATTGTGTAAAGGAGGAGAAAGTGAGGACTGCAGATGCTGGACATCAGAGTCAAAAAGTGTTCTGGAAAAGCACAGCAGGTCAGGCAACATCCAAGGAACAGGTGAATAGACATTTAGAGCTTAAGCCCTTCATCAGGAATGTCGGGGAAGGAAGGGGGGCTGAAAGATAAATAGGAGAGTGGGGGAGGCATGGGGGAAGGTAGCTGGAAAGTCAGATGGAAGTGAGGCTTGATGGTGATCAGTTAGAGCGAAGGGTGGAGCAGGTAGGTGGGAAGGATGACAGACAGGTAGGACAGTTCAAGAGGGTAGTGCTGAGTTGGAGATTTGGATCTGGGATGGGGGGGAGGGGAGATGAGGAAACTGGTAAATTGACATTGATCCCATGTGGTTGGAGGGTGCTAAAATGAAAGAAGAGGAGTTCTTCCTCAAGGCCTCGGATGGCTTGGATTTGGCGGTGGAGGAGGCCCAGGACTTGCATGTCCTTGGTGGAGTGGGTGGGGGAGTTGAAGTAGTTGGCCATAGGGCGGTGGAGTTGTTTGATGTGTATGTCCCAAAGATGTTTCCTGTAATCTTCCATGATTTGTCATCCTGTCTCCCCAATGTAGAGGAGACAACATTGAGAGCAACTGACACCGTAAATGAGGTGTTTGGATGTGCAGGAAAATCTCTGTTGGATGAAGAAGGATACTTTGGAGCCTTGGACAAACTTGACGGGGAAGGTGTGGGCGCAGATTTTACACCTTTTGCGACGGAAAGGGGAAATGCCGGGAGTGGAGGGAGCGTTGGTGGGGTTGTGCACTTAATGAGGGAGTCGTGGAGGGATTGCACATCAAGAAAGCAGTGATATTAACCCTTACATTTATGTTAATAGATTGAAAATTGAGGAAAGTACAACCATGGTTTTCCATCAAGAATCCACATCATTTATGGGTAGCACATTGCATCAGTGGTTAGCACAGTGCCTCATAGTGCCAGGGACCCAGGTTTGATTCTAGCCTCAGGCAGACTATCTGTGTGGAGTTTGCACATTGTCTCTCTGTCTCTGTTGGTTTCCTCTGGGTGCTCCGGTTTCTTTCCACAATTCAAAGATGTGCAGGTTAGGTGAATTGGACATGCTAAATTGCCTATAGTGTTCAGGGTTGTGTGGGTTAGGTCCATTGGTCAGGTATAAATATAGGGTAGAGGAATGCATCTGGGTGGGTTATTCTTTGAAGGGTCTGAACATTTATCATATGGCTAATATCCATATCAAACTTCTTTTTCCTTCATAAATAATTTAAATTGTATGACTTTCCATTGCCAAGAATTTTAATTTCTTTTGCCATCTACACATCTCTTTTGGATTCTATGATAGAGCCACAGTCATAGAGTCATCGAGTCATACAGTCCATGGTGAACATTATCCCAAACTTAATTAGTCCTACCTGCCTGCTCCTTGCCCATATATCCCTCCAAACCCTTCCTATTCATGTACTTATCCAAATGGCTTTTAAATGTTGTAATTGTGCCCACATCCACCACTTCCTCAACAAGTTCATTTCACATGCAAACCACCCACTATGTGTAATATATACCCCTCATGTAATTTTTAAACTCTCTCCTCTCACTTTAAAAATGTGCCCACTAGTCTTGAAATCACCCATCCTAGAGAAAAGACACTTATAATTAACCCTATCTATACCCTTCATGATTTTGTAAACTTCTATAAGGTCACCTCTCAACCTCCTAAGCTCCAGTGACAAAGGTCCTAGCCTATCCAGCCTTTTATAACTCAGTTGGTTTCATTTTAGTTTAAGTTAGAACATTGAAATATCACCAAGATATTTCAAATGATGCATGGCGAATGAGTTCAAAGATGCCAGCTCCAACTTGATTAACTTGGTTGACAAATAACTTCGCATTTACTGGAACCCTCCCTTGCATAGATTGTACTCATATCTATTTACTTCAGCACTTTTGCTAATGAAATCTATCATGAACCAATAAATCTTTAATTTCTCTGTATTAAATCTGAGATTTTCCTTGGCCATTTTATTTTTTTTTCTCGTTTTCTTTGAAAATTTAATATCTTAATCACTAGGTAATAGAATTCTCTGTCAATGTCAAATAATTTATTAAATATACTTTCCTAAATATCATTAACTGAAATCAGAATTCCACTGGTAATCCCCTCAAAATGATGTGGAACAGTACAGTCTCATCACTGTCAGTCAAGCTGGGAATATGTGGAAATAAAACCTACTTAATGATTATCCTAGCAGGATTAGATAAGGCTTTATAAGTTTCCTGTGAAAGAATAAATTATTCAAATAATACTATTATCATTCATATAGTATAGTTCCATGCTTTAAATTTCAGCCAATGATTCTCTCAAAACCAACTTCTCTATCATTTGATTGTTCAGATAATACGGATCTAAAACATACTGCAAAACTAAATCTAAAAATGTGTAAAAAATTACTCTTTCACAGATTAATAGAATGATTTGAGCTGAAATAATAAAAAGCAACATTGAGTTTGCATTTTTGGGGTTAAACAGATCTCAGTTTGGTGGTCGAGGTGCGTTAGCATAGGTAATTTAGGATGGGAAGTTGACAGCTTCCTTTTGGGCTGTGAAATGTATATTTGCTGATGCTCATTCTTCTGTCTTCCATTGAATCATTGAATACAGAGGTTGTAATGTCATGTTAAGGTTGTATGGGGCTTTGGTTAGGCCACTTTTTGAGTACTATGGTCACCTTGCTAGAGGAAAGGCATTATTAAATTGGAGATGGTTCAGAAAAGATTTACCAAAACGTTGCTGGGACTGGAGGGTTTAAGTTATATGGAAAGGCTTGATAGACTGGGACATTTTTTCACTGGAGCATAGGAAGTTGAGGGGTGACGTTATAGAGCTTTATATAATCATGAGGGGCACAGATAAGGGGAATACTAAAGTTGGTGGCATGGTGCACAGTGTGGAAAAATGTTTCAGTTTGTAGGGAGACTTGGATAAACTGCAGAACTGGGCTTAAAGGTGGCAAATGGGGTTTAATGCAGATAAATGTGAGGTGATTCACTTTGGGAAGAATAACAGGAAGGCAGAATACTGGGTCAATGGAAAGATTCTTGGTAGTGTGGATGTGCTGAGGGATCTTGGTGTCCATGTACATAGATCCCTAAAAGTTGCCACCCATGTTGATTGTGTTGTTAAGAAGGCATACAATGTGTTAAGTTTTATTGGTAGAGGGATTGCATTCCGGAACCGTGATGTCATACTGCAACTGTACAAAATGCTAGTGCGGCCTCACTTGGAATATTGTGTGCAGTTCTGGTCGCCCCATTACAGGAAGGATGTGGAAGCATTGGAAAAGGTGCAGATGAGATTTACCAGGATGTTGTCTGGTCTGAAGTAAAGGTCTTATGAGGAAAGACTGAGGGATTTGGGTCTGTTCTCATTGTAGAGAAGGCTAAGAGGTGATTTAATAGAGACTTTACAGCTAAGAGCAGCAAGGAGGGGACATGAAAGGTCCTTAGTTGGTAGGATTAGGGAAACCCTAAGGCCTTCTATAGGTATGTCAGGAATAAAAGAATGACTAGGGTAGGAATAGGTCCAGCGCAGCAGGTCAGGCAGCATCTAGGGAACAGGAGAATCGACGTTTCGGGCATTAGCCCTTCTTCAGGAATGAGGAAAGTTTGTCCAGCAGGCTAAGATAAAAGATAGGGAGGAGGGACTTGCGGGAGGGGCGTCGGAAATGTGATAGGTGGAAAAAGGTCAAGGTGAGGGTGATAGGACAGATTGGGGTGGGGGCGGAGAGGTCGGGAAGAAGATTGCAGGTTAGGGAGGTGGTGCTGAATTTGATGGATTTGACTGAGACAGGCTGGGGGGAGGGGAAATGAGGAAACTGGTGAAATCCGAGTTCATCCCTTGTGGTTGGAGGGTTCCTAGCCGGAAGATGAGGCGTTCTTCCTCCAACCGTCGTTTCGCTGTGGTCTGACGATGGAGGAGTCCAAAGACCTGCATATCCTTGGTGGAGTGGGAGGGGGAATTGAAATGTTGAGCTACAGGGTGGTTGGGTTGGTTGGTCCGGGTGTCCCAGAGGTGTTCTCTGAAACGCTCCGCGAGTAGGCGGCCTGTCTCCCCAATATAGAGGAGGCCACATCGGGTACAGAGGATGCAATAGATGATATGTGTGGAGGTACAGGTGAATCTGTGGCGGATATGGAAGTTTCCTTTGGGGCCTTGGAGGCCCCAAAGGAAACCCCCCACCAACCCCACACCCCCCACCAACCCAACCTCCACTCCCGGCACCTTCCCCTGCAACCGCAGGAGGTGCAAGACTTGCGCCCACACCTCCCCTCTCACCTCCCTCCAAGGCCCCAAAGGAAACTTCCATATCCGCCACAGATTCACCTGTACCTCCACACATATCATCTATTGCATCCTCTGTACCCGATGTGGCCTCCTCTATATTGGGGAGACAGGCCGCCTACTTGCGGAGCGTTTCAGAGAACACCTCTGGGACACCCGGACCAACCAACCCAACCACCCTGTAGCTCAACATTTCAATTCCCCCTCCCACTCCACCAAGGATATGCAGGTCTTTGGACTCCTCCATCGTCAGACCACAGCGAAACGACGGTTGGAGGAAGAACGCCTCATCTTCCGGCTAGGAACCCTCCAACCACAAGGGATGAACTCGGATTTCACCAGTTTCCTCATTTCCCCTCCCCCCAGCCTGTCTCAGTCAAATCCATCAAATTCAGCACCGCCTCCCTAACCTGCAATCTTCTTCCCGACCTCTCCGCCCCCACCCCAATCTGTCCTATCACCCTCACCTTGACCTTTTTCCACCTATCACATTTCCGACGCCCCTCCCGCAAGTCCCTCCTCCCTATCTTTTATCTTAGCCTGCTGGACAAACTTTCCTCATTCCTGAAGAAGGGCTAATGCCCGAAACGTCGATTCTCCTGTTCCCTAGATGCTGCCTGACCTGCTGCGCTTCTCCAGCTACACATTTCCATCTCTGATCTCCAGCATCTGCAGACCTCATTTTCTCTTCTAGGAATAGGTCCAGTCAAGGATAGTAGTGGGAAGTTGCGTGTGGAGGCTGAAGAGGTTGGGGAGACACTGAATGAATACTTTTCGTCAGTATTCACTCAGGAACAGGACATTGTTGCCGATGTGAATATTGAGTCACAATTAATTAGAATGGACGGCTTTGAGGTATGCAGGGAAGAGGTGTTGGAAATTCTGGAAAGGGTGAAAATAGATAAGTCCCCTGGGCCTGATGGCATTTATCCTAGGATTCTCTGGGAAGCAAGGGAGGAGATTGCGGAGCCATTGGCCTTGATTTTTATGTCCTCGTTGTCTACAGGAATAGTGTCAGTAGACTGGAGGGTAGCAAATGTGGTTCCCTTGTTCAAGAAGGGGAGTAGGGATAACCCTAGTAACTATAGGCCGGCAAGTCTCACTTCTGTTGTGGGCAAAGTCTTAGAGAGAATTGTAAGGGATAGGATTTATAAACATCTGGATAGGAATAATGTGATCAAGGATAGTCAGCATGGTTTTGTGAAGGGCAGGTCGTGCCTCACAAATCTTATTGAATTCTTTAAGAAGGTGACTAAGGAGGTAGATGAGGGTAAAACGGTAGATGTGGTGTATATGGATTTTAGTAAGGAGTTTGATAAGGTTCCCCATGGTAGGCTACTGCAAAAAATACGGAGGTATGGCATTGAGGGTGAGTTGGAGTTTGGATTAGGAATTGGCTGGCTGGAAGAAGACAGAGGGTAGTAGTTGATGGTAAAGGTTCATCGTGGAGTGCAGTTACTAGCGGTGTTCCGCAAGGATCTGTTTTTGGACCATTGCTGTTTGTCATTTTTATAAATGACCTGGAGGAGGGGCTAGAAGGTTGGGTGAGCAAGTTTGCAGATGATACGAAAGTCGGTGGAGTTGTTGACAGCGAGGAAGGATGTGTCAGGTTACAGCGGGATATAGATAAGTTGCAGAGCTGGGCAGAAAGGTGGCAAATGGAGTTCAATGTAGGTAAGTGTGAGGTGATTCACTTTGGTAAGTGTAACAAAAAGACGGGGTACTGGGCTAATGGTCGGATACTTGGTAGTGTGGATGAGCAGAGGGATCTTGGTGCCCATGTACACAGATTTCTGAAAGTTGCCATCCAGGTAAATAGTGCGGTGAAGAAGGCATATGGCGTACTGGCGTTTATTGGTAGAGGAATTGAGTTCCGGAGCCCTGAGGTCATGTTGCAGTTGTATAAGACTCTGGTGCGGCCGCTTCTGGAGTATTGTGTGCAGTTTTGGTCGCCATACTATAGGAAGGATGTGGAGGCACTGGAACAGGTGCAGAGGAGGTTTACCAGGATGTTGCCTGGTATGGTAGGAAGATCGTATGAGGAAAGGCTGAGGCAGTTGGGGCTGTTTTCATTGGAGAAAATAAGGTTTAGGGGTGACTTGATAGAGGTGTACAAGATGATTAGGGGTTTAGATAGGGTTGACCATGAGAACCTTTTTCCACGTATGGAGTCAGCTATTACAAGGGGGCATAGCTTTAAATTAAGGGGGGGTAGGTATAGGACAGATGTTAGGGGTAGATTCTTTACTCAGCGAGTTGTGAGTTCATGGAATGCCCTGCCAGGAGCAGTGGTGGACTCTCCCTCTTTATGGGCATTTAAACGGGCATTGGATAGGCATATGGAGGATAGTGGGCTAGTGTAGGTTAGGTGGGCTTGGATCGGCGCAACATCGAGGGCTAAAGGGCCTATACTGCGCTGTATTTTTCTATGTTCTATGTTCTATACAAAACGATCAGAGGTTTAGATAGGGTGGACAGTGAGAGTCTTTTTCCTAGGATGATGACATTTGCTTGTATGAGGAGGCCTAGCTGCAAGTTGAAGGGTGATAGATTTAAGACAGATGTTAGAGGCAGGTTCATCCTGCCTCAGAGAGTTGTAAGTGCATGGAATGCCCTGTCTGCCAATGTAGTTAACTCAGCCACATTAGGGGCATTTAAACAGTCCTTGAAAAAGCATATGGATGATGATGGGATAGTCTAGGGTGATGGGCTTAGATTAGTTCACAGGCAGGTGCAACATTGGGGGCTGAAGGGCCTATTCTACACTGTATTGTTCTATGTTGTTCTATGAATAAAAAGGGTATTTTCCCTATGGTGGGGTAGTTCAAAACTAGGAGACATATTTTTAAGGTGAGAGGAGAAAAGATTTAAAAGGAACTTGAGGGGCAAAGATTTCACCCAGAAGGTGGCTGGCATGTGGAATGAACTGCTAGAGCAAGTGGCAGATCCAGGTACAATTACAACATGTAAAAGACATTTGGATAGGTACATGAATAGGAAAGTGTTGGAGGGATACGGGCCAAAAGCAAGCAATTGGGACTAGTTTAGGAAACTTGATCGGCATGGACAGGTTGGATCAAAGGGTCTGTTTCCATGCTGTATGACTCTATGACTCTATATCAAGATACTCCCCTAAGTCAAAAAAAGTCACAACACCACTTTATTGCACCAATATACCTCATTGCTTAGCCCATTGTTGGAAAAGGTGAGTAGAATGAACAAGACGTCCAACATAATGACCCAGGTCTTCTGTTCAGGGTCAGAAACCCTACTGTAGAGTAGAGTAGTTCAGTGTGAGGGTTTGGCAGGTCAGTGAGTGGGGAGGGTGTGATATTCATTGTTCGCTGGTTATAGTAGGTTCTTATTTCTATGACTTGTCCTCAATAATTATTCAGGTAAGTGAGTTGGACACTCAAAAGTCTTCCAACTCTAACTGAGAGTAGAGTCTTTGTCAGAAGGTTTGAGGTATCAGGTAATTGACCATCAGACATTTCAATTTCTGCATGGGCCCCAACGCAAATTTCTCAGGGATTTCAATTACCCAGATACTGGAAGACTTGTGTTAACACCTCCTGCAAAAAGAAGTGGTGAGATACGTTCACAAATGTTTGAACTAGGCATGCTCTGAAGTCATTCCTTACATTGCCTTTGAACACATCAATAATAATGACATGACAAAGGCATGAAGAATGAGTGATTTTGGGCACATCTACCTACTCTTTAGAAATATGTCCAAGAACCTCTCATTTCTCAGACAAATCTGGAAAAATTCAAGGGCTACATTTTCAGATGGTGGGTTTAAGATCTACTGCTAGCACAATTTCAAAATTGTGATCTAATGGCCATCTTAGGATCCTGATAGCTCTTGGAATTTTTAAGATTAGCAAAGAGCTATTGAGTCATGAAGGGAAGAGAAAGTCACTCACTATCTTATAACAGTCCATTCAGATCCTTAGGGAGTGTGTCAAAGCATCTGTTTGGTGGAGATTGTGAATTTTGTTTTGGTGAATCTGTAAGGTGGTGCATTTTTGGACCCAACTATTGAGTTCACAGCAAAACCAAAGCAAGTATGAACTAGAAAGTTAAACATACCTTTACTCTAATAGTACTTACTGAGTATGTGCATCAGAAGTTTTTTTTATTCATTCATGTGATATGGGATGAACATTTATTTTCCATCCCTAGCTGCTCTTAAGAGAATTATAGTGAGTTATCTCTTCTTTAATTGCTGCAGTCTATTTGATGTAGGTACATGCATAATGCTGTGAGAGAAGGAGTTCCAGGATTTTGACCAGGTGACACTGAATGAACAGTGGATATATTTCCAAGTCTAGATGGTGTGTGATTTGGAGGGGAGTTTGTAGGTGGTGGTATTCCCAGGTATCTCCTGCCCTTGTTCTTCGACATAGTAGTGGCCATTGATTTGGAAGAAGCCACACTGAATTGTGGTAATACTTGGTCAAAATCCTGGAACTCCTTCTCTCACAGCATTATGCATGTACCTACATCTTGTAGATGACCTGTGCATCCGTGGAAGGGCTCCCTGGAAGAATTTTTAATGTGGAAAGTATGAAGTCATCAGCCAGGCAACAGTAAGGAATTCTCTGAAAGGGAAGCTCTGGACTCAGCCAGTCTGCAGTAAGTGTGTGGGAAGGGCCCACAGCACAGCAGAGCACCAGAACCAAGACCACAGTAGGGTAACAAGCTCCTGAGGTAGTTCACAGACAAGTCAGGGTGTGAAATAAAGTTAAGAAGCCTGTAGCAAAGAATGGAGAAAGTTACAAGATCACTCAGCTAACATTAAGTGCTAGATGACTGCAAGGGATGACTACACACAAAGATGTGAAATAAATAAAAACACAGAGACAGTTCACAAGCAGAAAGCATGAGAGAGAACAGAGGACAATCATTGTGATTATTGGACCTATTGGTGAGAGGTTTGTCTACCGAGTTTTACAGGGGATCATGAATGTCAGGATGAAGGACATTTCACAGCTGGATCAGCAGTGCAAAAAGTTACAAACACACAACAGGAGTGTGTAAAAGCCCAAATATTAACATACACTGAGAAGGCTGAATTCTTCTTGGGGAATACAGCATACCCAATTTCTGGTGTCCAAACATAACAAACTCACAAGACCCATGAGACAAATGCCTCAGTGTGACATCATGGCTAACGGCAAGGTAATTAACTTTATTTGAAGTAAAGAATCTACCAAGCATCCAATCTTTCAAATTCCATACCACACTTGCAGCCTAACTTTCTTCAACCATTTGATATTCACTTTAGTGTAACTGTTCCTGATGAGGACAAGGATGGATGTTTGTTGCATTTCAGTTCAAGGGCAGAGCAATCTGTATGACACTCCAGGTTCTGATGAATATTTTTCAACGTATAGATGTATGTATGACTTTGAATCTACTTCCATTAGCATTTGCTAAAGAACCCAAAGTAGATTCACCACTAAATCTCCACAACAGGTACCCTATCACTTGGGCCACAGGACAATTGAGCAGAAATTTCAGTTCTCTCAAAAGACGGACTGAAACTAATGGGACAAGAAGATACTCAATGAAGGTGATTAATCTCAAGAAGCCATTCTAGACCTTTGTTTACACTTTCAGGAAAGAGTAGCAGAGAATGAAATATCCACTGATGTTGATAAGTTGGTGGTCGAACAGCAAAAATGTTTAGGTGCCCTTATTCTTATCACAGCTGAAGAGGAGCTCGTAATAGTGCATTCACAAACAAATACCAGAATTTTCTGCAGGCAGCAAGGTAGCCACAACATTTGAGAAGTCTCAGATTATCAAGCCAGAAAAAGTTCTTCAGCAAGCACGAAGGGTAGTCACAGAACCTCAAAACAGACGTATGAGCATCAAAGCTTCTGACAGGGTTGATGGTACTTTATCTCTATTTGCAAAATCCAACTGTAGATAAAACAAATGTACAATGATAAGCAAAGGATATGAAGATGAATGAGATGCTGTGACAACAAAACTCCAAATCTTGCACATACCCCCACCAAGGAATAGTTCAATAACTGCAAGCAGCTGAAGAAAAGTTATCCAGGGGATAGAGCTGCTTAAGTCCAAATCAGGTCATGCTAATGTTGAATGTTTAGAGATCACCAATTTGCATAAATAGCATTATCAGTGAGCCATGAAAGAAATCAAGGTTTCTTTCAGTATAGAAACAGAGGTCTGAGGAGTAGGGCTTTCACAGCTGAGAAGACCCACAGAAAAGCTTAAAATTGAGTATCAAATGAAACTCAGGATATAAGAATGGTTTGGCGCAGTGATAGTGACCTTATATCTGGGCCAAAAAGTCCAAGTTCAAGCCTTACTTTGTCCTTGAGATGTGTTATCATATGCTTGAATATGTTATATGGAAAATGGTACTAATCAGCTTCTGCAAATTTTTTGATTGGGGAGGGAAAGAAGTCCAAATCTGATAGGGTGGCCTGGTGGCTCAGTGGTTAGTACTGCTGCCTCACAGCATCAGGGACCCTGGTTCAATTCCATCCTCGGGCAACTGTCAGTATGGACTTACATGTTCTCCCTGTGTCTGCATGGGCTTCCTCTGGGTGCTCTGGTTTCCTCCCACAATCCAAAGATGTGCAAGTTAGGTGAATTAGCCAGACTAAGTTGCCATAGTGTTCAGAGATGTGTGGGCTAGCTGCATTAGTTAGTGGTAAATGTAGAGTAATAGTGTAGGGAAATTGGTTTGGATGGGTTACTCTTCGGAGGGTAGGGCCAAATGGCCTGTTTCCACACTGTAGAGATTCTATGATTCTAAAATTCAGCAAGCATTGGAGAAATCAAGTTTAAATGTAAGCTATAATCCCAGCTATCAGCAGTCACATAGTTCTATCAAACCTCAGAATCTGAAAAGAGATAATTGCCTAGGAAAATCAAATGGCTGCTGCAGGTAATTAATAAGGGAATTTTAAAAATGAAGATTTAAGGTTTGCACTCCAATATCAGTCACCAACTGGTGGAAATTCAAAAGAACAGTAAAGCTGTAGAATGTGATCAAATATAATTTCATCATGAACGGGCAGGATTATGAAGTATCCATGAACATTGCCTAGAGAAAAACAGGAACTCACAATTGAAAAAGACATTTTATGGAAGTCCTGTGTGTGAACAGCTGGTGCTCTTTAAAAACTGGCAAAAGGAAGGCATGAGCTGATGGTGGAAAAATAGTTCTCCTTTATTTATATATTTGGAATTTCAAGATCACTGTGTGTTAATAACTGAAGAAAACTTCGGTTCCAATCAACAAATTTTGCATCTGATAAAGAAACCTGTGAAAAGAACAATGATCCTTATTTAAGTTTGCAGAAAAACTATTCTGGAAAAATAAGGTCTTATTAATAAAAGACATCAATTACAGAATGATTATGTTCTTTAGAAGAAGGAATTAGAAAAGAAAATGTGGAGAAAGATGTAGAAATTAAGCCCTCAATATCTAGTTACTTGCAACACAAAAGAAAACCATTCAACCCATCATGTCCATGCTAGTCAACAAAGATCTGACTGCACCAATCCCATTTTTCAACTCTTGGTGCATAGCCCTGGAGGGTATGGCAATGCAAGTGAATATCTAAATACTGCTTAATTGTTACAAGAGTTTCTGACTCAACTATCCCTTCAGGCAATGAGTTTCAGACTCTCAGCACACTCTGAGTGAAATAATCTCTTCAATTCTCCTCTGAGCCTTTTATGTCTTATTTTAACTCTATGCCCCAGTTGTGGAAAAAGTGCCTTCCTATCCACCCTTTTCATGCCCTTCATTACCTTACATATCTCTAACATGTCCCCTCTGAATCTATGCTAATCCAAGGAAAGTAATCCTAGTCTATCCATTTTTTCACCATAGATCAGACCCTGCAGCCTAGGCAGCATCCTGGTAAATCTTCTCTGGCCCCTCACTAATGCAATCACATCTTTCCTATAATTGGGTGACCAAAATTGCACGTAATTACCCACTTGTGGCCTGACCAGTATTTTACAATTCCAGCATCAATTTCATGCTCCTTATTCTGTGCCTCACCTAATAAAGGCAAGTATCCCATATGCCTCCTTGACTATTTTATCTTCCTTCCTTCTGCTTTCAGGGATCTGTGAACATGCACACCAAGACCCTTCTGATTTTCAGTGCTTCCCAGAGTCCTACAATTCATAGTGTAATCCCTCAAGTTGACAACCCTCTGCCAAGAACATTATCTCCCATTTTTCCAGATTGAATTCAATTTGTGACTGCTCTATCTACCTGACCAGTCCAATGATATCCTCCTGCAGTTCATAGAATCATAACATCATAGAATAGCTACAGTATGGAAACAGGCAATTCGGCCCAACAGATTTACACCAACACTCCAAAGAGCATCCCACCCAGACCCCTACCCTGTCCCTATAACTCTGTATTTCCTATGGCTAATCCACCCAACCTACACATCCTGGTCACTATGATTATCCTCTACATTAATTACCACTCTACCAATTTTCATGTCATACACAAACTTCTTGATCATACCCCCTATATTTATGTCCAGAACAGTAAGGTACAGCATAAACCTCATTTCCTGCTGAACCCTACTGGAAACAGACTTCCAGTCACAGAAACATCTCTCTATCATTACCCTCTGCTTCCTGCTCCTCAGTCAATTTTGGATCCAGTGTGCCATAGGCTTTTCTCTTCTTGACCAGTCTTCTATGAGGGACTTTATCAAAGGCCTTGCTAAAGTCCATATAGACCACATTAGATGCATTACCCTCATCAACAGTCCTGGTTAACTCCCTGAAAAATTAATTGAATTTGTCAAACATTGGATGCAAGCATAAGAGGTACAGTTAGTAAGTTTGTAGATGAAACCAAAATTGGAGGTGTAGTGGACAGCGAAAAAGGTTATCTCAGATTACAACAGGATCTGGACCAGATGGGCCAATGGGCTGAGAAGTGGCAGATGGAGTTTAATTCAGATAACTGCGAGGTGCTGCATTTTGAGAAGGCAAATCTTAGCAGGACTTATACACTTAATGGTAAGGTCCTAGGGAGTGTTGCTGAACAAAGAGACCTTGGAGTGCAGGTTCATAGCTCCTTGAAAGTGGAGTCGCAGGTAGATAGGATAGTGAAGAAGGCATTTGGTGTACTTTCTTTTATTGGTCAGAGTATTGAGTACAGGAGTTGGGAGGTCATGTTGCGGCTGTACAAGACATTGGTTAGGCCACTGTTGGAATATTGCATGCAATTCTGGTCTCCTTCCTATCAGAAAAATGTTGTGAAACTTGAAAGAGTTCAGAAAAGATTTACAAGGATGTTGCCAGGTTTGGAGGATTTGAGCTATAGGGAGAAGTTGAACAGGCTGTTTTCCCTGGAGCATCGGAGGCTGAGGGGTGACATTATAGAGGTTTACAAAATTATGAGGGTCATGGATAGCATAAATAGACAAAGTCTTTTCCCTGGGATTGGGGAGTCCAGAAGTAGAGGGCATAGGTTTAGGGTGAGAGGGGAAAGAAATAAAAGAGACCTAAGGGGAAACTTTTTCACACAGAGGGTGGTACGTGTATGAAATGAGCTGTCAGAGGAAGTGGTGGAGGCTGGTACAATTGCAACATTTAAAAGGCATTGGGATGGGTATATTAATAGGAAGGGTTTGGAGGGATATGGGCTGGGTGCCGGTAGGTGGGACTAGATTGGATTGGGATATCTGGTCGGCATGGACTGGTTGGACCGAAGGGTCTGTTTCCATGCTGTATATCTCTATGATTCTATTACTCTATTACTTCTCTAACAAATGCTAATTATCTTTGATTAATAAATTATAAATAGTCTATCCCTCAGAATTCTTTCTTATAACTTCCACACCACTGAGGTTTGACTAGCTACCCTGTAATTTCCTAATATAACCCTTCCTCTCCATTTAATAATTGGTCAATGTTAACAGTCCTCCAGACCACTGACACCTCATCTTTGGCTAAATAGAAATTAAAACTTTCTGGCAATTCCCCTGAAACTCCTCCCTTGACTGTTTCAACAGCCTGAAATAAATCTCAGTTTTGTGGATTTATCCACTTTTAAGGCTGCGAAATCTTGCTAGTATCTCCTTGTCTCTCTCACAATCAATATTTCACAATATTCCAGCCTGACGTCTCTACCTGTGCCATCCCTTTCCATTGTAAAGACCAAAGCAAAGGACTGTGCCCATGCCTTTCAAGTCCACAGACAGATTACATCAATGGCCCCTAATAGGCCCAACTCTTCCCCAAGTTATTCTCTTGTCTTTGATACAACTTTTAAAAACCCTCTAGGTTTTTTTTTTAAAGCTATCCACCAATACTTTTTCAGTATTCTCTCAGCTTGCCTATTTCCATTTGAAAAAAATCCATCTGCCCAGTCACCCAGTCATATTCCTCCACTAACTACTATGCAGTACATTTCATCCTCCTCCAGAGACTCTGCTGTATTGAGCTCTTATTATCCGTCATAGGGTTTTCTTTCTTCATTAAACCTAACCTTTATGTCTCTTGACTCCTCATGTTTTCTGGTCGTGGTCCCACCCTTTCTCTTCATGGGAATGTTTTTGCCCTCTGCTCTTGTCATTTCCTCTTTGATTGCCTCCCACTGTTCTGACAGAGTTTTACCTGCAAATAGATTCTTCCAGTCCACTTGAGCTAAATCATATCTGAGTGAAATTACCCTTTCTCCATCTTGTATTCCTGGCCCATCCTTATCCTTTTCCATAATTTTTCCAAACCTGAGTTGCGGTCATTATCTCCAAAATGTTCCCGATGGATACATCTCACTTGTCTGGGCTTATTTCTGAATACAGGTGTATTAGGTCCTGAATTGCCCTGTACCTTCTCCACCTTTCTACATACTAGCTAAAAGAGTTCTGGATGCAATTTAAGCATTTTGTTCCCTCACTACCTTATAAGTATCTCAGTTAATATTTGGTGAATGTCAGATAGCTCAATTGGTTTGCCATACAGAGTGAGGCCAACAATGTGAGTTTAATTCCTGCATCAGCAGATGTTACCATGATGGCCTTAACTTCTCAACCTCTCCCCTCACCTGAGGTAGAGGATTTGGCCATTTATCCCATATCTTTCAGCTTCATATGGCTGCTGCCAGAAAGCTCTAGCTCAAGAAGAAAAATTAATGAAAGCAATGAGTCCTTGAATATTAGGGTACATCATGACCTTGAATAAAGTCACGAGGTCTTCACAAAAAGCTCCAGCATGTTCTGTTCTCAGGGAAGAATGAACAAAGTTGTATATATTTTAAGCAGTCTTTCTAAAAAAAGTTTGTTTGCCTACTCGTAGGATGTGAGCATTGATTGCAAGATCAATATTTACTACCAAACCCTCATTGTCCTTAAGAAAATTTTTGTGATCCACCTTCTAACTTGCTAGGCCATTTCAGAGGACAGTCAATTACACTTCTGTGGGTTCAGGGCACATTCAGCTAAACTGATAAGAAAGTAGATTTCCTTCATTAAACTAAATGGCTCTTTTCAACAATACAATCACTTCATGGTCAGTATGACCATTACTAATTCTTTTTGTTCCAAATTCTTTGTATACTGTTGAAAAAGGACATACTTTATCAAAGCTTTTCATCCTGCAGTCATCTGGACATTTTGCAAGAATACAAACTCAAGGGGAAAGCCAGCATTATACTGCATGAGAAGAGAGTACTGCTTGATTGGTACAGGTGTTGCCATAGATAATGCACCCATTAATGTCCAATTACCGAATCTCAAATAATGATTTAGATGGATTAAGAGACCGTATAACAAGTTTAGCAATGTGGGCTGGTTGGATACGGTTAGTACCTTGCTTATTGCGTGTTCACACTGCTGCTATGCAACAAGTGGTGTTTGTAACTAACAAGATGCTGCCATCAAGCCAAAAAGAAGTTAAGCCTTTCACACAAATGATTAATGTGGCAAATGAAGTTCAATGATGGTGTAACACCAAGTATGTATGCTGTACATCTCAAAGAATTAGAATTAGAATTAGATTTAGACTGGCTGATGTTATCAAACAGCATTCCCTTTGGCTGTTCACAATCAGAGTCCATATGCTGACCAGTCAGCACTCTCCTCTCAGGCCATATAAATGTTGTTTTTCCCTTGAAGTTGTATTCCTGTGCAATGTCCTGATGAATGCTGGATGAAAAGTATCAACCTAATGTGCCTTTTGTTTTAGCAGTACTTAAGTCCTGTATCAGCAATTATTACATTTTGTTTAATTAATTGAATTTAAATTCTGGAGCTAACATTGTGGGATTTGAACTCATGCCTCATTAGGGTCACCACTAACTTAACCAATATACCATCATATTCTCACCTGACCCCAAGAGCACATAAACACTATTAAAAATATTTGTTTCAATTATGTCTGTATCTTTCAGTAACAGGTATATAATACATTTACCATCAGTCTGTTATTGTATATATATGCATATTACTTAAGTAAATTTGTCATATTACTCCAATAAGTGATATCTCCCTGGGGACTTCAATGTAGGCTTTTTGACACCTAAACAATATTGGGTCAGTTATGATTGATCATCTAATGCACTCTTGTTCTTAACACAGTTTGATTCATCCACTATGGTAGGGCATTTCTCCTGAAGAGATGTCAGATTCTGCAGTTATAATCAGCAATAACAAGGCAATTTTGTCTTCCATAATTATACCTTGAATTGAGAATGAATTCCATCAAGCAAGTTAGTCCATCTGTGTCACTGTAATTTCAAATATTATCTTTGAAAATAGATTATTTAAGCTTTATCTGAAAACCATTATGCCATTTTAAGCAACTGCCTTTCTCAACAATATCCAGATTCATCTATTCTCTTCACAAGGTCTGAAAGAAAATTCCACAAATTAGAATCTTCTTAACCAAAAATAGAAGTTCTTTATTTCTACAAGTGACTACCAAGATGAAAAATTAATTTATTTACTTGAGAAGGTTAAACAACGAAGATCAAATTAAATATAAACTATTCATTCTTCCTTAGCAACAAAATTGCAATAGTAGTTTCCATGGCAACTGTGAAACAACATTAATAAGATATATTCAATGCAGTGTGCTTATACCATCTCAAATCCATTTTCCACTTTTAATAGTCCATGGATTTTAGATAAGCATCGGGCAGAAATGGAATAATTTTTCTATCCGATTGATCAGGAGTTTGTAATTTCCTGTCTCTCTTTCCTTTTAGTCTACTGATCCGTATGATAGGCAGCTAGGTCTAAAACTGACAAAGAAGCAATCAGGTAGAGCATGAATTTAAATCGTGACTGGCTCTCTTTAATTGTATCAGGATGGAGGGAGTATACCAAGAGGCAGAGAGAACAAGTAACATAGGTATTGAAAACTCTAACTTTACTTCTTGGATACAAATACACTGGCTCCGCCTATAGTTAATGGATAAACATATGGTCACACTCCTTATAAAACAGATGGTCCAGATTTGATTGGCAGTCTATACTTGGTTAGTTAATTTCCACTGGAACAGACTAAAATTGGCTTCTGCTTCACAAGAGAAAACAACCAGGTCTGTCACTCTTTGGCACCATCTACTGGAAATGAGCACTAGGTTTGAACAATTCTAAGTTGAAACTTTATTGCTGGAACAGCACAGCAGGTCAGGCAGCATCCAGGGAACAGGAGATTCGACGTTTCGGGCACAGGCCCTTCTTCAGGATTCCGAAACGTCGAATCTCCTGTTCCCTGGATGCTGTCTGACCTGCTGTGCTGTTCCAGCAATAAAGTTTCAACTTTGATCTCCAGCATCTGCAGACCTCACTTTCTCCTTGAACAATTCTAATGCATCCCACAATCACGAAGTTCCAATACCCAAAATACAGGCTCACAAATGAAGATTGATCCCTTGGGCAAGAATTTGCAAAGCTGCATACCGCTGTGGAACTCGACCCCGTCAGGTTACGGTCATCAAGAGATAAAATGGAGGGGAAAGGGGAAAGTTGGACAAGGGTTAGTGAAAAATGAGAATACATTATAAATTATAAAATTATTAGAGGTTATTACTTTGCTGTTAAAAAAAGGTAAATCAAACTCTGCAATAGTGTAAAACAGACAATTTAGGTCAGTCATCTGTTATACACCTCTCCTGATTTTCATAACCATTGTAATCACTATTGACACAAAAGTCTTAGCCTTTTGTGAAATGCACAGCTACAGAAAAACACAAACAGTGTTGTGGGAAGTTATATCATACAGCTATAGAATGCAAAGCAACTAAAAGATCTCTTTATTCAGAATGTATCACTTCTTTTGGTACCTTTTGTATCAGTATTGTCAGCATGTCATTGATGGAAAAGTTACCTTTTTTTTTCTTATGGGGTGGGGAAAAACTATTAATGCAGAGTGGCTTTGTGATTGTTTTCAGAACAGGAGCATGCTTGAAATTGTTAAAGTTAAAAAGCAGACAACACCAGGTTATAGTTCAACAGGTTTATTTGGAAGCACTAGCTTTCGAGGCGCTGCCTCTTTATCAGGTGCCTCTTCTTCAGCAAGAGGCAGGGCCTCAAAAGCTAGTGCTTCTAAATTATTCTGTTGGACTATAACCTCGTGTTGTCTAATTTTTAATTTTGTCTAACTCCATCACCTCCAAATCACGAAATGGTTAAGCAATTGACTTCATTCACACATTTCATTCTGCAAGCTGATACTTTTTTTTGCTGCTTCATTGCCTTCACTGCATTCTCCTCATCCAGTGCAGAGGTATTGGTGCTGTTAACTGGGGATTGTGTTGGCATACTGTCCTTGGAGAGAAGAAGGCTAAAGAGAGATCTGATAGGGGTTTCAAACTTTTGAAAACGCTGAATGGAATACATGGGGAGAAACCGTTCCCATTCATAAAAAGATCAAGAACCAAGAGGCACAGACTTAGAGATTGACAAAATAAGCAAATGCAAGTTAAGGAAAAAACTTTCATATGGCAAGTATTTAGAGTATGGAATGTACCGCCTGGAATTATGGTAGAGACAAGTTCAACTGAGGCATTCAAGAGTCTGTTGAATGACTATTTGGATATAAATAATATGAAAGGGTATGGAGATGGAAGTAAGACATTGACAGTAGATAATGATGATAATCTGAAGAGCCAATGCAGTCACAATGGGCCGAATGGCCTCTTTGCATGTCTAATATTTCTATGATCCCTCCAAATGCATACTTCTCCACAGGAAAAGCAGAAGTGATAGCAAATCAGCTTTTTGGGCTGGGGAAAATAGATTTGAATGATCTCTGCAGCTTACAGCAAGGATGGAAAGAAATTGGTCATTGAAAATTCTGTGGTACTGATCAGATGGTCTCGGCTGACTGAATTTTCACTTAAATCCACACTCTTGAGGTGGATGAGTGGCATTCCTGAATGGCTTGCTGGCTTATATGTCAACAGACTGCACCCTTTCAGTACAATTTCCTCCATAACATGGAGGCCTGGGTGTGAGAAAAAAGCTCTTTATAAAAAAAAACTCCCGTGGATGTTACGTCATGCATTACTGCCTGTTTCAGGAGAGTCCTGCTGTAGACTTTCTTAAAAAGTCAGCAAGAAATCTATCAGGTGTGCAGTGAAGGTTCATGTGAATCAAGTACCAAGCACTATCGCTTCATTGTCTTATTGTTCCATTGTGCACTGCTGAGTGTTCAGGCTGAAATCTCTTTGTAAAGGTTGGAATCCAGCAGTTTCTTTCTATTTTTCAAAGGATCTGCTAGTCCACTGGATTAACTCCAAAGACAAGTTAATGCACTGCTCCGGGAAGTACCCGTGTAATTATCATTCATAACGACTGGCCAGTGCAAACCTTTTTCCAGTGGTTTAGTAATGGTATAACTCATCATGTCTGGGCTTGGTTTAGCTCAGATGGCTGGATGGCTGGTTTGTGATGGAGAGTGATACCACTGGTATGGGTTTAATTCCAGTACTGACTCATGTTACTATGAAGGATTCTCTTTTTCAATCCTCTTCCCTGAGGTGTGGTGACTGTTAGGTTAAACCACCACCAGTTGACTCTCTTTCTAGTAGACAGCAGCCCTATGGTGACTTTTTCCTAACTCATCATGTGAAAGCATCTCTTCATGTTGTCTCAATTCAGATGAAACAGAGAAGTCACACACTAGTTGATTGCCTCAAAAATGGAAAACCAATGTTGCATCTTATCTAAAATCAGAATTGTTAACTGAGACACTATCCGCTGGTAAAGAATTTTGTGATTCAAATCTAATGTCTCCAACATCAACCACCTACATCAGCATTCACCTCCCCATAAGCTTTTGGGAGGAACTCATTTCACTACAACATTCATGGCAGAAATATTAGTATGATTGATGCTTGACAGGAAAAGAAGTGAAATAACTCCACAGAGGCTGGTATCCTGTCACTAAGTCCCCCTTTATTTACATGTAGAGAGTCCTTGACACTGATCCAACTCCTTCCGAGCAAGCTCTCAGAGTGAACAAGATGTCTGACAGTTCTGTTTTTATTTGTCAGCCAGGGCTCCCTGATTGAATCAGATAAACAGCTCCAATTATATTCTATGAGGTCCACCTAGCTGACTTCGTTACAGTCACTACAGGTAGGCCTCAAATAAATTCTATCCTTGATAATGAGAAGAAAATTATCAATTTTAGTACGATCGCTTGAATGTCCTTTTGAGTTTAGGAGATTTTGATGCATGGCATTACTTTGATCATCTGACAGAATCAGACGGCCTTCTATCTAAGGAACAGTTATCTATTTTCAAAAGGACAAGATAGATTTCTAAATTGCTTCCTCCAACTTGAATTCAGGGAACAATTTCATATATTTGACTGGTCTCCTGAGAACAGCTGTTCAATCTATGCTTAGTTCTTTGACCTTTAAAACCATTATTCAGTTTAGAGATACTTGTTAAGAACTACTATACCTTAATTTCTTCAAAATGAATCTCAAATATTATTAACTCCATTGAATTTCAGGTCATTGTGTCTTTGCTCATCACTTTTCAATTCCCATTGATACTTAAATCTCCATCCTATTTTCTCCAACATCAAAGAAAACTGGAACCATTTGTATGGCATTTAAAACAGGATAGCACCAACTTTGTTGGATAGACTTAATGGGAGGCATATTCTCTCTGATCTGCTTTCTCTGTGCATTAATGAACTGGTTTCAATACCTGGAAGATTATTCAAATAATTAATGCTGTCTGTGGAATGTTATAGCAGTATGTCCTATAATTTTTCCTCTCTTCAGAATATTAGCACCATTGAAGTTGCTTACAGCTTCTTTGTGGCCTATCTGTGTGAGCTTTCCAGCTGCTGCTTACCTGCTTTGGTATTTCCCCACAGTACAAACTGTGTTGTAGTATCTCAAGACATCTGGTGCATCAGTGGCACTTGGTGTTAAATAATCAAAAATCTCTGTTTTATGTGCTATCAATGCTTGGCTAACACACAATTTCACTTAATCACCAGTTAAACGAGCACTGAAAATTGTTCTTTTGCACTTTGTTAAAAAGTTACTGGCAAGGAGAGGGCACTGTTACTTTTCCATTAAGTCTCAAATCCAGTTCACAATTAGTTCTGTTCTTTTCAAATCATGTCAAATAAAGTGCAGAATATTACTGAAATGAAAAATAATCACAGAATTCTGAGGCACAGAGGGATTTAGGTGTTCTGGTGCATGAAATACAAAACGTTAGAATGCTAGAACAGCACGTGATCAAAAAGGCTAATGGGATGCTATGCTTTATTACGAGAGGAATTGAACAGAAAAGTGAGGATCTTATCCTTTAGTTATACAGGTATACAAGTCTGCATCTTGAATAATATGTGCAGTTTAGATCTCCTTATTTTAGAAATGATGTAAATGCATTGGAGGAGGTTCAAGGGACATTTATTAGCTTGATCCTTGGATTGAATCGATTGTCTCATGAGGATAGATTAGACATGTTGGACTCATCTCCACTGGAAGAAGAGCGAGGAGTGACTTGATTGAAGTGTATAAAATGCTGAATGGTCTTAATAATATGGGCATGGAAGGAGGTTTCCTCTTGTGGGTTAGTTCAGAACTAGACAATATTGTTTTAAAGTTAAGGTCATCCTTTCAGGGCAGAGATGAGGACAATCTTTATCTCTCAGTAGAATGTGTGACTTTGGAGATCTCTGCCTTAGAAAGTAGGAGGCAGGATATTTGAACATTTTTAAGAACAGAGATGGATAAATTCTCATTAGGCAAGGGAATCAAGGGTTATGGGAGGGGTTGGGAGTGTGGAATTCAAAATACAAACAGATCAGTCATGATCGTATTGAATGGTGGGGCAGACTCAAGAGGTTGAATTGTCTACTTTTTCTCATAATTCTTGGCAAAAATTTATTTAGGTCAAAAAGAAGGAATCAATGAGAATGATGAACCCACCCATGGTTAACATAAGACAGAGTTGGGATTAATGTGTCTTTCTCAGGTTGAAAGGAAGTAACCAGTGGAGTGCCACAAGAAGCATAGACTCATAGATTCATACATACAGCATGAAAACAGATCAACGAGTCCATTCTGACCATAATCCCAAACTAAACTAGTCCCACTTGCCTGCATTTAGCCTATATCCCTCCAAACATTTCCGATTCATGTACTTCTCCAAATGTCTTTTAAATGTTGCAACTGTAACTGCATCCACCACTTCCTCTGGCCATACATTCCGCACAGAAATCACTCTCTGTGTAAAAATGTTGCCCCCTCATGCCCTTTAAAAACTTTCTCCTCTCCTCTTAAAAATATACCACCTAGTTTTGAATTTCTCTAACCTAGGGAAAAGACCCTTGCTATTCACCTTATCTAAGCCCCTCATGATTTTATAAACCTCACAAAGTTACAATTTAATCTCATACGCTGCAGTGAAGAAAGTCTCAGCTTATTTTTAGACCTCAAACACTTTATTCCAGACAACAGCCTGGTAACATTTTTTATGAAGCCTCTCCAATTTAATTATACCCTTCCTGTAGCAGAACAATCAGAACTGTACTTAGTACTCCAGAAGAGGCCTCACTAATGTCCTGTACAACCTCAACATCATGTCCCAACTCCTATACTTAAAGGTCTGAGCAATGAAGGCAAGTGTGTTAAATCACCCTATCTACCTGTGACGCAAATTTCAAAACATTATGTATCGGAACCCTCTCCCTGACGTCCTGGCCAATTCATATCCCTCAATCAACATCACAAAGAAAGATTACTCGAGTTCTCATCACACTGCTGCGTGCGGGTGATTACTGCATACAAATTGGCTGCCACATCCTGTATATAACAACAGTGACTACACTTCTTTGGCCACAAAGCTGTTTGAAATGAACAGTATTGAAAATGTCCTAGGGCTTTAATTGTTTACTGTCTCCATAAACAACTTGGAGGATGTAATGTATTCAAATTTGTTGGTGATACAAAAATACTTTGTTGAGGGCATAAGGAATCTACAAGGGTACTGTATATAGTTTGATTGAGTGAATGGGGAGAAAGCCTGGCAGATGGAGTTTAGTGTTGGAAAGTGTGAGGTTATAAACTTTTGGTAGAAGGAGCCGAAGGCAGGTTATTAATTAAATGTAGAGATACTCCAAACAAAGTACAGCACGGAGGGATCTGCATGCTCTTGTACATGAAACACAAAAAGTTAGCAAGCAGGTGCAATAAGCAATTAAGAAGGCAAATGGAATTTCTACCATTATTGCTAGTGGTTTGGAGTTGAAAGAACAGGGAAGTCTTGTTACAGCCATACAGGGTTTTAGTGAGGTCGCATTTGGAGTATTGTGTATTGATCTGGTTCCTATATTGAAGAAAAATTGTAGAGGCATTGAAGGCACTTCAAAAGTGATTCATGACGCTGATTCCTGGGATGAAGGAGTTGACTTATCAACAATGGCTAAACAGGCTAAACCCTTATGCATCTGAGCTTAAAAGAATTAGGGTTGGTCTCGTTGAAACATACAGGATTCTAAGGGGATTTGATAAGGTGGATGTTGAGAAGAATTTTCCAGTAGTGAATGAATTTCAAACTAGTGACATAGTTACAGAATAAGGAGACACTTATTTAAAACTGAGATGCAAAAGAATTACTTCTTTTGTAGGGTAGTGAATTATAGGTACATATCTCTTTATCCGAAATGCTCGGGACCAGCTGCTTTGCGAAAATTGGAATTTTGCTGTTTTCGGAACTAATGTAGTGTCCCCTGTAGGGTGCAGAGCAACAACCCATAATCAAACATAAGTATTGTACTGCAGCAAAAATGTATGAATACTGACAGTAAGCAGGATAAATAAAGACTAGAGGTACTACCACACTTTATTTATATAGTGTACTGATAAATGAAATACATTGACAATAAATATTGAACAACATTTTATTTCCATAAAAAACATTACAATAAAAACATTTGTTAAAACTCAAACATACACAGCTTCAGCACTATGGCAGGCGGTGGTTTTAAATGCTTCTTCAAGTGTCATCTAACTCATTAACATAGATTTCTGTCTAAGCAACCTCTCTTTAATTGAGTAAATTGCCATAATCTCTTGCTCACTGATAAATGAATATTGTTCAAGGCCAGCAATTAACTGATCACACATTTTCACCACATTGTCAATGGGGACTTTTTCAACTGTGTTCACTAACTCATCATCATCATCATCATCACTACTATACTCACACTTATCTGTACAGGAACCCACATTTAAAACCATTTCAGCAATGTTCCCATCGCTCAAGAAATGCACAACAAGCACATCATTGTCAATGTTCAGCATTTCTTCGAAGTCAGCTTCATGTAATTTATTTACACTGTCATCTGATAAATTTTGTGCGTAAGTAACAAGATTTGCGATCATCTTTTTCTCTTTAGTGACATGAAATCCTTTAAACTCCTTCATCTGCAGGTTCATTTACAGGAAATATTGTTGTAGGCCAGAGTCTGTGCCAAGCATTTGTTAATGTTGCTTTATCAACATCATTCCAAGCATTAGCAACTGCGTAAATGGCATCCTTAAGACTAAACTCTTTCAGAAAGTCTTGAATTCCTACCTCTCTGTTGACTGCAGCAAGCATACTGTTTAAAAAATAGTCTTTATACTTGCTCTTCATGGACCATAAAATTCCTTGGTCACAAGACTGTAATACCGATGTCACATTCGGGGGCAAGTAAATGCCAAAAACATTACTTTTCACAAGCCGTTCGGCGGGGGATGTGTGGAGCAGTTGACCAGGAACAATAAAATTTTGCATTTTTCTTCCAGTCCAGCTTGTCTGCAATGAACTCGTGCTGATGGTACGAAGTGTTTACTGAACCAGTCGGAAAAAAATTCTCTGGTTACCCATGCTTTCTTGTTTGCATATTAATGCACAGGCAAGTTGCGTACACCTTTAAGACACCTCGGATGTTTTTAATTCCCAATCACTGCCAATTTCACGTTGTGTGTGCTTGCAGCAATGACACGCCCAAGAATAGTTCATCTGTCCTTAGTTTCCTTAAAACCTATTGGTGCTCTCTTATTAGCTGTTGACATAGCGCCAGTAGAGAGCTGTCTCATCAGCATTGTAAATTTGTTCAGGACTAAGGTTTTTGTCAGATATCAGCTTGGCAAATTCACCAACATAATTTTCAGCTGCTTCATGGTCAGCAGAAGCCTATTCGCCACCATTACTTCACACCATTACGCTTCTTGAATTTCTGCAGCCAACCTTCTGAATATTGACATTCGCCTTAATTTCAGTTCGTTATGATATTTTCCAGCTTGTTTCATAACCATCAAACCAGTCAGTGGCATACGTTCACTTCTTCGTTGTCTAAACCACTCCATCAACACACGATTAAGATCTTCATTTTTTGCCCTTAGCAGTATTTTCCTATTTTTCATTAATTGATGGTCATCACTATCATCATAAAACTTCAGTGACTTGTCTTTCTGTTTCTTCAAATCATAGACAATGGTAGTTCCGACACCATCTTCTTCAGTAAGATGCCACACAGCCACACCACGATCAAGCTTCTGCAATAACTCTACTTTCTGCATTATTGATAATGACAGATGCTTCCTTTTCTTTATATTATTGTTAGCCATGGATGTACCTGCACCTCTTTTTAACATTTTCACTCTAAAATTAAACAATTTTGCACAGTAAATACAATACACAACTGACGCCTCCGAGTGCTGGTCCATGCCGCCGCGTGGTTCGAGTGAGTGCGGCCTTCGCCTGCCAAGAAAACCCTGTTATGTTACACACACATGACTGATGCTGCACACTCCTTGAAAACTTTCGGTTTTGGATGCTCGGATAAAGGGATACATACCTGTACTGGAATTCCTCACCACAGGGAGTTGTGCAGGCCAGATCACTGAAAGATTTAAAAAGGACTTAGATTTTTGAAGCATTAAACAATTGAGGACTATGAGGAGCTCACTTGAAAGAGCGGTTGAGGCCTGGGGCAGATCAGCCATGATCTTATAGAATAGCAGGACAAACTTGAGAAACCAAATGGTCCACTCCTGCTCGTATTTCTTATGTTCTGACCCTAGTTTGTATGTTCATATATTCTGTGATTCCATTAGCTCGTTCAGATTGGTGCTGACATTCTCCACTGTTTCCTATTTCTGAACAGAACAGGTAACTAAGGTTGGACAATCAAGTCTGACTGGCAAAGTGCAAATCAATACTTTCATTCAAAGAAAGATTTTTAAAACTTATACTACAAATTTATTCAACTCTGCTTCTTTTCACTGAATGATTTTCTAATTGCTAAAACTGTACACCGACCTACTGAGCTGTCAGTAAATCCTACAAACGGAAATCAATGAAAACACATAATAAAGCTTTGATATATCCAAATAGATTAAACTTTATTACTGTGCCTGATAAAGCTTTATTGAAAAGGTACATAGTGTGCTCTGACAAAATATCTTTTCTAGATGTTAGCATAATCACATAATATACCTCAAACCTGAAAAAGATCTTTGGAATAGAAAAAAGAAAATGTAATTCAAAATAATTTAATAAAATAGGTTATACTATACTATAGGTTATAATTGTAAAAGAATAACATTTCAAAGGTCAAAATTATATATTATGCAAATAAGCAAAGACCCAGTAGCTCATCAATGTGCAATTAATTAGAATTGTCACACTTAAAAGCCAATTAATGATAAACTGTTCTGAATGATAAACTGTTCTGGAGGATAGTGCTAATTACAAGTGTAGCATTTATTTAACATGTTGATTACTGCATTCTTTTCCATAATTGATAGCACATAATGGGGTAAAATGTTTTGTTTTTGGTTCTAGAATGGAGGAGAGTTGATTTCAAATGACTATGCACCCTCAAATCCCTTACCTCAGAGTTTTCTCAAACATTTTGGCTCTTTCTCCAATCTGCCCACTATCTCATTCCAGACTTATATAAAAGCACACTGAAGCTACAGACAAAAAAAAATTTCCTTTGCCCCTACTGCATGCTTGGTAACATGTACCCAGGTAGAAGAGATGTAGCAGCAAACTGGACAACGGGATATGTGGCTCCATTGGACACTGCAGTGGCTGATCTAATGTGTTGCAAGTGATGCGTGTTTAGTGGCTGCACACAAAGGCACTTTTCTCATTTTCATTCATTCACAGGATGAGTGTTATTAGGCCAGCATTTATTGCCCATCCCATATGACGCACAGGGCAGTTGCAGTGAACCACATTGCGATGGGTCTGACATCAAATGTAGGCCAAACCAGGTAAGGATGGCAGAGTTCTTTCCCTAAAGTTAGTGAACAGATGGGCTTTTCTGGCATTTGACATCATTAGACTCTTAATTTCAGGTTTTTTATTGAATTCAAATTGCACCATCTGCCATAGCGGGATTCAAGCCCATGCCCACAGAACATTACTCGAGTTTTTAGATTAATAGTCTAGTGGCAATACCACTAGGCCATTACCCCAGCCCCATTAAATAATGAAATGCATGCAATAAAACTATCCGATGTACAAGATTACAAAGAAAATGATCATTCTTTAAAAAGACTAAGTGTTAACTCTAGTAAGTCTGTCAGTCTGTGCTCATCTGTTTCATAAAAGGACTTCAAATCATAGAACCCTTACAGTGTGGAAGCAGGCCATTCAGCCTATCAAGTCTGCATCACCCCTCTGAGAGCATCCCACCTAGATCCCTACCTATCCTTATATCTCCCAGGGAAAATCCACCAAGCCTGCATACCTTTAGACTGTGGGGAAAACCAGAGCACCCAGAGAAAACCCACACAGACATAGGCCTAAAGCTAGAATCAAACCCACATCCCAGGTGCTGTGAGGCAGCAGTGCTAGCCACTGAGCCAGCCAAAACATGCAGGTCTCCTGAGTTGTCATTGACTGTTCATTTAGTAGATGCTCATTTCTAGAGAGATGTAACTTAATTGAGGAGTGCCACTCCCATGGTGAGTGATGTTAACATGTTAACTTTTGTTGCTAGTTTATTTCACTAGTGAATGGAGGACTTTTGACACTGATGGCCGTTCTGTACTCTATGCAGGTCATGAGATCACATCTTCCTGAAAAGCTGCTTGCAGTGACCGTACAGCCTCTCTAGTTGTATGAGGATGATTGCGGTTTTCTTAGCAGGTTTTGAGAAGATTTGTAGCTCAGGTTGAGGTTTTGGATGTAGGTTTGCTCACCGAGCTGGAAGGTTCCTTTCCAGACGTTTTGTCACCCTACTAAGTAACATCTTCAGTGGGCCTCCGGCCGAAGCACTGCTGATAATTCCTGCTTTCTATTTATATGTTTGGGTTTCTTTGGGTTAATGATGTCATTTCCTATGGTGATGTTGTTTCCTGTTCTTTTTCTCAGGAGATGATGGATGGGGTCTAACTCGATGTGTTTGTTGATAGAATTCCAGTTGGAATGCCATGCTTCTAGGAATTCTTGTGCGTGTCTCCTTTCTTTTCTTTTGTTCATTCACAGGATGGCTAGGCAGCATTTATTGCCCAGAGGGCAATTAAGAGTCAACCACATTGCTATGGGTCTGGAGTCAGTTGTAGGCCAGACCAGGTAAGAAAGGCAGTTTCCTTCCCTCAAGGACATTAGGGGACCAGATGGGTTTTTCCAACAATCAACTCATGGTTATCATTAGATTCTTAATTCCAGATATTTATTGAATTCAAATTGCACCATCTGCTATGGCATGATTTGAACACAGATCCTCAGAATGTTATCTGGATCTCGGAATTAATAGTCCAGTGCTAATACCATTAGGCCATGATATGTCTGGTTGCTCATGTTGACTGCTTATGATGACTGCTCTGCTGAGGTCCCAGCCTATAGCATAGGCTGACTTTTGTTCAAGCATGAAACACCTGCACTCTAACTGGCTCTGTTAGCTCTGGCAATGACTTGTTAGTTTTATCAGACTGAAATTTGGCTTTTTGTCATTTCATGTTGATTTTGTGACTGATGCCTGTTACTGTGTCTGGCTTCAGTAGTTTTCGGGCTAGCGGAAGAGGAGTTTGGTTGCAGCATGCCATTAACCTTATCATGCTTTCAGTAAATGTATTTCTCCACTCATGAACTGCTTTGTACAAGTCTGTACTGGATTTGCTTCATTTCTTCAGAACTGCTTTGACAATCTTTACTCATGTTTCAGCCTTTCCATTGTGATGGGGATACTGTGGAGATGATGCATGGCATTAAATTTCCCAATCATTTATGATGTGCCTGAATTCCTAACTCCTGAATTGAGGGCCATTGTGGCTCATGACAGTGTCTCAAATTCATAACAACTGAAGTGTTGTTAGGCCTTCTGCAATCACATTGGTGGTCATTACCATCAGTGAATCTAACTCCCAGTAGTCAGAATAATTATCAATGATGACAAGATAATCAGTTTCTGTGAAAGTAAAGAAGTCTACTCCAATCTTTGTTCTTATCTGAGAAGCTGTAGCTATTTAATTAGTCTGTTTTTTGAATCTTGAATCAGTTGTTTGCATGAAATATGAATAGAGGCCTCCCTCAGTGCTGCCATGTCTATACTGAGTGCTGCTTTTATGGTAGAGGATATAAGGTGGGAGTTGGTAAGTTAGAAGGAGTTCAAATTCTGGTGCAACTTTCCTATTGTATTGCTTTCAATCTCTTGTAGTTGGTTTTTAACTCCCCCCCCCCCCCCCACCCCGCTTTTGTAGTTGGCTTTTAATTCAGTGCAAGAGAAGAATCTGATTGGTGAGTACTGATAAGTTTCTCCTGTTCTAATTGTGAAAAATAGTTTTTAAAGAATGGCGCATGCAATTTGTGTGAAATCTATGGTGAAGGCAGTTCACGTGTTGGCAAGACCTAGGGTGTGAGTAAAGGACGAGAGAAAATGCTCAGGCTCTAAAATTATTGAACTCAATATCTTGAAGGCTGTGGAGTCCCCAGGTGGAAAACGAGATGCTGTTCTTCCAACTTGCACTAAGCTTTGTTGGAACACTGCAACAAGCTCGAGACAGAGATGCTTGCCAGGGAACACAATGGCAGGCAACCAGAAGCTATCAGTCATTTTTGTGGGCAGATCATAGCCATTACATAAAGCAGTCACCTAGTCTGTGTTTTATCTCCCTAGAGTAGACACAACCTCATTATAGGCAGCATTTACAGCAGTCTGGATTGAGTGAAGTGCGGGTAAATTGCAGCTGCACTGGAAGGTGTTTCTGGGGCCTAGGATTGTGAGGAGTGAGGAAGTAAATGGGCAGGTGTTACACCCTCTATGATTGCATGGGAACATACCATGGAAGTGTGGGCAGATGTTAGAAATGCATCAGGGTGTCCAAGAGGGAAGGACTGACATGGTTGTTCTTGCTGTCTGGACTCCATCTCCACCTATCGTTCACTCCCTCCCCACCGTCCCTCCCCAATCATCCCAGTTTTCAGTATAAATACCAAGTGCCTTTGAGATTCTCAAGCTTGCAGTCTATGTCATTCTCATTCAACATCTGCTTTGAAAAATGTTCTTTGTTCTGTAACATAATAAATCATTAGGTGCAAGGTACGTTCTTACAAGGTCATAGTTTTAATTCACTATCACCATATGACAACTTCATGGTTTGGTGTTTTGGTGTTAGCATCCCATGTTGCTAATTACAATTGTCAGTAGGCACATATTTTCATTTTTTGGCTATGAACTGAAATGGAAGTTGGACAGCCACAACTGAATTACCAGAAGGGTTTTGCAACTTAAAAATCAAGAGCTGCAATTTTTTGAAGTAATAAGAGAGAGAACTTGAGACTAAGCAAGAGTATTTTGAATTAAGGAAATTCTGCCTGACAACAACCCACTGACTGGTTGAGCTGCTGAATATTGAAACATTGTCAGTGCCAGGAGCAGCAGAAAAGAATCTTCTAGAGAATACAAATACCCATCTCTGTCTCTCCTAATGGGATAGAAAAACCAAGAAAGCTTAAAAGAAAGAATACTAACATAGGAAATGACCCAGGTCCACCTAATTATCATTGAAATGAAGAACAGCCATCAGCTTACAGACAAATGGCATATCATAACTTCTATAAATCACAAAAAAATGGTGTAAGACAATTTAAACCACATTTGAAATTTGGATTTGTGATCTTCAGAATTTTGGTTACCCTGTCTGTATTATTTTTCCACTCATAGATGGTGCACCCAAGGATCCACTCCCTGCACCACCGACACTCAATAGCAGCAGTGTGTACTATGTACAAGATGCACTGCAGAAATTCATCAGAGACCCTCAGACAGCATCTTCCAATTCCATTTAGAAGGACAAGGGCAACAGATTCATGGGAACACCTCCACCTTCAGGTTCCCCTCCAAGCCATCCTGAAGTGGAAATATATTGCCATTTCTTCACTGTTGGTGGGTCAAAACACTGGAATTCCCTCCCCTTGGGCATTGTGGGTCAACCTACAGCATATGGACTGCAGCAGTTCAAGAAGGCAGTTCACCACCACCTTCTCAAGGGTAATTAAGGATGGGCAATAAATGCTGGCCAGCCAGCGACTCTCACACCTCACAAATGAATACACCAGAAATGTGTTAAACCCTTTGTCTCTCTTAGTTATGATTTGAGTGTGTATGTATTTGTGGATTTCGAAGGTGTCTGATTCACGTTACAAAGAAATAGATTAGAAATCATTTTCTTTTATCTGTCTCTTGTTGAAGTAAAGTGTATTATAATAAATAGTTATTTTACTGTTTACTATTACTGACAAACTCTGGTGTGAATTGCTTCTGTTCTGAATCCTGTCAGTCTTGAAAATTGTGGATTAGTGGTGCTGGAAGAGCACAACAGTTCAGGCAGCATCCAAGGAGCTTCAAAATCGACGTTTCGGGCAAAAGCCCTTCATCAGGAATAAAGGCAGTGAGCCTGAAGCATGGAGAGATAAGCTAGAGGAGGGTGGGGGTGGGGAGAAAGTAGCATAGAGTACAATGGTTGAGTGGGGGAGGGGATGAAGGTGATAGGTCAGGGAGGAGAGGGTGGAGTGGATAGGTGGAAATTTCAGTGGTTCAGGGGGTTTTATACATTTATTTATTTTGGAATGGCTTGTGGAACAGGGCGGTGATGATTATTAGCACTTTCTTCCGGTTGTCATGACCTGAATATTATCACAAAGTTGAAATACCATGATCAATGGATGCTTCTTTGGCTATAATGATGTTTGTTAGTTGCTTTCAAATTGAGTACTAATTGTATTCAGATTGTGTGTATTAATTGGAACAGGATGGATGAATAATGAGCATGCATTGTGTGGCTCTGTAGACAAAAGCTTGCAAATGAACGAAGATAAGTTTCTCGTACTCCAAATTTCACCAACTAACTGTCTATGATTTGAAAACAGTGTCTACTTTTCAATATTTGAAAATTATTTATTTGTGAATTGTGGGCATCGCTGACTGGGCCGGTGTTTATTGTCCATCCCTTGAGAAGGTGGTGGTGAGTTGCCCTCTTGAACTGTTGTAAGGAATTTTTATCAGTAACACTAAGGAACAGCGATATATTTCCAAGTCAGGATGATGAGGGGTGTGGAGGGGAACTTGCAGGTATTGGTGTTCCCATGTATCTGCTGCTCTTGTCCTTCCAGATGGAAGTGGTCATGTGTTTGAAAGGTGCTGTCTAAGGCGCCTTGGTGAATATGTGCAGTGTATCTTGTCGGTAGCACACACTGCTGCTACTCATTGTCAGTGGTTAGAGAGTGGCTGTTTATGGATGTAGCGCCAATCATATGGGCTGCTTTGTCCTGGATGGTGTCAAACTTCTTGTGTTTTTGGAGGTGCACTCATCCAAGCAGGTGAGGAGTATTCCATCACACTCCTGAATTATGCCTTGTAGATGGTTGACAGGTTCTGGGGAGTCAGGAGGTGAGTTAGTTGCTTCAGTATTCCTACCCTGTGATCTGCTCTTGCAGCCACTGTATTTATATGATTAGTCCATTCAGTTTCTAGGCAAACGTAAGCCCTTGGCTGTTGATAATGAGGGATTTAATGATGGTAACTCAATTAAATGTCAAGGGATGATGATTAGATTCTCTCTTGTTAGAGATGGTCATTGCCTGGCATTTGTGTGGCCCAAATGTTAGTTCTATGCACCTATGCAAGTATTTACATTTATCAATATGCTCTGCACTCATGCTTAGGCATTTGTCACTTGTGACAGCACCAATTATTTTGATCAGTCTTACCTGCTGATTTGAGTCACAAAGCATGACTGTACTCATTCCCTCAGCATTTGAAGCTGTAGGCCATATAATTGGAGAAAGCCCAAAAGCTGATGTATGGATTCTGGTGTAAAATAGCTTGTGCCTATTCGTTCGAATTTAGGCAACATAGGAGTAAAAGTTTGCATCGAACCCTTGAAATCGAAAACTATCATACTTTAGCAACTTTAAAGAACTCTAGAAACCAGGAAATATTTCTATAATCACAATAGCCAGTAGAAATCAACTAACAATTGACCTGAAAGTAATTGATGATCCTTTGCAATGTCACTTGTGTTGACACATTTAATTTGATTCATTATCACATTAATTTACTACAAATACAATGAAACCTGTTGTTTAGTGTCAACACTCTCCAGTGTCATCTTAAAACAGAGAAAATAAATCAAAATACAGAATATAAAGCCAGATAAAGGAAAAAATAAAGTTCATCCTTTATAATCTTATCTCTATAAGATTAGGTGGTCTTTGAAACAGATCCTGCTTCTAGCCTAGCCAGGGGCCTGGATCCAGGCTCCTCCATCCCAGTGCCTTGGGTCTCTGCTGCTAAACCGACTACGCTGCTGTAACCGCACTTCACTGCACCACTGCTGGAAGAAACAGTCACCACTCTCTAGCACCATTTCGCCCCTATCAATAGGGCTGCTGCCATGAGTTCACACTGGCCAACATTGCTGATTCAGCCACCACCAGTGCTGCAGGCTCCTGCACTGGGACCACACTTCCTGCTGTCACTGCCTCTGCCATTAGGCACCTGGGCCTAGCCACAAACTTGGAACATCAGCTCAGCCTGCAACTGGATCAGGCGATTAAGTCTGGGACCTGCGCTTCACTCACCAGGAGAGCTCAGGCTTGCTGGAGCCATGTCTGCCTCATCCTGACATTGCTGCCTCCACCACCAGAAGACTTCTCCTTCGTCGTTTACTCACCTTTGTCATTCCACAGGTCCACGCTGCCATCTTTGTCCACCATTCCACAGAAAGCCCAATCTCACCAATACTGCTGCAACTGAGGTGAAAAGGTAAGAGATAATACTTTAAAAAAAGAAAGTAAAAAGAAAATAAGAAAAAAGAAAAGTAGATGCAAGTAGATGAGCTCTGTGTTCAGTAACCTGAACGCTGCTAATCTGCTACAGTCATCTTGAAGGTTAAAAGGGGGAGTGCTCTTGTGACAAGTTGGCAGTGTCCCTACACCTGGCAAATTTCAAATGCTACCTGCCATGGAGCTGTGGCATTACGTGTCCAAACATATTGATTAAATATGCTTAAAAGTGGGCATTAGCTGTAGAATTAGTGTCAACAATGGCACTGCTACAGTCAAATCAACATTACATGCTGACTGACATTATTACAATCTTCCTACTTTACCTACATCCAGTGATGCTCCCTGCATTGAAGACATGGATGCTAAGGAACCAGATTGTGTGATTGAAATATTTAACATTTGTTCTTTATTTTTCCAAGCAATGTTTCATATTTCTGCAGCTTGGTGTTATGGTCAGAGAACATAACCAAATTTGCAATCATCTCACTCAAGTTTATACTTTGCTGCTTTAACTTAACTGTAGTATAATCTTATGTTCAGCTCCCGTATTTTGCTTAAGAAGAGAATATTTGTTCATCCTGAGATCAACAAGCGATTCAACTTGATCTTCTGTATGAACCATATTTGCGAAATTTATTCTCACTTTCATACTCTTGTCACATTATAAACTTATTCTTTGGTTTTGACATTTGTATATTTTTAGCATCATAATTTCGTTTGTGTCACAATGTACATGTTTAGCCATATTCTGGAACTTTCTAAATTTTTGCAAATTATCACAGTCCCTACAATGTGTAATTTCCAACCACCAACCTGGTCTGAATTACTTTTCATTATGAAGTCATGTCTGTGTTCATTAATAACATTAATAATGCTGCTGATAACACACAGGTATGCAAGCCTTGCTTTGATCATGATTTGGAGATGCCGGTGTTGGACTGGGGTGTACAAAGTTAAAAATCACACAACACCAGGTTATAGTCCAACAGATTTAATTGGAAGCACACTAGCTTTCGGAGCGACGCTCCTTCATCAGGTGATAGTGGAGGGCTCGATCGTAACACAGAATTTATAGCAAAAATTTGCAATGTGATGTAACTGAAATTATACATTGAAAAATTGATTGTCTGTTAAGCCTTTCATCTGTTAGAATACAGTGATAGTTTCACTTCTTTCATGTGTAAATCACAAAACCTTTTTTTTAAAAGTTACATTCTCGGGTTAACAATGGTGATAGCTAGACAATGTGTTGAAAGTGTGAGCCCCCTGTGTTCTCTGTCTATGACCTGATGTTTAGATTGATTCTAATCTAAAAAGTGAGATAACAGAGTTTTACATAAATTCATGCAGTTTTTGAGCTCAGAGTTCTACATGAATGTATGCAGTTTTTGAGCAAAGTGCAATGTAACTCCAAGTACAAATTCACCCCACAAAATATATGTGTGCATGTGGGTCTTTGTCTGTCTGTCTGGGGTGGGGGTTGTGAGTGTGAGAAAGTGTGTGTGCGTGTGTGTGTGTGTGTAGTGAGTGCGGAGTGTCTTAAGTCTGTGAGGGGGTGCAGTATGAGTGTGGGAGTGTGTGTCTATAAGGGTGTGTGTGGGTGTCTGTGTGCACATCTGTGTGTACCTGTGTCCGTGTGTATGTGAGAGTGTGTGTGTGTAGGTATATCTGTGTGTGAGTGTGTAGTGCAATGGTGATCACCTGTAATGTGACATGAACCAAGGTCCCGGTTGAGGTGCTCCCTATGGGTACCGAACTTAGCTATCAGCCTCTGCTCGGCCACTTTCTTCTGCTGCCTGTCCCGAAGTCCACCTTGGAGGATGGTCACCTGAAGGTCCGAGGCTGAATGTCCTGGACCACTGAAGTGTTCCCCAACTGGGAGGGAACTCTCCTGTCTGTTGATTGTTGTAGCCTTTGCTCGGTTTCCCCAATGTATCATGCCTCTGGGCATCCTTGCCTGCAACGTATAAGATAGACAACATTGGCTGAGTCACATGAGTACCTGCCATGTACAAGGTTGGAGGTGTTCCCACGCATAATAGTGGTATCTATGTCCACAATCTGACACGTCTTACAGCATCCACCATGACAGGGTTGTATGGAGTTGTCTGAGAGCCGGGCAGTTTGCTACGAACAATGATCTGTTTGGGGTTTGGCAGTTGTTTAAAGGCAAGTCCACTACTTGGGCTGAGCCAGCCTATTGTTGTTTACCAGAGATTCTTTCTCTGAACTTACATTTACAGTTCAATTTCTAAAACTAAAACTATACTTCTAAAACCCATGAACTGTGACAATAAGCATTTATAGAACATTGAGTTTAAACAAATCTTTCACATGTAAATATTCTTTTGAAGTATGAGATCACCAAAATTTCCCTTTACATTTTCAGCTTCTCTCTCCCCAACTGTTACCAGATAACGCAACTAGCTCTATTTGTTTCCTCTCCTAAAGCACACAATGAACTAAATCTGTTGCTGTTTCAGCTGAATCATAGCTTTAGTACTATTTTTCAATGCTTCTCTGACGTTTGCTGCCAATCTCATAAAATGTAAGAGCTTTAAAGATTCCATTTCCAATCCTAATCTGCATAGTGTGATTTGTTCCAGATTCCAATTATTTGTGTCCAGGAAGATATGAATAATTAATTGATATCTACTTTACTGAATTGCTAATATTGTGTGTTATAGTCATTGAGACTGGCACAAAAAATAGCAATGCATTTTGTGTTTATGAAATGAATGCTATAAATCTAGCTAACCACATATTTGAATTATGGCTATGATATAAAAGTTGTGTCTCAGAATATTTAAATAGAAGCTGCTGATATAGAAGGCGTGCAGAAAGGCATATTGTTGATAGAGATATTCTGCCTAGCACTCAGCAGGATGGATGCAATAATACCAAATCTCAAAGGGAACAATTGATAATGAATGATAAATTTGGCAAATTATGAAACTTAATCCCACAACTCTATGCATATGTTTACCTCAGTTTTAAAGTCAGTCATGTAAGAACAGCTAGTAACTTAATCTGGAGAAGGCATTCATAATAATATTTCACTGTAACTACTGCTTTTTCTTAAACGTAATGGCTGCAATTTTCTTAAACTTGATGTGTTTCCAATGTTCCAGCTAAAGGGACATTGGAGTTGCTGGTTGATGTAGGAAAGTGCTTTAAAGAGCACTCCAGGTGGGCCAATAAGAACAAGAATGCTTCTACCAGCCCCTTAAGGCTGGTCAGGAATTGGAGTAAAGAAATGTTAAATCACCCCAACCTCTGCATTCCCATGTTTCTTAGTCACAAATAGGTGCTCCGTTCCAATTTCCCTGTAAATATCATGACAAATTATGCTAACACATGAATAAACAGAACTTAAGTCAATGATTAATAGGAATAATTTAATGCATTGTTGGCTGACTGCCCAAACAACCTACTGAGAGTAAAATGTTCTGCTGTTCATACATCAATTGTATACCAGATTTTTCATTTTGTTCCTATATTAAACAAAATTCAAACGCAAGTCTCAAAGAGCAGATGCATCTTTTCATAATATTAAAAGAAAATATGAGTTAATTATGATACTGCAATTGTGAATCTCAAATACAGAACAGAAGATAGTTATTTCTAACAAAGTAATTTCTACCAAAATTGCAATACATCAAATCACAAGGACCCACTCACAAACTTTTGCTAAGCAGTGTTTTGAGGTAGCCAAAAGAGCCTTGAGTAAACAAATTTTGCCTACAAAAGGTATTTATGTCAATGAAAAGAAAACACCATGATACAGTAAATGTGTGCAAATATCTTTATCATTCAATTTGTTCACAACATACAAAGGCCTGTATTTTAAATCACATTGAACAATATTGGGAGTTGCTCAGTAATATTTTCCTGCTTGGTGATACTGTTTCAAGAATGAGTGTAATAAAATGAGTGTCATCAATGTAGTCAAAAGTCTTTTCCATGTTTTTGTGCTGCAGTGCGATATTCCAGAGCACTTCTACAGTTTTGCAAGTTTAGCGAGGGAAGGAAGCTAGTGAGCGAGTTGGCATTCATCAGACTCTTCATGACCATAGGCCTCCTCAGATGAAGAACATTCTGCATTAATGATTGCCTTACCTGTCAGTTCTGTTGTACAGTGTACAATGTTGACCACCTAGACCTAAGTTTCTATGGTTGTCTCTGCTTGAATGTCTATGCCAGCCTTCTACAGATAAACAAAGAGCCTCATCACTGGTCTGCATCACCCTGTTGCTCCTATTTCTCAGTGTGGTGGTTGCAGTTCATAATTATGGCTTCTGTCACCACCTTCCGTCACTATCACTAACATAGCCTCTCAAACAGTTGGGTTGTACTTCTGCTTCTTACTGATAGCCTCAATAAGGTGAGAGTACAACTGCTGGCAGTAGTTGATTCCATTGGCTTTTGGCTGACCCTGGCATTTGTAAGCAAGAACACCAGCTTGATGCTCAAGGCCAGTAATGTCAGGATGCAGGGGGCAGTTGATTGTAATAATGACAATCTTCCTTTTCTTTGGTTGATGCATTTCAGCTACTTTCCTGATCTATACCTCAAAAACGTTAGAGTTCATCTGGGTAGTTTTATTAGCATCATGCCATGTGGGAAGCATCTTGACAAGACGGCTTTTTAGATTTTCCTAACATAAGAAAGGGCAGCTTGATTATTGATGCAAACCATAGCAGTAATATATTCCTTGTTTCACTTTCCAACATTGTAACGTTTTATCTTTAAACATGGAAAAGGGTATAAAACCTTAGGGAATGGGACAGTCCTATGGTCCCAGAGAGAGTACTTAGGAGGAAGCCCCTGTTGACACTAGGAAATCTGCAGACTGACTAATTGATGTGGGTCTCTTGGACCATAGGTTAGATCCATATCGGAGAGGGATTTTAAAGAGGAGTCTGAGTCCCGTGCTCAGTAGCAGAAATCAATCTTTATTTGGAACTCCCTTACTTACATGTGTGGGAGAGACCAGAGACCACTCCAAATCTGGCTTTAACATGGGGCCCAATTGTCCTCTTAATGACAGCTCAGACTGGAGACCAGTGACACTCTATCTTTCCCAATACAGTACAGGGTGCATAATCCTGTATACATAATGCATTTTAATGGTTATATGCAACATTGATATCATTGCTTGCCACATTACCTCTGGCCTACACATCCAATCCTGTGAATACATGATCAATAATGGATAATTTCATGGTCCACCTTAGGTTCTTCCATTATCTCATGATGTGTGCCAGACCCACTATCACCTGTCCTTGGGCTCTTCCGATTATTGACCACATTACAACACTGATTGTTATGTGCCTTCCTAGTCATTTGCCAGCAGCATCGTACTGAGTGGATAATATCTGCTATCTTGTGAAAGGTCGAGTGTCACTGACCTCTGATCTGAGCTGTGGTGAAGAAGACAAACAGGCCCCACCTGAAAGCCAGATTCAGAATGGTCTCTGGTCTCTCCCACACGTGTGGTAAAGGAGCGCCGAATAAAGAATGATTTGTTCTACTGAACATAGACTTAGACTCCTCTTTAAAATCCCTCTCCAACAATCCCAATAGTACCAAGATATGGTTCCGAAGAGAGAATTAATTGCCCACTTATGGGCCTCAATTAATTCACTGGCAGGAACTCCCCAATGCCATCACTCCCAGTACAATTACAGTGAGTGGGTCGGTGGCAAGCTGCCCACTGAATTTTACATAACAGTTACCTTCAAGTCAACTGGCAAGGGAGCTTAAAATCTATCCTAATGACGCTATCAATCCTGTGGCAGGAAATAAGATCCCTCTGGTGTTTGTTAGATGCAATTACAATCCATAAAAAAAATGTTCAGCATATTCTTGCTTTCAGGAAGCAACCCAAAGTCATTAAATCAGATTGACTTAACCGTGATCAAATTGCAGTAAAGATATCTTGATGCACTGATTTTTAATTTGATTTATTTATTTATCATCATGTGTATTTTGTTACAAAATACAGTAAGAAGTGTTGCATAATGTAGCTACTCTCCAGTGGCATCTTAAAACACAGTGAAACAAATGAAAATATAGAATATAAAGGTGGAAAGGTTTTTTGAGTGCCCAACTTTTGCCAAGAGGTTAATTAAATAGAGGAAAGGAAAAGAAATGAGAAGAGAGAGGAAAAAGAGAAAAAAATGCAGATGGAGCAGACCAGCTCCACGCTCAGTGTAGAAATAGGCCATTCGGCCCAACAAGTCCATACCAACCCTCCCTAGCCTTTTCCTATAACCCAACATTTCCCACGGATAATGAACCTAACCTACACATCACTCGGCCCTACAGGACAATTTTTAGATGCACCTAACTTACACATCTTTGGACTGTGGGAGAAAACCACAGCACCCAGCTGAAACCCATGCAGACACAGGGAGAATGTGCACGTTCCCTACAGATAGTTGTCTGAAGGAAGAATTGAACTTTAGTCCCTGGTGCTGTGAGCAGCAGTGCAAGCCACTGAGCCACTATACTGCCTACTGCCATCTTACCAGAAAAGTACAATGTCTGGCAACTGGGAAAATGTTGTTGATTGACTTGAGCTGAACTCCCAACTCTATATTCATAGTTATGCTCTTTACCATGATTATAATAGCATTGGGCATTCAGAGGTTATAGGAATCCTTAGGCACTGAAAATTAAAATTCAATGGACGTGGTTTATCCTGGGAAAGATACCAGTGAAGTTAACTAACAATAAAATTAGTTAGATTTGGTGTCCAACAGAAGGAAATCATTGTAGATATTTTCCTAATTGACCTGTTCAGAAATGTTAATGCACAACTCTGGAGCAGGTGGAACATGAATCCAGACCGAGTTCAGCCTAGGGCTGTTGTGGCCCAGCAATTGTGTCCCTATGAAATATCAGAGATCCACAAATCATGTATTTAATATAATCTCATTATTGTAATCTCTCTTCTTTAGATACACAAGTTCTAGTTATTCTTTTCCCAAAGACCTAAACAGAAGCAAAACTTTTCATTTCTGCAAGAAGCTACATAAAGCTGTCTATGAATGATAACAGGCCTAGGTAGAGCGTTCCCTCTAAGCTGGAGTTTCTGTACATGCCAATCAGTATGCTGATGCATTGACTTCCAGTCCTGAAAGCCACTGCTGTGCATGGACCTCAGAGATCCAAATTAAGAGGAACGGTAGCCCAGAAACAGAAATACAAATTCTGTATAAGAATCTAGCTTTGTGCTTCATTCATCATTGAATATGAAAGTCCTATGGGAAACGGTATTCTCCTAAGCTGTAAATGCTGAATGTTCACTTTCTTTTACAACACAATATTTTCTTGGGTGAGATCCACTGTAGCTCATGTCAACCTTTCTCATGCAGTCTTCCACTCTTCAGGTCATTAATAATGCCACCAGCCTTTTAGCACTGTCTCATGGAATCATACAGCAGGATAGGAGGAAGTTCTTGCCGCTGGGCTTTACAACATAAATACTACTGGCATCATATTTAAGCACCTTGTTGCACCACTAGGGACCTAAAATGCAGCTGGAATTGGTATTGGAAAGGAGAATCATTCTTTTTCCTGCAGATCACTAAAAAAGACCACACCACCAGTCAGCCTGAACAGAGGTAGTGACTCAAGTCAGTGCAGTGCTCAGGGTTAAACGCAATCCCAGTAGTGCAGAAAGACGGTTAATGTCTTTCTATAGTCCTCAAGGGCGAGTGCCACCATTTTCTCTCTGCTACCTCACACTCACAGTACCAACACTTGGACTCTGTCACTGCACACAGCTCTCACCAAGGCTCAGAGACGACAATGCTTACTATTGCATGCCATATAGTCCCTTCCTGGATCTCAGCCACCACATTCTCCCAAACTACTGCCGTTGGAACTTCTTACACATTGAATAGGAACACTTCACCACCACTTCTGGTGCTGAATCACTGTGAACAACAATTACATCCACTTTAAAAATATTATCTCCTTTTGTCTTAATGCTGGATGAGAAGAAGACTGGCAAGATGGTGGCAGCCCTGAAGCTCCTCAACCAATGAGGAGAAAATGCTTGATTTGGCCAGTGAGGAATACAATCATTCATGTGGGGGAACAAGTTGACTTTCATGAACAATCTTGGGTAACCATTATTGTGCTGTGCTACTGGCCCTTGAAAACCAATGCTAACTCATTCTCAACCCGCACAAGCTTTTATCCCTTTGACATAACTAATTTCCTCTCTTCTCTCCTGCAGACACTCATGGGACCCAGTGAATCACACAAAGACCCTCAGCTTGACTTAGAACATGAGGATGGAACCACTTAATGTTCGGAAAATACACTAACAAAGTGATCACCTGTATCCACAAAGGTTGGAGATTTTCATCTCTTTGGGTTTTTTTTAATCTAGATAATGTTTGGGACCACAACCTGGTGAGCACATCATTGACACTCCTGTATCTGATTGAGGAACAAATAGTCCAGCCAGAGACCGGGACCTGTTCAGCTTCAGGCAGATGTTTCCATAGTTTTCACCTGTAATGATGTTGTCAAAATATACAGAGGGGCACAGGAACAGCGTATATGAAGGAAACAGACATGTAAAGGATGGTTTCATATAGCTTATTGGTTGTTTAATATCAATATAATATGACTGTTGATTTAATCTAGAAATAGTGTTAAAAAGATTTTTTGTTGAGAAATAAAAATTCTTCAAAGATACATTTTCATTCTTGTTTGGGATGAAAAATGTGTGATTTATATGTACATTAATATCAATATTTTTAAGAGGTTGAATTTCAAGTAAGCGGCTTTTTTTGGTGGAGTGGGGTTTAATAATTAACCAGGTCAATCTTTTTGTAACCATGCTTTTAAGCCAGTATGTATCAGAAAGCAGATGATGGGAAGACCTCCTCGAATATGAATGTGAGTTTGTTTGTATTGTGGGGTTTTACAACAGGAGAGAAAAAGGCTTTAGACCATGTAGAGGTTGTAGGAGGGCATTATCAGGGTGGGATGGGTCATGGATGGTATTGGCAGCCTTTCCGCAGTAATGAGAAATGTAAATGGAGTCCATGGATAGAAGATTGGCTTCTGTGATAGTTTGGGCTGTGCACACAACTTTCTGTAGTTTCTTATGGTTCTGGGCAGAGCTATTGCCATATCTGGCTGTTGTGTCCTGTTATTATGCTTTCTATGGTGCAAATATTGGTGATGGGCCTAATGTAGATGTTGAATTTTCAAAGGCACCTGAGGAAGAAGAGGCAGTATTATGCTTTCATGACTGTCAATGTGGGAAGTCCAGGACAGGTTATGGGCACTCATAGGAACTTCATGCTGTATACCCCTGCTCCATTGATGTAAATGGGTGCATGTTCTTCTCCTTTCTTTCTGAAGTCAATGATTGGTTATTTTGTTTTACCAACATTGTGAGAGAAGTGGTTATCATTGCACCACATCACCAAGCCCTGTGTGTATTTTCTGTATTCTAACTCATTGTTGTTTGGTATCCATCCTACCATTGTGGAGTCATTGGCAAACTTGTAGATGACATTCATCTGGAATTTGGCTATGCAGTCACAGGTGTACAGAGAGTACAGTACGGGGCAAAGAATGCATCCCTGACAGGCCCAAGCGTTGCATGTTTTCATGGAGGAGGCACAGTCATTGGTCTTTACTGATTGTGGTCTATGGGTCAGGAAGCTGAGGATCCAGTTGCAGAAGGCGGAGCAGAGACCTTAGCTTACCAGAAGCATGGATGAGCAAGTTTCTTTTCAATTTAATTAAAAATTTCTGAATTCAGTTTGAAGGAAACCTTCAAGGACAGCATTTGAACAAGCTGTAAATGTTGATATCCTTTGTGCCACATTTAAATTAATTTTATCATTCCCTAGCACCCTTACCATCTTCTATGCCATTCCTCCCACTGGTCATATCCTCACCCTCATGGAAGCAATTATTCCCTTTTATTCTGCTCTTGTTATCTGTGGCTGAGTTTGCTATCTGCCAACTACACTGCTACTGCTGCAACCAATCACATTTTCCAATCCATGCACCATGATCAGTGATCAAATAAATCTATTGTTAGACATAAGACCAAAAGACGTCAAAGCAGAAATAGGTCATTCAGTCCACTCTGGCATTCAATCAGATCATGGCTAATCTTTGGCCTATATCACTTAATACCTTTACTTAACAAACCTTTGTCTATCTCAGATTTAAAATTAACAAATGAACCAGCATCCACTACTGTTTTTGAACATCTACCAGCATGTGTGTGTCAAAGTGTTTCCCAACATCTCACTTGAATGGTCTGACCTGAATTATCAGATGATACCCCTAGTTTTAGAATCCTGAACAAGTGGAAATTGTTTATCTATATCTACACTCCAGCCCTCTTGAAAGACCAACAGCCCATTTGCTTTTCCCATTACCCACCAAACTTGGATTTTTTTTGTGTGTGATTCATTCTTAATGACTAACCAAAATACTCCAGACAGCCAATTTAGAAAACTGCAAAAATCATTCAATGTAAAAATTGTTACTGAACGTAATCAAATGCTGCTTAGCACAATTTCTTTTATTTAAGACAGGTGTGGATGAAGAATGCTTTGCAATCTAACCAATCTTACAGTTCATACCATTCATGAACCATATCAGCTATTCATTGCAATATTCAGTGTATTTTTCAAAGTTTGAGCACCCACTGTGAAGCCTTACCTTATCATAATTTTAACATGAGCAGAGGTGATCAAAATTTATTGGCACGTCCACAAGTCTTTATAGTGAAAGATACTTTGAACAGCCCATTAATACTAATGAATATGGGAGAGGAATTTAAGTACTATCACTATCACTTAAGAAGCAGTATTAGACAAATAATGATGCTAAAGGCAAATAAGTTCCCTTATTTGCATCTTATGATGTAAGATAGGTAGCTGCTGAATGCATTGTTTATAATTTTCCTTGGGTTCTGGAGAAGTGGCAAAGGATTGGAAAACTGCCAATGTGACACTCTTTTTCTAAAAAAAAGAGGGAGGCAGGCAAAAAGTAGGTAACAAAAGGATAACAAGCCTAGCATCAATTATTGGAAAAAAGTTGGAATTAATTATTAAGGAAGTAATAACAACACGTGGAAAATCAATCTAATCAAGCAGAGTCAGCATTGTGAAAGAGAAATGACGTCTGATTATATTTTCTTTAAAAAAGTTTTTAAGTCTCAGCCAGAGTGGATAAGAGGGGAACCAGCAGATTGACATCTTGTATTTGGACTTCTTGGAGGTATACAATAAGATACCTCACAAAATGTTAAACTCAAGAGAAAACAGCCCATGGTGTTGGATGTAGTATGTCTGCATGAATAAAGAATTGGCTAATCGGCAAGAAATAGGGAATGGGGTTCTTTTTCAGGCTGGCGATCTGTAACCTATGGAGTTCTGGAGGGATCAGTGCTAGGATCACAACTGTTTACAATATACATAAATGATTTGGAGGAAAGAAATGAATGTACTGTAGCCAAAATTGCAGACAACGCAAGAATAGGTAGAAAGGCAATTTGTGAAGAATATACCAACTATCCACAAGGAGATTTCAATAGGTTAAGTAAGTGGCAAAAAATTGGCAAGTGTAGTAACAATGTGGGAAAATGTGAGGCTGTTCATGTTAGATTGGACAATAAAATAGCATTAATTAAATGGACAAAAGCTGCAACACAATGGAACTCAGGGATATTTCTGCATGAAACACAAAGCAAATACACACGTGTAACAGGTAATCAGAAAGGCTGATGGAATGTTGGCCCTTACTTCAAGAGTGTTAGAGTATAAGAGTAGGGATATCTTACGGTGCCCCTGCAAGGTACAGTTGATGGAGCACTTGTGGTGCAGTGGTAGCATTCCCATCTCTAAGCGAGGTGGCCTAGGTTCACGTCCCGTCTGCTTTAGAAGTGTATCATAAGACCATATGACATAGGTGCAGAATTAAGCCATTTGGTTTATTGAGTCTGCTCTGCCATTCGAACATGGCTGATACATTTCTAAATTCAATTCTCTTGCTTTCTCACTGTAAACTCTGATCCCCTTACAAACCAAGAACCTATCTAACTCAGTCTTAAGCACACTTAAAGACTCGGCCTCCACTGCCTTCTGTGACAGAGTTCTACAGATTCATTTCCCTCTTGCCGAGGAAATTGCTCCTCATCCCCATTTTAAAGAGTCATCCCTTCACTCCAAGGCTGCATCCTAGTCTTTCCTACTGGTGGAAACATCTTCTCCATGCCCACTCTGCCTGCGCCTCTCAGTATTCTGTAAGTTTCAAGGAGAGTTCCCCTAATCCTTCTAAACTCCGAGGACAGACCCAAAGTCCACAGTTGCTCTCATGTGACAAGCACTTCATCCCCAGGATCATTCTTGTAAAACCCCAATGGACTCCCTCTTACCACATCATTCCTTAGATATGGGGCCCAAAATTACTCACAATATTCCAAATGCGGTCTAACCAGAGCCTTAAACAGGGCTCAGCACAACATCTTTGCTCTTATATTGTAGCCCTCTTGAAATGAATGATAATGTTGCATTTGCCTTCCTGGTTGCCAGTTGAACCTATAGAGTCATAGGGATGTACAGCACGGAAACAGACCCTTTGCTAATCTTAGCAAAATCCTGAACTAGGCTTCTCAAGTCCCTTTCTTAGATTCTTCCTAATTTAGAAAATAGTCCATGCCTCTTTTTCCTACCAATGTGCATACACTGTATTCCATCTTCCATTTCTTTGCCCACTCTCTTCACCTGTTCGAGTTCTTCCGCAGTCTCTCAACATTACCTGTCCCTGCACTTACCTTTGTGTCATCTCCAAACTTAGCAACAATGCCCTCAGTCACCATATCTCTAAAGAAGTTGATTAGAAAATACTGACAAGGTGCTGGTGAGACAGTTGAAACAGTTGTGAGCAGTTTTGGTCCCCTTTGGAGAAAGGCCTACTCTTTTTCCTATTTCTATGGTCTTATTGACTAAGACAGTCTCTCTATCATTGGAACATTTTCACAAGTGAATTTGGAATTGATCATTAACAACATAAAGAAACTGGACTGTGAAACAAAGGGCCTGAAGATCATCTTTTGTGGTTAATTAGCTGTCCAGTCAATTATTCACTGTCCAACGTTACAAGTTTAATACAGAACCAAACATATTGAGGACAAGAGTATTGCATATGTTCAAAGCAAGTTAATCATTAAGAATTCAATGTTTAAAACTGTATTAATTCAATAATATAGAAAATTACAGTGCAGTATAGGCACTTGAGCCTTTAATGTTGTGCCAAACTGGAGCCCATCTAACCTACACTATTTCATTCTCGTCCATATGCCCATCCAATGATCATTGAAATGCCCTTAAAGTTGACGAGTTTACTACTGTTGCAGGCAGGGCATTCCACGCCCCTATTACTCAGTAATGTGCACCAAACTGAATATTAAAACAAATTTTATTTTTGTTGGCACATTTTGCTTTCCTGAGGAACAAGATTAGAATGCAGCCAGTGATCTAAATACCTCATCAGTCGATCGGAGGTGATCATAGTGAGCTTTTCATTAAAGCACAACTATCCAGGAGTGATTGTACTGCTGCAATGATATTCTATAACACTAATAGAACCATTAAAGAAAAACAAAGCAATTAATGCCAAGTTGTAATTACATGGATCTTGCATGATAAGTTCTCTTCAAAACAAAACATGAATTTTTTGCTCAACATGCAGTCACATTTATGCTGGGGAAACATGAAGATTGGGTGAATCCTCCATGAAAAACCTCCAATTGCAAGGGTGACCCCAGGTTTCTGATCATTGCTGAAGTATTGACCTCTCTTTGACCCACAGTAGTGTTTCAATAAAACTCAACGTATGGTCAAGATTACAAGTTCATAAGATCATGGAATATATAAGCAGCAGTAAGCCATTCAGCACACTGAGTCTGCTCTGCCATTCAATAAGGTCACGGCTGATTTAAAACACACATCTCCAATTTCCTACCTTCTCCCGAAAACCCTTCATTCCTTTACTGATTAAAATTCTATCTCGACCTTGAATATATATAACCACCTATTCTTGACCACCCTTAGTGGAAAACAGTTTTGCAGATTCACTACCTCAGAAGAAATTCCTCTTCACCTCCATCTTAAATGTGACCCCTTATTCTGAAATTATGCCCTCTGGTTCTGGACCCTCTCACAAAGGGAAAAAACCTCTCCACATATATTCTGCCAAGTCATACAAGAATCTAATTTTTACTCACCTTTACTTACGTGCTTTACAATCATCTGGACTCAATATTTAAGTTCAAAAACTTCAGATTTTAACCTTGACCCCATTTTATTTCCTTCTACATTGCAGGCTTTGGTTTTAACTTTTTTTCCTCTCCATTTTGCTTTTGGATGGTCAGGTCTTTGACATTTTTTTTGGTTTCTTTATTTTTCCCATTACCACTCCCTTTCACCTTGCACCACCAACATTTTTTTCTGTCATATAATCTCTCCACATTATTACAGACCTTGCTTTTTGTTCTTTCGCCCTTCACTTAACATAGAACAGAACATAGAACATTACAGCGCAGTACAGGCCCTTCGGCCCTCGATGTTGCAACTCCCTGTCATATTAATCTGAAGTCCATCCACCTACACTATTCCATGTACGTCCATATGCCTGTCCAATGACGACTTAAATGCACTTAAACTTGGCGAATCTACTACCATTGCAGGCAAAGCATTCCACCCCCTTACTACTCTCTGAGTAAAATGTGTTGCTGGAAAAGCGCAGCAGGTCAGGCAGCATCCAAGGAGCAGGAGAATTGACGTTTCGGGCATGAGCCCTTCTTCAGGAATTCCTGAAGAAGGGCTCATGCCCGAAACATCGATTCTCCTGCTCCTTGGATGTGGCCTGACCTGCTGCGTTTTTCCAGTGACACATTTTCAGCTCTGATCTCCAGCATCTGCAGTCCTTACTTTCTCCTACTCTCTGAGTAAAGAAACTACCTGACATCTGTCTTATACCTATTTCCCCTCACTTTAAAGTTGTGTCCCCTCGTGTTTGCCGTCCACATTTGCTTGAATACATTTCTAAGTACAGGTCGTTCTACTATATTTTGTTAACACAAATTCGCTATAACATGTTTGACGAATTAGGGACACTGTTTCTAAAGTGCAAAATTTTAAACTATGTATTGGTTATAATGCGATTCTGGCCCCATTAGTTTAAATGGTGCTGCTATTACATGATTTTCTTATAACACTGGGTTGCACAAGAATTGAACTATGCATTACAGCAGAACTGACTGTATCTTCAGTTAGAAGGCCCTTGACCTGAAATGTTAATTCTATTTCTCGCTTCACTGATGTTGCCTAGCATGTACAGTATTTCTAGCATTTTCTGCTTTTGTTTCAGATCTCCTGCATCTGCAGTTTTTCACAAATGGAAGGAACACAGTTTTCTTTCACTCCTCTGGCAACGGTTGTAAAACAATTCAGAGGAATAATAACTCCCTTATTATTTATAATATTAAATTCCTACAGAATGTATTATAAAATTATATTAAGCTCATTCCTTTATTACCATTATAAAGTGAATAATGTTATGGTAAGGACATCTCAAGTAGAATTATTGGAATTGTTATTCATCTGAAAGTTTATTTATCCGAACAGACAAGTCTTACCAAGTCTCTGTACATCTCAAAATTAGGGAAGAACAATTGTTTCCTTACTAAATAACAGTATGTCATGCAAGTATTACAGGTCAGAAAATAGACCTTGTGGAATATACAACTGTTAATAATGATACATTCCTTATGCTACAGACATATTCGTGTGCTGACCTGTCATAACCAAGTGTGCAGGTTTGCATCAAGAACTATTCTTGATTCTCATGGCCCAAGGGAAAAGGGGAAGGAGAAATCTGTTAAATTGTAACAGCTGTTTTGGGTATGTTATGACAACAGGTGTTCAGGAATCTCAAAGGAATGATTGGCAACTCACAATTAATTCTAGGTAGAAGACTGAACAAGCACAAAATAGAGCATCCGTGGAACAAAGTCATATTTTCTACCAAACGGCAATGAGTAATAGGAAAAATCATTAGAAACCATCTGGACTATATGCTGGTCGTTCATTAGAGAGAGGTAAATGGTTAACCTTAGGATCACCATGCCTCAGTGAGAGGAGAGGATTCAGAAGAAGGATCCTTCACAGTAACCTCAGCTGGTGACAGAATTTAAGCCTGTTGACATCACTCCAAAATGTCAAATCAGCCATTCAGCTAACTGAACTATTTAACTAACCCTCTAACAAATTTTCAATTTTATTTTGTAAACTACTGGTTAAATACTTTATTGTATTCATTGTTGCCTGTGCTAAGTAAAGTCAAAACTATTACAAATATAGCAATGAGTAACTGAACATGGGGTTACACATCTGTAAAGAATGAAAGTAAATAAATGTTTTCACAAATTGACATATATTCCATTGGATGCTTCATCTTTTATAGCTGATACGTTTAACAAACAGATAAATCTGCCTTGGCAAAATGGAACATATATGAAACAAATTATTTGACATAACAAACTGTGAAACAATTTCAGCATGAGTTACAAACAACTTTTACTTCATAGAAAAGCTGTACCACAGAATGAGAGTGGAAATTACAACTTTAAAGAATTTTGTTTTAGCTACAAAAGTGTATACATGGCTAACATTTCCAGACTGCTTAAGATGAAAAAATAGATCTATGAAATTTCTAAGTTATATTAGCCATCATTTAAAGATTAAGTGAACATTTGAGTTAAACAAAGAGAAATAAAATATGAAATACTGTAAGCAGTCATGAAGACTGCTGCTGGTTGTTGGATTACTCTATGCTGCCAGGAATTTAAACATCATTTACGTACATGGAAGAATTTGAAATACAACTAAACTGACTGAAGAAATAAAATAATAATGATTCAGTCAAAAATGTAAAGTGAAAATGGATGAGGTATTGAGTCAGTCTACTAATGCAGTTTACTGAGTATTCAATTTAAAGCACCACTGCATTTGTACAAGATTGCTTGGGCTTTGTAATACACCACTCTGAAGTATAAGTGAGAAAACATAGAATTGACAAAGTAAGACTTATTTTATCAAAGATTTGGATCATAGCTGCTAGACTGAAATGTTTGGATTGGCAAACTAATGTGATACAAGAGGAATAAAGAGTATAAGAACAGTTGCATGCATTATGTAGAAAATAATTAATTCAATATTCAATTGCTTAAAGACACATCAGAAGCAAATCATGCACTTGAACATAAAATAAAATGCAGGTCTATCACAGATAAAAATCCTTCCACATCTCAGTATAGCAAAACAGACATCATGAAACGTATCTTAAAATACACTTTTGAAGACTGAAACGAAACATTGCTGCTAATCCCTTTTGGTATTTAAAAATTAGTGCGTAACTACAACCATGAAGGATACTTCTGTACAATCATGGGCTCACATGACCTTTTCCAAGTCTGCAGTGTATGATATGGTGGGTGGGGATTGCTAGGGAAATAATGAATCAATGCTCAAATACTTTGCTTAAACTACACTGTGCAGGCCCTGCCCTCAAAGCCAGATTGACTCTCAAGAAAAGTGGCTGGAAAATCATGAGATTTTAGATAGTTTGCTTACAATGGAAACTTCAGGCTTATTACAATACTTATTAATAATATGTGCACTAGATGCTACATTAATTCCAATGACATTGTAATGCATTGGTGACTTGCTACTACACAACAATCCTTTCATTTTCATAAATGCAGTCAAATCATCTTTACATCCATTAAATAGAGCACGATTATCAAACAACTACTTACGATGATAAAAAGGCTTACTCATACCTTGCATCTTTCTAGATACAAACAACTATTAATCTCTTCAGCAGCAGTCTGCAACTGACAAATTACATACATATTTCTATGAAAAGTAATATCACAGTGACAATTACATAAATTCTGCTGTGGGTTGAATATAATTGCCTTCTGATCCATTTGTAACTTAATATGTCAGCAAACCAGCTTCAAATTGCTTCACCCACTGAACCTTTCCCTCAGTCATTGTTGATATGAAAGATACCTAACACAATCTATATATGGCTTTCATACACTACCCCATCTGTTTTGTTTGTTTGTATCTTAGATAAACTCTCTTCACTATGTTCAAGTCGACTGCTTCCTTGAGATAGTGTGTCAATGCTCTGTTTTTCTGATTGGGAATGTACTGAAACTTGAACTGCAATCTCTTGGCATTCCTCATGCACATAGGAGTCATCTGATTCACCTGCAGGTGAACTGCTGCGTTGTATTTCAGTACCAATAGTGTAAATATCCTCATTGCCCCTAACTACCTGTCCATCTTTATTTTCATTTGTTGCCTGTTCTGGATCTTCCATCCATACAGCTTCGATGATATCCTCTACAAATGCTCTGCAGTTCAAGATAAGAGGTGGTAGCGGAACACTACGAGCAAGTTCTTCAATGTACCTTGCAAACTCCATGGTCTTGAACTGAGTTACTTTGGCTAGTTCTAGTGTTTTTGCAGATGTAATAATAGGAATGCGTTTTGCAATTTCAAATGCCTTCTGCAATTTTTCTGCTCCTTCCATCTTAAAGAAATCGTTGATTGCTTTTTCAGTTTTCCTCAGATGACTGCTCATCATGCAGAGACGAGTGATGTTCAATATCATAACAATTGTGAAAGCAATGAGGCAAACGATCATATAATAAACACCCATGTCGCCTGTAGTGAAGACAACACGCAAGGTGACTGTATAATTTAAGGTTCCATGAGAGTTTTTTGAGACACATGTGTAACGACCTCGATCGGCAAATGTAATTCTGGTGATATTTAGCTCTCCACTGTCTAAAATAAGCCATTTTCCATCTGTATAATAAAGAGGAGGAAATCAGAATTCATAGAGGTACACTTGTAGAAGGAATAGGACAATGACAGAAATAATTTCACTCTACATTTTACAGACCTAGCAACAAGATTTAAATTTTCAACAATAATATTTAAGAGTAAAAGAGAGTAATTATTGAAAAATTCACTGAGAAATATATAGAGACTGCACTTGAGATACCAGCAATAATTCAGGCTGATAATGAAGGAGAGTTTGCCAATGATCGTTCAGAAACACGAAGCAAATATGAACGTCATGGTTAATCATAACATAACTGGAAGTACTTTCAGCAAGACTCTGTGAAAGATATTTGTAACTAGCAATGAAATAAAACATTTTCACTGATCAACCTGACGGCAAGATGACAACCAAAGAATGGCATTCCTGAAGAAGGGCTTATGCCCGAAACGTTGATTCTCCTACTCCTTGGATGCTGCCTGACCTGCTGCGCTTTTCCAGCAACACGTTTTTCAGCAATGGGTAGTTCATGCAAAGAATTTATTCTACATTGTTGGAGGTTATAATTCAATTCAATTAATCCATGGCCAATGAATTGTTTTCTATTATGTGAGATAATCCTCCTGCTTTAAAATCAATGCAATTTCGCGCACTTTAAACGCTTTACATGCAGGGGCACAAGCTGAGCTCTCACAAAATTCAGCAAAGTGCATTATATATAAAAAGAAAGGATCAAAGGGAATGGAAAAGTGCAGCTAAGATATTAGATCATCATAGGAAGATGACAGTGTACAGGTATCCCCTGCTATCCGAAAGTAGAGCGTTCCTCCAAAACCTTTTATAAGCCAAAATGGCCTAAAGTGAAGAAGCATTAATTTAAATGGGAACAATTTTGTCTTTTATCGTAAAAGCGAAAACCTTCTTCGGATTTCTTTCAGTTAGCGAAAACAGGTGCTAGTGTAGGTCTTTTGTAAAAGCGAAGTGGCGTAAAGCGAACTTTTGAAAAGTGGGGGATAGCTGTATCAGAAGAAGGGACAAAACAGGCACAAAGTCAGGTCAGTCAATGAAATATCTGGATATTCAGACTACACCAGATGCAGCTTCTGGTCTGTTAGAGTTTTTTTTTAACCAACGCTTCACAAACTAATCTTTCAGATAAGTCTTCACCTGAAGTTGGGTTCATAATATTTCTTGAGTAACAATTGGAAATTTGCCTTTAGCTTAGGAAACAAAGAAAATTATGAGGCGGCTAAAGTATTTTGGCTATTGAAACACTGGCTCTTATGGAGGCCGTGAATATGGAATTTGTCAAAACATTAAACATGGATTTACTCAAGATAGTGTAGATAATTGTTCACTGTGGCACAATGTCTCCTCTTTATCCCGAAATAAGCTTTACATTTTCTTCAATTATCCATTTATTGCTCATAGACAATGTTTTGAATCCCTTTTATGTTACTCATTAAAATGAAACAATTGTTTATATAGCATTTTTCACAACTAGACAGTTCTGTACAGCAATAAAGCACTTTCAAAGCGTAGGGCCAGCTGTAATGTAGGATGTATGACTATAGATATTTAACATAGCAAGCTCTAACAAACACCTGAAATAGCACTTTAACCTTTTATCTGAAAGGTGAGACTTCTGGCAGTATATAACACCCTCAGTACTGCGCTGGAGCATCAGCTTTTGTAGTCAGGTCCTAAATTGGAACCCACAAGCTTCTAACACAGTGATGTGAGTGTTACCAATTTAATCTCAACAGACACTGAGTCTAACGCTCTCTTTGCCCCCATACTCCACCTTTCATTCTCCTCTGCACTTTTTGTACTGTATTCAAAATATTATGCATCTGAAAATGTTCTAAGTTCCCAAATGTTTACCAAAGGATTATCCAATAATGTAAGCCTATAATATTATGCAATAATTCTTCCATGATTACATTTTGTCCCTTGATGCTTTCTGCAAAATATGAAAATATCCTTTCACCATTCAGTGGCAGAAAATAAAAGTAAGCTATAATTTATTCTGCCAATCCAACATTTGCACTATACAAACGCCAGGCAAACAACATTTCCAAAAACAGAGAAGGAAATTATTGCTCCTCGACATTCAATGACACTATTATCACTGAATCCCTCAATATCAACACTCTGGGGTCACCATTGACCTAAACAAAGAGACCTTGATGTGCAGGTTCATAGCTCCTTGAAAGTGGAATCGCAGTTTCCTTTACTGGTCAGGCTTGTGAAGGCTTTCCTTTACTGGTCAGAGTATTGAGTACAGGAGTTGGGAGGTCATGTTGCGGCTGTACCGGACATTGGTTAGGCCACTGTTGGAATCTTGCGTGAAATTCTGGTCTCCAGAATTATGGAAAGATGTCGTGAAACTTGAAAGGGTTCAGAAAAGATTTACAAGGATGTTGCCAGGGTTGGAAGGACCTGAGCTACGGGGAGAGGCTGAACAGGCTGTGACTGTTTTCCCTGGAACGTCAGAGGCTGAGGGGTGACCTTATAGAGGTTTACAAAATCATGAGGGGCATGGATAGGATAAATAGACAAAGTCTTTTCCCTAGGGTCAGGGAGTCCAGAACTAGAGGGCACAGGTTTAGGGTGAGAGGGGAAAGATATAAAAGCGACCTAAGGGGCAACGTTTTCATGCAGAGGGTGGTACGTATATGGAATGAGCTGCCAGAGGATGTGGTGGAGGCTGGTACAATTGCAACACTTAAGAGGCATTTAGATGGGTATATGAATAGGAAGTGTTTGGAAGGATATGGGCCGGGTGTTGGCAGGTGGGACTAGATTGGGTTGGGATATCTGGTCGGCATGGACAGGTTGGACCGAAGGGTCTGTTTCCATGCTGTACATCTCTAGGACTCTATGAGATGAGCCATCCAAATACCACTGAATATAACAGCAGGTCAGAAGCTTGGAATTCTGCAAAGAGTAATTCACCCCCCCCTCCCCATTTCTCAAAAGCCTGTCCACCATTTACAAGGCATGTAAGGAGTGTGATGGAATACTCTCCATTTGCCTGGATAGATGCAACTCCAATTACACTCAATAAGCTCAATTCATTTGGGACAAAGCAGCATATTAGATTAGCAGCCCATATGCCAACTTCAACATTCACATCCTTCTCCACTGATGCACAATGACAGCAAAGTACAAGCTACACTGCAGTTATTCACTAAGGCTCCTCTGAAGCATCTTAAAAACATGTGACCTCTGCCACCTAGAAGCACAAGGGCAGATGTATGGAAATACTACCATCTGCAAGTTTCACTTCAAATCATACACCATCCTGACTTGAAAGTATATCATTATTCCTTCACTCTTCCTGGATCAAAATCCTTCAACTCACATCTGAAAATCACTGCTGCTACTCCTCAAGGACAAGAACAGTTCAAGAAGGCAACCAATCACCACTATATTCTCCAGAGCAATGAGGAGTGAGCAATAAATGTTGACCTAGCCAATCACATCCACATTCAATTCATAAAAGGCCTTCAGCCAATCTTGCCAGGCTCAATTCCAACTTAAAAGTTATTCAAAAAAGGATTTCCTAACTTTATTAGCACAGGTACAGCTTCACCAGTGGATGCAAAACTGTCTTGCAAACACCAATACTGACTGTCTGTCTGAAACTGAAATTATGTTACCATTCTAAAAACTGGCATCTACACCTTAAGGACAGAACTTATTTTAAGGTATAATTTTTCAAATAATAGAAATTCTTAATGTTATCCAAATTGTACATTTTTAAAGTAAACATATTATGTAATCGGTCATAAGAAAAATGCTCAATTATTTATAGCTGAGGGATCAAAACTTCACTTTACCTAGTTCTCCTGATTCCTCCAAAAGTTCACCCTTCGAGTTGTACCATAGTACATTGCGCAACTGACTGTTGTTCACATTGCACTCAATCAATACACTGGTTCCTTCTTTCACTATTATGTCACGATGTGCTGGTAGGCTTGAAAGAAGACGTGATCCTGCATTTGTTGCCAAAATGGTCCTTTCTGTACTGTGATTTGTACCATTATATAATGTGCAAACAAGTGTACAGCAGTTGAAAATCAAACTTAGTGTTAAACCTGAGCGCTTCATGGAAAAGAATGAGATTTTCAGCATTTACACAATAGGTAAGTGTAAGTACTACTTAAATCTCAAGCAAATCCAATGCAATATAATTTAAGTTTCATGCGGAAACACAGCTTTCCAAAAAGAAGTTCATTAAGCTGTCCAGTTCTGTGATATTCATGTAGAGTCCTGATTAGGTTCTCACATGTTGGTCCAAGCTCAACAAAAATCTGGAATTATAAAAACAGAAATCCATGAACACAAATTCATGTACTTAAATTCATTAACATGACAATCTTTTACAAATCACAACAAAATTATAAAGGACATTCACTAAAATTGCTTTCTGCTACAAATAAGGATGGATAAATTTCTCACAAAGCAAGTTAAGAAAACCAAAACAAGCTTTTAACAGTATTTGCTTTTATTGTGTTTTGCCTGTTTACAATTTTCTTTAAAAGAGCAAATCACTACCTGATGCTTTAAGGACATTGTAAAGTAGCAGCTGCAGAAATATTAAACAAAACCATGAAGAAAAAGCAATTACAATTACGTAGCATTAGAGAGACTTATGATCTCAATAATACAAAAGTTTCAATAATAGTGACAGATTAGTATTTAACTGATAATGATATCCTACAAAATTTCATTTCACACAATAACAGGAGTGGTATCAAAGGAATAAGGTTGTGGTTGTTGGAGGCTGGAGGAGTTCGTCAGAACAGTGTCCTGGGTTCAATCATCTTCAGCTGCATCCATGACACTCCCTCCATCACAAAGTCAAAAGTGGAATGTTCATTGATGGAAGTACACTATTCAGTTTCAATCACGATTCTTCAGACAATAAAGCAGTCCATGACAATATGTAATAATACCTGGACAACACTCAGGCTGTGCAGACAGATGGTTAGAAATATTTATGCCATACAAGTTTCAGGCTTTGACCTTTCATCATCATCCTGGGAGTTACGGTTTCCAGAAGCTTAACTTCAACCATCCATTCACTTAATGGGACTACAACATGAAGCTGGATATTCTGTGGCAAGTGACTTACTAGCTGTCTTTCCCAAAGTCTGTCTAACATCTACAAGACACAAGTCATCAGTGTGACGCATTACTCTCCAAGCCCAGATGACGTAGCTCCAGCAACACTCAAAAAGCTCATTCACCTTTAAGGAGAATGCAGCCTCCTTGATTGGTAGCCCAGCCAGCATTCAACTTAAAACACTCACTCCTTCCACTACTCAATTTGTATTAGTTAAAAAAGTTGTACTGCAGCAAAGTGCCAAACCCATGAACTCTTATCACTGATTATGACATGAGCCAGGAGGTGCATATTTATATCCAAGTCACACACAATCCTGACTCAGAATTATATCGCTATTCCATCAATGTTGAGACAGTATTCTGGAATTTCCTTTTTAACAATAATGTCAGAATGAATTTAACACATAGATTGCAACAGTTCAGGAAGGTAGCTCACCATGACCTCTGAAAGATGATACAGCAAAATCACAATAAGCCAAATCTGGATAACCAGAAATTTCAGTGTGGCAAAGTTGTCAGCTAATCATAAAGCCAGAATGGGAAATCCAATATGAAGATGCCTGAGACAGGCCAAAATTCTTGACTACAGGTAATTATAGATTGCTGTTCCTGGGCATATGACCATGCAAACTGATCAGAGCAGAGTTCGACCCGGCTAGAGCATGAAAAGCTGAAACTTTATTCGACCTACCCTACCTCACTTTCTCCTAGAGCATGAAAACCCAGGCAAACCTTCAACAATGGCTGCATGTCATGAAAATGTATGCACCAAAAGACAATTTTTAATATGTTGAAACAAGATTATTTTACTGCCTTTTTTAGATTGTTCCTTAATATTTAAAGGTGAATGCATAATGTTGAAAAGCGAAGCAAAGGATGGTCAGTGCCAACATGGATAGCACCAAAAATCCTATCTGGATGCATCACAGCACATCCCAGGGCCACAAGAAACAACAGCGTTGTGAAGACAGCCCAGTCCATCATGCAAACCTGCCTTCCATCCATTGACTCCATCTATATTTCCCGCTGTCTCAGGAAAGCAACTAACGTAATTAAAGACCCTTCCCAATCTGGTTATACTCTTTTCCATTTGGCAGAAGATAGAAAATACACATACAAATAGATTCAAGAACTTCTGCCCTGCTGTCAGACGTTTGAATGGACCTCTCAAATGTTAATTCTGATCTCTTTTTCTGCACTTCTCTCCAGTTAAGATGGCGGCAGAATAAGACTAACTGGAACTCCTCTGCTCTCCAGCTCCTTTTCCTTTTTCTGCAGCTTTTTTTCTACCCCACCTCCAACTCTTAACGTACCTTTGCTGGAGGGAATGGAGCATGGACTCAGAGACCAGCTGGTACGGGAGATGAGTCATGGTCAGAGCAGGAGCAGAGCAATCACGGGCCAAGTCCTGAAAGCGAGTCGAGGGAGCACAGCGATTGCGGGCCGAGTCTCAGAATCATGTCGCAGCTGGAGCGGGAGAAGAGCGATCACATGCCAAGTCCCGGAAGAAGGTCGTGGCTGAAGCCTGTAACAGCAGCTGTAAGCGTGCGTGAGCCGAGTCCTGGAAACCAGTCCTGGGCTGGAGCCCAAAGCAGGGAGCAGAGCCAAGCATAAGCTGAGCTGGGAGCCATGAGTTCCGAATGGAGGCCAGCACACGGAGGCAGCAAGGCTTTGTGTTCTGAAGCCTGGCATGCACGCACTCTGAAAAAAGGACTATAACTTGAGTACTTTAAAGATAGTTTTAATTCTCATTGTGGACTATTTAAACTCTGTATTCTCATGCTAGCCTTTTTTAAAAACTATTTCAATTCTGTAACATCATTTAAAGTTTAGGGAGTAGGTTTGCTCGCTGAGCTGTAGGTTTGATATCCAGATGTTTCATTACCTGGCTAGGTAACATCATCAGTGGCGACCTCCAAATGAAGCGAAGCTGTTGTCTCCTGCTTTCTATTTCTATCTTTCTCCTGGATGGGGTTCCTGGGGTTTGTGGTGATGTAATTTCCTGTTCGTTTTCTGAGGGGTTGATAGATGGCATCTAGATCTACGTGTTTGTTTATGGCGTTGTGGTTGGAGTGCCAGGCCTCTAGGAATTCTCTGGCATGTCTTTGCTTAGCCTGTCCCAGGATAGATGTGTTGTCCCAGTCGAAATGGTGTTTTTTTTCATCCGTGTGTAGGACTACGAGGGAGAGAGGGTTGTGTCTTTTTGTGGTTAGCTGGTGTTCGTGTATCCTGGTGGCTAACTTTCTTCCTGTTTGTCCTACATAGTGTTTGTGGCAGTCCTTGCATGGAATTTTGTAGGCGATGTTGGTTTTGTCCATGGGTTGTACTGGGTCTTTTAAGTTTGTTAGTTTTTGTTTGAGAGTGTTGGTGGGTTTGTGTGCTACAAGGATTCCGAGGGGTCTTAGTAGTCTGGCTGTCATTTCTGAAACTTCTTTGATGTATGGTAAGGTGGTTAGGGTTTCTGGCTGTGTTTGGTCTGCTTGTCGTGGTTTGTTCTTGAGGAATCTGCGCACTGTATTTTTTGAGTATCCGTTCTTCTTGAATACGTTGTATAGGTGGTTCTCCTCTGTTTTCCGAAGTTCGTCTGTGCTGCAGTGTGTGGTGGATCGTTGGAATACTGTTCTGATAGAGCTTCGTTTGTGTGTTTTGCGATGGTTGCTGGTGTAGTTAAGTATTTGGTCAGTGTCGGTTTTCTGTATACACAGGTTTGTAGTTCTCCGTTGTCCTTTCTTTCGACTGTGACGTCCAGGAATGCGAGTTTGTTGTCAGTTTCTTCCTCCTTGGTGAACTTTATGCCTGTGAGGGTGTTGTTGATGATGTTAAATGTCTCTTCTATCTTGTTTTGTTTTGTGATGACAGAGGTGTCATCTACGTAGCGGACCCAGATTTTTGGTTTGATGATTGGTAGGGCTGTTTGTTCTAGTCTTTGCATTACTGCTTCTGCTATGAATCCTGATAGCGGAGATCCCATGGGTGTGCCGTTGTTTCAGAAGTTTCAGAAATGACAGCCAGACTACTAAGACCATTGTTGTGGTTCTGTTCGCCAAGCTGGGAATTTGTGTTGCAGACGTTTCGTCCCCTATCTAGGTGACATCCCCAGTGCTTGGGAGCCCCATGTGAAGCGCTTCTGTGATGTTTCCTCCGGCATTTGTAGTGATTTGTATCTGCTGCTTCCGGTTGTCAGTTCCAGCTGTCCGCTGCAGTGGCCGGTATATTGGGTCCAAGTCGATGTGCTTATTGATTGAATCTGTGGATGAATGCCATGCCTCTAGGAATTCCCTGGCTGTTATCTTTTTTCTGTATTCCTAGGAGGAAACATCATAGACGCGCTTCACAGGAGGCTCCCAAGCACTGAGGATGTCACCTAGATAGGGGACGAAACGTCTGCAACACAAATTCTCAGCTCGGCGAATAGAACCACAACAACGAGCACCCGAGCTACAAATCTTCTCACAAACTTTGAACTACTAAGAACCCTCAGAATCCTAGTAGCACACAAACCCACCTACACTCTCAAACAAAAACTAACAAACTTAAAAGACCCAGTACAACCCATGGACAAAACCAATGTCATCTCCAAAATTCCATGCAAAGACAGCCACAAACACTACATAGGACAAACAGGAAGAAAGTTAGCCACCAGGATACACGATCACCAGCTAGCCACAAAAAGACACAACCCTCTCTCCCTCGTAGTCCTACACACAGATGAAAAAAAACACCATTTCGACTGGGACAACTGGGACAGGCTAAGCAAAAACATGCCAGAGAATTCCTAGAGGCCTGGCACTCCAACCACAATGCCATAAACAAACACGAAGATCTAGATGCCATCTATCAACCCCTCAGAAAATGAACAGGAAATTACATCACCACAAACCCCAGGAACCCCATCCAGGAGAAAGATAGAAATAGAAAGCAGGAGACAACAGCTTCGCTTCACTTGGAGGTCGCCACTGATGATGTTACCTAGCCAGGCAATGAAACACCTGGATATCAAACCTACAGCTCAGCGAGCAAACCTACACCCTAAACCTTAACCTGAGCTACAAACCTTGCAAAAATCATTTAAAGTATTTGTACCTAGGTACCCTGTAACTAGGATGGCGCCGAGAGGTGACATTACAAACTTTTCACTGCACTCATTCAAGTGAACATGACAATAAAGGGTACTCTATTTGATTGTGCATCTGTATTCTGCACTCTGTTCTGCTACTCTGGTGCATTTTGTATAGTACGATCTGCCTGTACTGCACACAAAAGAACACTTTTCACTGTACCTTGGTACATGTAACAACAATAAATGAATCAAATGAGTTGCCTGAGTAAAAAGCCACTCAAGAAACTTGTCACATAATACTTTTCAGTGCAGAACTGAGGGAGTGCTGCACTGCTGAAGTCATTGTCTTTTACTTAAGACATTAAGCGAAGTTAATGCCACTAATTTGAGCAAGAGCTGATGAATTCGGTTTTGATCAAGATTTATTCTTCAACTGATATTACTGGAAGATATTATCTGATCATTAACTCCTGACTTTGTGGGACATTGCAGTGTGCAACTGCCTGTTGCAGTTAAGTCGTTGTAAACCACATCAGGACATCTTGTGTTTGCAAAAGATCCCCACTAAATGTCAGATTTCTTTTCTTAACCTTCTATAACAATCGGTGAAATTCAAAATTCAGATTTGGTGGGACTTTTAAGTTGATGTTATGTTATATTATGTTTCTCATTAAATGAATCAAGTAAGATTGATTCCTTAACAACATATATACTGAAGAGAAAGATTAATCATTTAGATATATCAGAAAAATGCTGGTGTAATCCCAGCAAAATAATAACTATATTCAATTGACAGATTTTATTTTCAGCCAAATTATTTCAACTTCCTGTATTAATAATCTTTAAGTGGAACTTTGGATATTCAAGGTAATGAATACATATACCTCAAAACCGCCATTTTAATTTTAAACTGGAAAGGCTTACTTAGCCAAAATGTTGTTAAAAAGCTGATTTGATTATTCCAGCAGACATAAAACCGTTGGAATAACAAACGCTCATTGTAAATCACACTAACAATCATGCAATCAAATATATTGAACAATAAAAGGACAAATCCTCAAATTAGCTTAATATAAATTACTGGAACTAAAAGTCTGATATTAAATAAAAACGATTTATGAACTGAAGTACCGTGGGCAATTTCAGATATTGGTAACGGTATTAAAACAGGAAGAAAGGAATTCCACAACTCTGGCGATGAAACACGTTTACTCTATCTTACTTATTAGCGATTAATTACATTATAGTACATCCAGATAACCGAAAAGTAAGATGAATTTGTCAATCGTTTTAAGCTTTCTGCCGACTGACCTTGGCTTCCTTTGTTTTTCTTCTGGCTGGAGTCTAACAACTGACACATGCGCACTGAACCCCGCTGGGAATCCTGCCCACTCCCCCCGCCAACAGATGGCGGTGTTTAGGGAGTAACTGCGGAGCATGCGCAACGAACAGTGGCTAATCAAATAAATGCAACATATTGTGGATTTGAAGTAAAAACAGAAAGTGCTGGAAAAACTCTGTAGTTCTGGCACCAGCTGACAGAGTTATATTTCACATCCGTTAATGTCTTGGGAAGCAGCTGTCTTCAAATGTCCATGTACCTCTACGGGAGATGCTATAAAAGACTTAACCATGGATTTTCTTTTAGTAACGAAGTGCAGCTATTGCTCTACATTTGAATGTAAACCTGTCTGCAGTGTGCACCTACTGTTATTCCTGTAATCTCGGATTTAAAACAGTATCTGTATTGTATTTAGTTTACAATCCCTTTTCTCCTGGAAGGACTGAAAGTTATGCGCATGCCTAAACAAAGGGCGAACAGATTTGGCGCGTGCGCATCAAGGCCCCGCCCCCGACCCTAACGTCAAACGCGGTCGGCTGACCCCACTTACCGCTTCCTGGGTGAAAGGTGAGTGACGTGGCGAGACAAGTTGAGGTCGGGAAGTGGCAGGTGAGAGGAGGAGGGGGATTCGGGCTGTCAATGTGGCTATCAGTCACCGGCCACTCGGTTCGGTCTCTGAGGTTTCAGGTGTTAGGGCTCGGACGGAATAGAGACCGGCAAATGCGGGTAATGTCTCCCAACCATTCTGAGCTGCCAGGACAGCAATCTAGTGTCAGTGGATATATTTAAACTGCGACTTTCTCATTTTGAATTCAACGTCATATTTAAAGGTGCGACTTTAGATTAGATTAGTTTCCCTACAGTGTGGAAACTTGTCCGCTTTATCTTAATTAGACCATGAAACAGTACATCACAGGTACGGGCACTCCGGTCCAGATGTTGTACCGAGCATGACGCCTCATTGCAATAATCTCTCCTGCCTGCCCTTGATCCATGTCCCTCCATACCTTGTATATTCACGCGCTTATCTCAAAGTCTCTTAAACGCCCCGATCTACCTGCTTCCTCTCTGCCACCACTGGCAGCGTGTTCCAGACTCCTACCACTCTGGGTTTTAAAAAAAATCTTACCTCTCGCATCTCCTTTTGAACTTTCCCTCTCTCGCCTTAAGTGCAAGCTCTCTAATGTTAGATTTGGAGGTGCTGATGTTGGACTGGGGTGAGCAAAATTAAAAATTACACAACACCAGGTTTATAGACCAACAGGTTTATTTGGACGCACTAGCTTCTGGAGTTCTACTCCATCATCATCGGATGGTTGTGGAGGAGCAGTGCTCTGAAAGTTGGTCATCGGAAAAAAACCTGTTGGACTGGGGTGGTGTGATTTTTGACTTTGCCCCAAACTTGAGATTTTTCAATTCTGGGAAAAGAGATTCTGACCATCAACTTTTTTTTTGGCATCTCATAATTCTATAGACTTCTATCAAGTCTCCCCTCAGCCTCTGCCATTCCAGAGAAAACAACCAAGGTTTTTCTAACCTCCAGCTTTTACCGTCTAATCCAGGCAGCATCCTGATAAATCCTTTCTGCACCCTCTCCAAAGCCTCCACATCCTTCCTGTAATGTGGTGATCAGAATTGAATGCAATATGCTGGTGGCTTGACTGAAGTCTTTTACAAAGCTGCAACATGCCAACCTGACTCTTATAGGCAAAAGTGAGGACTGCAGATGTTGGCGATTAGAGTGGCGAATGTGGCACTGGAAAAGCACGGCAAGTCAGACAGTATCCGAGGAGTAGGAAAATCAACGTGTTGGGCAAAAGCATCCCTGATGAAGGGCTTTTGCCCAAAACATCAATTTTGCTGCTTGGATGCTGCCTGATCTGCTGTGCTTTTCCAGCACCACACTCTCGAACCTGACTCTTGTACTCAATTCCCTGTTTTTATATGTAAAAGTTACTTTTTTAATTGTTTATTTTGAACACGTACTCTACAGTTTTTTCTGTTCTCTTGAAGTGTCAAAATTGTTTGATGACGGACTTCTGTTTTATTCAAGATTTTTCCCCCATTTAACTTGACTCATCTTTCTAACACTGGTTTTCAGACTTTTTATTAGTTTAGGATATTCTACGATGTAAGTCTCATGCTCAGTTTGCTCTAGAGTACTGCCTTTGCTATCTAGGAGTCCACCACATGAACTAAATGTCTGAGCTAGCGAAGCTAAGCTCTGAAGAGCATGCTGTTGGTGTAGATATATAGTGCATCACAAGACCTTGGTATTTAGTTTGTTCTATCTCATGATGATGCAAGTAGATCTCCAACTGCAATGATGCAATGCTTCAAGTTGCATTATGTGACATTGGTATATTTTGGTCAAGTTGCACACCCTTAAGGAAGTGTTGTAAAAAACCACTGCCAAGTAGACTTTAATCTTCTGAGACAGAATCATACTCTTTCTAAAGTATGTGAGTGAGTCTGCCAAATGATCTTGTTTTTGTAAGGTGACGATTGATTTTAACACCCAGATAATGGTACTTGATAAGAAACTCTCAAGATAGCAAAACTTCAGTATTGTTGAAGTGACTGAGGTTTTTGAATACATGGCCAGAAGTGGGTTGGTACATGATCTGAAATGAACAAATTATGCTGAATATCTTTGAATGACAGCCATATCGTATACCAATTTCCACAGTCTTTCATGATTTATGATCAAACTTCAGTTAATGAACACCATATAGAGATTTTTATTATATTTGTCCATGAATCTGATGTGCTGCAACAAATACTTCTATTGTTTCTTAGCCTACACAGAGCCATAGAGATGTACATCATGGAAACAGACCCTTCGGTCCAACCCGTCCATGCTGACCAGATATCCCAACCCAATCTAGTCCCACCTGCCAGCACCTGGCCCATATCCCTCCAAACACTTCCTATTCATACACCCATCCAAATGCCTCTTAAATGTTGCAATTGTACCAGCCTCCTCCACTTCCTGTGGCAGCTCATTCCATACACGTGCCACCCTCTGCGTGAAAAAGTTGCCCTTTAGGTCTTTTTTATATCTTTCCCCTCTCACCCTAAACCTATGCCCTCTATTTCTGGACTCCCTGACCCCGGACTATTTATCCTATCTATGCCCCTCATAATTTTGTAAACCTCTATAAGGTCACCCCTCAGCCTCCGACTCTCCAGGGAAATCAGCCCCAGTCTGTTCAGCCTCTCTCTATAGCTCAAATCCTCCAACCCTGGCAACATCCTTGTGAACCTTTGCTGAACCCTTTCAAATTTCACAACATCTTTCCGATAGGAAGGAGACCAGAATTGCACACAGTATTCCAACAGTGGCCTAACCAATGTCCTGTACAGCTGCAACATGACCTCCCAACTCCTGTACTCAATACTCTGACCAATAAAGGAAAGCATACCAAACGCCTTCTTCACTATCCTATCTACCTGCAACTCCACTTTCAAGGAGCTATGAACCTGCACTCCAAGATCTCTTTGTTCAGCAACACTCCCTAGGACCTTACCATTAAGTGTATAAGTCCTGCTAAGATTTGCTTTCCCAAAATGCAGCACCTCGCATTTATCTGAATTAAACTCCATCTGCCACTTCTCAGACCATTGGCCCATCTGGTCCAGATCCTGTTGTAATCTGAGGTAACCCTCTTCGCTGTCCACTACACCTCCAATTTTGGTGTCATCTGTAAACTTACTAACTGTACCTCTTATGCTTGCATCCAAATCATTTATGTAAATGACAAAAAGCAGAGGACACAGCACTGATCCTTGTGGCACTCCACTGGTCACAGGCCTCCAGTTTGAAAAACAACCCTCCCACCACCACCCTCTGTCTTCAACCTTTGAGCCAGTTCTGTGTCCAAATGGCTAGTTCTCCCTGTATTCCATGAGATCTAACCTTGCTAATCAGTCTCCCATGTGGAATCTTGTCAAACGCCTTACTGAAGTCCATATAGATCACATCTACTGCTCTGCCCTCATCAATCCTTTGTTACTACTTCAAAAAAACTTAATCAAGTTTGTGAGTGGTGATTTCCCACGCACAAAGCTATTTTGACTATCCTTAATCAGTTCTTGCCTTTCCAAATACATGTACATCCTGTCCCTCAGGATTCCCACCACTGAGGTCAGACTCACCGGTCTATAGTTCCCTGGCTTGTCTTTACTGCCCTTCTTAAACAGTGGCACCACGTTTGCCAACCTCCAGTCTTCCAGCATTTCACCTGTGACTATCGATGATACAGATATCTCAGCAAGAGGCCCAGCAATCACTTCTCTGGCTTCCCACAGAGTTCTTGGGTACACCTGATCAGGTCCTGGGGATTTATCCACTTTTACCCGTTTCAAGACATCCAGCACTTCCTCCTCTGTAATCTGGACATTTTGAAAGATGTCACCATCTATTTCCCTCAGTCTATATCTTCCATATCCTTTTCCACAGTAAATACTGATGCAAAATATTCGTTTAGTATCTCCTCTATTTTCTGTGGCTCCACACAAAGGCCGCCTTGCTGACCTTTGAGGGGCCCTACTCTCTCCCTAGTTACCCTTTTGTCCTTAATGTATTTGTAAAAACCCAGAGTCCAGACTATAATCTATAACTCAGCTCCATAACAACAAAGGGTGCAAAGACTTGGAATATCACTTCTAAAAGCAGTAAAATTTCTTGTGGGAGTTATTCTTAATCAGATTAATCTTAATCTCATAAATATGTAGCCTTTGCCCTTATCTGATAAATGATATTTTAAAAGATCATCACTGGCTAGACCAACATTATTGTCCATCCCTAATGCCTAGTGCTTTTGCTTAATCTTGGTAAGCATTTTTTCCAAGAATAAAATGATTTAAGGGAGTGAAATTAATTGCTTCTGCAATTATCTGGGTTATGTTACAGAAGTTTAAAAGAAAGTCTTGAATTTCACAACCTTAGGATGTTCTGAAGCACTTTACAGCCAAGGTTGTGACTGTGCTAGTTTAGGAAACTCAACAACCAATTTATAAACAACAATGTCCCATTAAATAAACATCATAATGAGCAGTGCATGTTAGTGATGTTTGGCCAGGGCCAATGTTTCCTTGTACGATCCGTGTATATGTCCAGGTTATGATCTGGAATGTGATGTGCATGAGAATAAGCTGACCAACCAGTTCCTCGGGAGGAACTTTCAGCCTATTGTAAGCTATGATGTTTAAAATCAAAACTGCCTATGGGTAAAATATAGTGCTTAAGCATTTGTAACCTGCTCAGTAAACAAAGAAAATTTAGAGGGAACTTTGGCCAGAACCCCAGGGATAATTCACCTGGTCGTACATGTTTTGCCACAAGATTCTTTCTGTCCAAGAGCACAAATGAACTTGATATAATTTCTCATCTTACATGACAACTTAATAGTCTACCAAAGAAATGCTACAATGTTTATGTCTGCCTAGATTATGTACTTGTTATTTGATTTGAACTTAAACTCTCAGCCGCCTTAATTCAAGTACAACTGAATGAGCCTTAACTGATAGCTCCGTAAAACTATTTGGGGTGCATCTTTGGAGACATGTAAATAATGAAGCTCAAGTGGACTCTGTAAAGCCCGAAATGTGATACACTTAGAATTCCTCAAACACTTGAATGCTCTTATTTGAAATAGCCGTTTAATGGGTTTTAGGTTATTTGGGAATAGATCACAAATTCTTTGAAAGGAGATGGAAATTTCTACGAGAAATAAACTTCATGCTGAACAGAAACCAATGGAGTAGAACACAAACCCAGAAAATAGAGATCATATAATCATATAGCAATTGAAATTTTAAAAAATGCTGAAAACTTTCCTTTAAAACAGTGTGTAATTATTCATGTTAGGAAGCATCTATGCCAAGAAAATTACTTAACTTTTTAGGTTAGTTACCTTTCATGATGCAAAACATCCACCTGAACCGTTACATGAACTTTATCCTTTACATAAAGTGCTCCTACTTTCAAATCCTTTATCTGATTTTTTTCCTTCAACTATCTAGCAACCTAGTCACTGCTTGAGTCATTTACTCTAGTCATCCATTTTCCCAGTCCGCAATTTTCCAAACTTCTGTCTCAGTTCATTTGTTACCGAAAGCAGTTGTTACCTTAACTTAGATGTTTCAAACTACTTCTGACTGGTATCCTGCGTTCTACCTTCTGTGAACTTAAAATCATCCGGTAGTGGTATTTTAAATAAATACCAGGTCTTATTTTCCTAATTACCCATGGTTGCTAATATTATAATCATTTTTTTCAAATCCCGACATGGACCAGACAGAAGGGAAGTTAACATCCAGCCAACACCGAATAAGCCGGTCTTGCAGCCTGAATGCACTGCATGTCAACTCAGTTAGTGAATAATAAGACTTCTACACCTCAGTGGAAGCAAGTTCCATCATCTGGATTCGTTGGCCTGTGTTTGCCCAGTAACAGCAGTAGGCATATTAGCTCCAGAGCTCCTTAACAGTCTCTGCTGGGACTGCAGTTTGAATATCTTTTTAACTGCAGGTTGAAGGCCCAAGGATCTTCGGACCCTGGTCAAAAAAGTGCATTGGGTCATGAGTGAGTTTTGAAATCTAATTTGGAAGGGAAAACTATTCAGTTTGGGTTTGGGGTATTTTGGTAAGCCTCTAATGCACAAAAGTTTTTAAACAAACTCAATTGACCCTTGTCACCAGCCCACTTTATGACATGGGAGTGAGCTTGGGATGGGTAATGGGATGAGTACACATCTGGAAGGGACATGTAATACTCAGCCCCTGGTCCCACTCATCCCATCTCTAATTTCATCCCACCCTCCAAACACTTAAATATCCATGTTTCTTCAATTCTGCCGCCAAGCCAATTCCCAGTTTTAATAAACCCACTATTGGTAGTGGCCTTGCCTTCTACTATAGAGACCTAACACTGAAATACCCTCTGTACTGCTCTCCCCTGCTTTCCCTCTTTTGAGACCCTTCTTGAAACCTTCCTCTTCGATCCAGTTGTTGATCATCTGACCTAATGGCTCTTCCTTACCTCGGTATCACACTTGTTTTGTAATCCTCCTGTAAATCACATCTAACTGTTACACCAAGTTAAAAGCACTGTATCAATAGAAGTTAAGTTTTATGAATTTTTTTTAAGTGGAAAGATTATAAAGTCTGACATTTGCTTATTTTTGATAAAGATACAAACTGTGTGTAAATGTTTTTGTAATCCTGTCTCATTTTGATTTTCTCTCAAACATGTTATTCCCATTGCATAGTCAGTTATCCATACATTCTATAAGTTCAAATGAAATAAATTGAAGAACTCTACCCATGTTTGAAATGTTGTTTTTAAAAATGCAAGTAACTTTTTATGTTGTTATATAAAGAGACATAAAAACAGGGATAGTAAACCTCCGTTATGAGGATGGATTTCAGAAGTCAGGACTGTTTTCCTTGAGGAGAAGGTAGCTAAGAGGCGATCTGATAATTTTCAAAATCATGAGAGGTCTGGATAAAATAGGAAGTGAAAAACTGAACCTAATCATAAAAGGATCAAGAGCAAAATGGCAAAGATTTAAAGGGATTCACAAATATAATGAAATGGAGTAAGAAAACACTTTCACACAAGGAGTGATTTGAGTCTGCAATGCACTGCCTGAAAGTGTAGTAGAGATATTCAGAATGCTATTGGCTAATTGTATATGATGCTAATAGACACAAAAAGGGGAGAGGCACAAGGCCACCATATGCACGCTGGGCAAAATGGTCTCCTTCTGCACTAGAACTATTCTGAAGCATAGATGAAGCATTCTATCATGAATAGATATTACAATCAAATCCTGGGTGACATTTCTCATTTCAGTATTATTCCAGATGAGATACCTCAAATTGTCAAATTCATGGGTGAGGAGTTATAAACTGGCTGCTCTTCCAATTTCAACAGCACCTTTATTGGTTATAAGGTTAGTTTATAAAGGATCATCTTGTAGATAACTTTCTTCCAGAGCTAATGAATTTATTTTAAAAGAAACCAATTACGAGTGGGATAAGTTACTAAACACAAGAAGAAATAATAATGCAAAACAAAATTAGAAATGAGACATGATAAAAAATATCAATATTTGAGTTTCTATGGGTCGTTAGTGAAGAGTGTATAGTACAATATTTATAGTTGAACAGTCAGTTTCAGGGTATTTAACTATTTTGTAGAAATCCTTTTCCCCTGTTACCTTTTGGTGGTGGTTGGCTGGCCGTTCTCAGAACAAGAAGATCCTCCTTTTGTCCTATTTCCTTTAGCAGCTAGCTTCTACAACTTCTACAACAAAGTGAGAGCTTCCTTTACTGAGAACATTATGGTACCTTGGTAGTACATCTCCAGTTGTGTCCTTCACAGCACACTAGTGCACAAACCTGGATTAGTATATCTGTATCCCAGCCCACCACTGAACATGAACACTTCAACTCATGGGCACATCATCTTCCAGTAGCAAACACAGACCTGTCCATGTGCCTTCTTGAAGGAGGACAGTAAATGCATACATCTCCCCTAAATACTGTCTTATCTTCATGTTCACGGTCTGAGATAACCTCTGGAATATCACAGGTTAACTTGTACTGCATTTTTGGCTTCCTTGGCATCACATCATGTGATATTTCAGAATCTTTTTTTTTCAAACAGCCACTGAATTTACGTTGTAATCAATGTTTGGGTTCTAAATCTTTTTTTTGTTAAGGCACTTGTTTGAATTAAAGTTCAATGTGCTTATTGGTGTTTTGGTTATGAACCTCGCCTATGATGACTGAAAATAGTGTGGATTAAACAATTTGGCATTTTTGTATTTGGGTGCCAGAAAGATCAGAGCGAGAGTTGTGACTGCTTACAATTTAAATCAGAGATACCATGTTTAATAAAAATATTCAAATTTTCAGTTTACAAAGTTAGGTGCAAAAGAAAGCTGCAAGGAGATTGCAAAGAAAGTGCTAGTGGATATAGATCCATTAAGTATTTGTGCAAGTAGACTGTAAATAAAGTAATGTAGGGAAACATGAAATTATGTACTTTGTAGGAAGAATGATGAAACAAATGTTTTATCAAGGTGGGAGACTGATAAATATTAACATTCAGAGGGAACATAAAACAATACAGCCCTCAATGTTGCGCCGACCTGTGAACTAATCTAAGCCCATCCCTCTACACTGTCCCATCATCCATGTGCTTATCCAAGGGTTGTTTAAATCTCCCTAATGTGGCTGAGTTAACTACATTGGCAGGCAGGGCATTCCACATCCTTCCCACTCTGAGTAAAGAACCTACCTCTGACAGCTGTCTTAAATCTATTACCCCTCAATTTGTAGTTATGCCCCCTTGTACAAGCTAACGTAATCATCCTAGGAAAAAGACGTTCACTGTCTACCCTATCTAATCCTCTGCTCATCTTGTATATTTCTACCAAATCCCTTCTTAGCCGCCACCTTCCCAATGAGAACAGACCGAAATCTTCTCAGCCTTTCCTCATAAGACCTTCCCTCCAGACCAGGCAACATTCTGGTAAATCTCTTCTGCACCTTTTCCAATGCTTCCACATCCTTCCTGTAATGGGGCAACCAAAACTGTACACAATATTCCCAAGTGCAGCCACACTAGCATTTTGTATATTTGCAGCATGACATTACAGCTCCAGAACACAATTCCCTTCCCAAAAAACTTAACACACCGTATGCCCTCTTAACAGCACTATCAACCTGGGTGGCAACTTCCAGGGATCCATGTACATGGACTCCAAGATCCTTCTGCACATCCACACTACCAAGAATCTTTCCATCGACCCAGTATTCTGCCTTCCTGTTATTCTTCCCAAAGTGAATCACCTCACATTTAGCTGCATTGAACTCCATTTGCCACCTCTCAGCCCAATTCAGCAGTTTATCCAAGTCCCCCTGCAACCTGCAGCATTCTTCCACCCTGTCCACTAATCCACTGACTTCATCTGCAAACTTACTAACCCATCCATCTATGCATGCGTCTAAGTCACTTATATAAAAAAAATGACAAACAGCCCTGGTCCCAAAACAGATTCTTGTGGCACACCACTAGTAACCGGACACCAGACTGAATATTTTCCATCAACCACCACTCGCTGCCTTCTTATAGAAAGCTACTTTCTAATCCAAATTGCTAAATCGCCATTAATCCCACGTCTCTGCGTTTTCTCCAACGGCCTACCATGTGGGACCTTATCAAAGGCTTTACTGATGTCCATGTACACCACATCAACTGCCCTACCCACATCCACATGCTTGGTCACCTTCTCAAAAAATTCAATGAGGTTTGTGAGACACGACCTGCCCTTGCCGAAACCATGTTGACTATCTGAAATCAAATTGTTGCTTGCTAGATGATTATAAATCCTATCTCTCATAATCCTTTCCAAAACTTTTCCTACAACACACGTAAGGCTCATTGGTCTATAGTTATCCGGGTCATCTCTACTGTCCTTCTTGAACAAGGGCAGAACATTTGCAATCTTCCAGTACTCTGGTACTAAATCTGTAGACAATGACTACTCGGGGATCAAAGCCAAAGGCTCCAACACCACCTCCCTAGCTTCCCAAAGAATCCTCTGATAAATCCCATCTGGCTCAGGGGACTTGTCTACATTTGCTCTTTCTAGAATTAATAACACCTCTTCCTTACTAACCTCTATTCTTTCTCGTCTAATCTTGTACCTCATTCTTCTCGTCTACAATATTCTCCTTTTTCCTGAGTGAGAACAGATGAGAAATATTCATTTAACACCTCTCCAACCTCCACGGGGTCCACACACAACTTCCCACTTCTGTCTTTGGCTGGTCCTATTCCTACCCTAGTCATTCCTTTATTCGTCACATACCTATAGAAAGCTTTAGGGTTCTCCTTTATTCTACCTGCTAAAGACTGCTCATGTCCTCTCTTTACTCTTCTTAACTCTCAGTCTAAGTCTTTCCTAGCTAACCTGTAACTCTCCATCACCTCATCTGAACCATGTCATCTCATCGTCACATAAGCCGCCTCCTGCCACTTTACAAGAGATGCAATTTCTGTATTAAACCAAGGTTCCCTTACTTTATCACTTCCTCCCTGCCTGACAGGGACATAGCTATCAAGGACATGCAATATCTGTTCCTTAAACCAGCTCGACATTTTGATTGACCCCACCCCCCTAGAGTTATAGCATTTCCAGTCAATGTTGGCGAAGTTAAAGTCCCCCATAATGACCACCCTGTTCTTTTCACTCCTACCTAGAATTGTTTTGCCGATCCTCTCCTCCACATCCCTGGTACCGTGCGAAGCTCTACTGTTTAAAAAAAAACTCCCAGCAGTGTGACCTCTCCTTCCCTCTTTCTAACCTCAGCCCATACTACCTCGGTAGACAAGTCCTCGTCAAAAGTTCTTTCAGCCACTGCTATACTATCCTTGACTAACAAAGCCACACCTCCCCCCTCTTTTACCGCATTCCTTGTTCTGTAGAAGCCCCACCTTCCCTGAAATGAGCCCCAATTATCCATATTCCTGAAACCCACCCTCTTGCATCATCCCTGCAGCTACATGTTCAGCTGATATCTTCCCCCTATTCCTTGCCTCGCTATCATGTGGCATGGGTAAGAAACCACAGATAACAACTCTGTTTGTGATAGCTGTCAGCTTCCACCCTAGTTCACCGAAATCCTGCCTTACATCTCTATCTCTCTTTCTTTCTTAAGACATTTGTATCTATGTGGACCACGACTTGGGGCTGATCACCCTCTCCCATCAGGACCCCAAAGACATAATATGAAACATCACAGACCCTGACATTTGGGACGCAACACACCAACCGTGAGCCTCGTTTGTTCCCAACAAACCTTCTATCTGATCCTCTAACTATTGAGTCCCCAATGACTAACACTCTTCTCCTTCCCATTGCATACCCCTGGTAAGTCGTTGTCTCCCCCCCCAACAGTATCCAACGGTGTACTTGTTTTTCAGGGGAACGACCACAGGGGATCCCTGCAATGACTCTTCCCTGCACCCCCTTTGAACAGTTACCCAACTTTCTTTGTGCCTAGGAGTAACTGTTTCCCTATAACTCTTATCTATCACAGCCTCTGTCTCCCAAATGATCCAAAGTTCATCCAGTTCCCTAACGTAGTCTTGGAGGAGCGAAAGTTGGGTGCACTTCCTGCAGATGTACTTGGATGGGACACTAATGACGTCCCTCACCTCAGACATCATGCAGGAGGAACATTCCTCTCCCAGCACTGCTATCCCTGCTAGTCCCCTTATCAGAATGTTTAATTAAAAAAAAGAGAAGCTTACCTGATGTGTCCCTGGTGTAAAGATTAAAGGAGATGGTTTGGTGGGAGGCCCTACAAAGGTAGGGTCTCAGGTTTAGAAACAAAACTCACTTATATAGCTGGAGGGAATTTTTTTTAAAAAGTCCCTCCTTTCCCAGAAACCTCTGCTGTCTGATGTCAGATGTAAAGACTCAAATTAGTGATTCACTGCTCCCGACAGGCCGCTGGTCCAAGCTCCCACCCTTTGAGTTGCTGCTGCTGAAAAACAGAAATGGATCTGGATGTTCTTGTAAATTCATCGCAGAAAAGTAATCTACTGTCAGCAATTAAGGCAAAAATATAAACTGCAAGCAAAACTCAGCATGTCTTGCAGCATCTGTGGGAAGAAAGCAAAGTTAATGTTTCAATCCGGTGGTTCTTAATCATAAATAATATGTTCGCCTTTATTGCCAGGGGGCTAGAGTATTAGTATAAGGAAGCTTTGAAATTTCATGGGGCCTTGGAGAAATAATGTATGAAGTACCATGTACAGTTTTGGTCTCCCTACTTGAGGCAAAGTATGAGTGCTTAAAGGGGTGCAACAATAGTGAGCTGAATTAATTCGAGGCTGAAAAGGCTGTCACATGAAAATAGAATGTGTAGAATGGGCCTAGTGTTTGAAGTCTGGAAGAAGGAAAGGTGATCTCTGACACGTGCAAAAGTCTATATGGTCTTTCCAGACTGTAGTTGAAGAGTCTACAACTAGCCATTATCTCAGGATAAGGGGTTTGCAATTTATGAATGCAGAGGAGAAATTTCTTGCCTCTGAAGTGCTATGAATATTTGGAATTTTTGATATACATGGATGCTCATATGCAATGATTATATTCAACCTTGAGAGTGATAGATTTTTGGGCTTTGAGGGATTCAAAAGCTTTTCTTTGAATTCACTCATGGGATGTGCGCATAACTGGCTGGGCATTCCTTGCCTGCCCCTAGTTGCTCTTGACAAGATGGTGGTGAGTTGCCCACTTGAACCAGTGAATTCAATGATCTGTAGGTAGAACCCAGTGCTGTCAGGGAGGCAAATCCAGGATTTTGACTTGGCAACACTGAAGCAATGGTGATATGTTCACAAGCCAAGATAGTGTCTTGGAGAAGAACTTGCAGATGCTGCTATTCCCATGTATCAGCTGCCCTTGTCCTTCGAGATGGTTTGACCTTTAGTAGTTTCTCAAATGCATCTTGTAGATGGGGAAGTGGAATTGAGCTAGAGTTTCAGCTACGATCTGGTTAAATAATGGAGACAGCTTGATGGGCTGGATAACCTATTCCTGATCCTGTTTTTTATGCTGTTATGAAGTGATTTATTTATTTCTTTTACAGATAAACAAAAATGGAAGATAATGGGACGAGTGACGAATCTATGAATAAAGAATCTGTGGCACTGGAAGGAAGTGTTTCAACATGCAGGGAAAAAGAGCATCAACAAGGTGTTGATTTAGAACAGCACTCTGAGTCTGAGACTGAAACTGGCAAGTGCACGACAGGCAATGCACAAAATGAGGAGCGTGGGTCTGCTGGAAGCATACTTGAAAGCAGTCCAAGTAAGGGGAATGAGTCTGTCAACAGGACAAGAAAAAGACCGGAATCAAAAGGATCCAGTCAGCCAGGGTTATCTGAACAACCACCTTTGGGAGTTGCTGACCAGGTAAGCAATATTCATTGACTTGCGATTTTTGAGAAGATTTGTAGCTCAAGTTGAGGTTCAGGTTGTAAGTTTGCTCACTGAGCTGGCGGGTTTGTTTTCCGACATTTCATCACCATGCTAGGTAACATCATCAGTGAACCTCCGATGAAATGCTGGTGTTTAGTCCTGCTTTCTCTTTGTGTGTCTCTTAAGGCAGGTGGTATCATTTCCGGTTCTTTTTCTCAGAGGTTGGTAAATAGGGTCCAAGTCTGTGTTTATTGGGAATTTCTAGAGGCCTGGCATTCAAACCAGAACTCCGTCAATAAACACATCGATTTGGACCCCATTTACCAACCTCTGAAAAAGAACCGGAAAATTTATCGCCCACCTTAAGAGACCAAGACACAAATAGAAAATGGGACAGGACACCAGCACTTCACCAGAGGCTCACTGATGACGTTACCGATCATGGTGACGAAACGTCTGAAAACAAACCTGCCAACTCAGCAAGAAAACTTACACCCTGATCCATTGACTTCCACAAAAAATTATTTTAACCTCCAAATCTGGATTCGTACTGTGCTTGATAATTTTGCCTACTTGAGTTACAAAATGTAATTATATATTTCAATCTGATATTGAAAAATATGACTAACAATCCAATAGCTGCAGTAACTTTACTCCATTTATTTTCCAGGTGCAAGATCTCCCTAATCAAGAGACAGGAAGTTGGGGCTACTGGGGAAACTGGGGAAAGTCATTGCTTACAACAGCAACAGCCACTGTTGCATCTGTTGGTGAGCTCCCTGTTGCTGTTAACCATAATTCTGAACAGATTATCTTCTAGTTCATTTGATGAGAGGTGAAGCAATACTTCAAACATAGAAAGTATAAAATCTTTGTCTGATTAGAGAATGTTATTAAGTTTGATGAGTAAGCTCATATGATGTGAAACTCTTGTCAAACTGGCCTGGTATCACTTTATCAAAGTCCCATCCCACAATGTTTGAATCACCTTTGTTATCACCAGTGTGACTTATTCCATTTTCCATTTGTGCTATTCTGTGGCCTCTCCAAGGATTGTTTCTAATTCATTCTCAATAAGCATGGTAAGTTGATGCCTACTTGTACTTGTTCGGACTGCCCTAGCTTTTTCCACATACAGCGTTTTACAGCAGCAGACAGAAACGTTTGATCTCATTACTGTATTAGATTTAACCATGAGCCTCCGATCTGAAAGGCCCAATCCACATTACCTCTTGTAAAAATATTCTCATTAAAACTATTAGCATTTGGCTATTCAATATAGTTGTAAAACATAATATTTAGAAATGTTTTCTTACTACTTTCAAAGAGTTTGAAGAGCAAAACCTTGAAGCTAATCAAGACTAACTAGACTGACTGTGTAGGGCATTATGAAATAGCTTGTGCTGCTTTCTGTGTGTAATAATAAATACAAAATTGTTGTAATATAATTTGATTAGAAGATCAGAGGGTGGCAGGTCAGCCAAGATTGACAACACAATGACTTGATTCTAGTGTAGAATGGAACTGAACGCATTGCTTATTTATCAAGTTGATTTGAAGATTTGGAAGTATAAAATAATTTTTACTTCTGTTCTTAGTTTTAGTTATTATCTATTTGAATGACTGCATTTTTGAGAAAGCTATTGAAAAGGCTGTTACTCTCATGCACATTGTTTTATATTATTGTTTGCTAAAAGAAATCTGTTAAAGTCAAAGCCTGACTTTAAAATTTCTTCCTTTTCAGTACTCTTGATTCAGCCTGAGAGTTTGTTCTTAAACCAAGTTTTATCTGCTCCTTCAACTCTTCTCATAGTTTTCTTAGAATCCTGTAATCCAATTTGTGCCCAATGTTACACGTCATTGGGGTAGTGTACTAGAAATCAAATCTCACTATTCCTGCACTTACCACAAAAGTAAAAGATTATATAGTAAGTACCCAAAGTTCCTCAATGATTTTGTCTTTTACCTCTAGGTGAGGCAAAGCATAAACCAGTTTTCTGAACTTAATAAGAATTATACTTATTCCAAATAAATAGATTCTAGCTACAGATAAACTATATGAGCTATCGACATGTAACTCAAACCCTCTCTCTTATAAAACTCAGTACCAGAGAACGCACCTCCTGTGGCACGTGCATAAATACAGAAACAAAGAGTATCGTGGTGAAGTGGAACACTAGGAAGGCAGTTCAGTGGTCCCGGTGCACGGATGATCCTTTTAGCTTGTCAGGACTTGCTGCTGCTTGATATATCTTCCTTCCTTCCTTCTCCAAGTATTTTTTACTTGCTTGCAAGAAGCACAGAGTGACTCATTCACACTTATGAAGTACCTGACTTATTGGTTAAGAGCCATTGCTTACTGCAATTGATTGAAGGGACATACACTGGCTTTCTTCGGTATTTTTACTGAAGAAAGGAGGATAGCTTCTGTTTATCCAGAGGTTTAATTCACATCCACAAACAGTTCAGTTGCCTGGGAGCCAATCACATAGATGTTAGCAGGCAGAACATCTCTGATATTGAAACTGGTCACCAATCAGATCGTTGTTGCTGGCTAATTCTACATACCCCTTTGATCCAACTTGTCTGCAAAGAGACTGCCCCTACTTGTTGAATAAACACCACTTACACTGAGTATTAAGTAACTTTTTAAAAAGTGCAGTGATCCTTGCCACCATGCTTGATTTAAAACAGTCCCTTTCGTGTTTCAGAAAATGTACAGTCTTTAGAATATTCACTGGTCACATGAAGTTTAAAAGTCTTTGAAGTTGGTAACAATTTACTATTGTGAGTAGGAAGTAAATGGGAAAGTGCATTATTGCAGAGGCAAAATGCTTTGCAGCTTTTGTTTTACAATCTCAAATTTGATAGTGGAGCATACTGACATCAAGGATATTTAGTTCATCCAGGATAAACAAAATACAGATGAATTGGAATGTTTATAGTGCAAAGAAGTGTATAAAGAAAGCTTTTGATAAAGTCCCACATAGGAGGTTAGTGAGCAAAATTAGGGCGCATGGTATTGGGGGCAAAGTACTAACTTGGAATGAAAGTTGGTTGGCTGATAGGAAACAAAGAGTAGTGATAAACGGTTCCATTTCGGAATGGCAGGCAGTGACCAGTGGGGTACCACAGGGATCAGTACTGGGACCGCAGCTTTTTACTATATATGTTAATGATATAGAAGATGGTATCAGCAATAACATTAGCAAATTTGCCGATGATACAAAGCTGGGTGGCAGGGTGAAATGTGAGGAGGATGTTAGGAGATTACAGGGTGACCTGGACAGGTTAGGGGAGTGGTCAGATGCATGGCAGATGCAGTTTAATGTGGATAAATGTATGGTTATCCACTTTGGTGGCAAGATCAGGAAGGCAGATTACTACCTAAATGGAATCAATTTAGGTAAAGGGGCAGTACAGAGAGATCTGGGTGTTCTTGTGCACCAGTCAATGAAGGTAAGCATGCAGGTACAGCAGGTAGTGAAGAAGGCTAATAGCATGCTGGCCTTCATAACAAGAGGGATTGAGGATAGAAGCAAAGAGTTCTTCTGCAGCTGTATAGGGCCCTGGTGAGACCACACCTGGAGTACTGTGTGCAGTTCTGGTCTCCAAATTTGAGGCAAGACATTCTGGCTATTGAGGGAGTGCAGCGTAGGTTCACGAGGTCGATTCCTGGAATGGCGGGACTACCTTACGCTGAAAGACTGGAGCGACTGGGCTTGTATACCCTTGAGTTTAGAAGACTGAGAGGGGATCTGATTGAGACAAATCAGATTATTAAAGGATTGGACACTCTGGAGACAGGAAACATGTTTCCGCTGATGGGTGAGTGCCGAACCAGAGGACACAGCTTAAAAATACGGGGTAGACCATTTAGGACAGAGATGAGGAGAAGCTTCTTCACCCAGAGAGTGGTGGCTGTGTGGAATGTTCTGCCCCAGAGGGCAGTGGAGGCCCAGTCTCTGGATTCATTTAAGAAAGAGTTGGATAGAGCTCTCAAGGATTGTGGATTCAAGGGTTATGGAGATAAGGCAGGAACAGGATACTGATTAAGGATGATCAGCCATGATCATATTGAATGGTGGTACAGGCTCAAAGGGCAGAATGGCCTACTCCTGCACCTATTGTCTAAATACCATCAACTGCCATCTCTGATAATTCCACTGTTAGTTAACAAAACTGAGTTGCTTCCTTTGTTAACTAACTTTTCTTATAGATTATTTTATTTTTATCACTAAGGTCATGGGATTTCCAATGTGATTGAAAAAGCTGAGACCACTCTTGGGATTCCCAGCCCCACAGAAGTTTCAACAGAAGTGAACGTGTTCAATGAAGACAAAGGTGATGACAAAAGAGCTACATCTGAATTCTGAATAGTTAGGCTGTATCAATGGTCAAGCCTATGGTTGAGTTTAAAATGAAGATGCTGTGAGGAACATTTAGATGGAATCTGCAAATGTAGTCAGTCTTGAACTTCACGTAAAATGATTTTGTGTTTTTACATATTATGTATTTTGTTTTTGCTGTACATAGTGAAGTTTTAGTTTTTTTCCCTGTTCTAGTTTAAAATTAATGACTTCTTGGGGCTCTGGTATCTTGCCAAAGCACCAATTGTTCATGAGTTAGATTTTGTGATGCTAATAGCAGTAAATAGAGACGGTCAATAAGATTTATGTTTGGAAGTCTCCAAATACTCTGCGAAGGAGCTCAAGTACATAAGTGATTTGGGAATAATTTTGAAGAAGCACCAGCTGAAATATGATGTATAAGCAACATGGACAGTGAAGTGATAGTTTCTAAGTTCTAGAAGGCAATTGAATGTTTGAAGTCAAGTTTTGCAGCTTGGGCTAACAGTCTGATCTATTCTGTTTGCAAATTTTTTTGCTGTTTTGTTTCTTTTTCTTTCCTCTTGCTCAGAAAAGATGACGAAGAAAAACTCTATCAAAATGATTTTTTTTTCCTTTCAAGAGCCTATGATAACTTTATCTCTGATGGTTAGTTTATGTATGGATCATGAAATTGAACCTTAACTGCCATATCTGGGTTAAAGACAGGTCCTTGACAGAGAGAATACCCCTGTCCTTTGTAATTATTGGACAGTAGGTTGTTCTGAAAACTTGCTTTATAATATCAAGAAATTGATTAAATGTTATAAATATTTTGAAAAGTTACTATACAGCATGTTAGTGCTCACAGTAGGGTGGTCATGCCAATAGGGCCTGATCACTCTTGTGATTCTTAAAGCCATCAATAATATATGCACAAATAAAAATGTACTGTTGGGTAATAGACTGACAGGTAAGCTTCTTAAAATTATGCTCCAAAGTCTAAATCTGACTGTTTCTTTGAAATTCATTTGGGTGTTTTGCTATGCTAAAAGCAGCAATAACAAAAATATGCAATTGTACAGTATATTTAACATCGTAAAATATTCCAAAACACTTCAAGAAAGTATTCAAACCAAATTTGACACTGAGCCACTGAGTGGAAATATTAGAAATATAAACAAATTTTGGTAACACTACACAGCTCAGGTCAAGTGTGTGAAGTCTTTTCAACCTTAATACGTTAACCTCTCTCCAGATGTGATGCCTGAGTATTTTGAATATCTTCCCTTAGCAGCAGCATTTGTGGTACTTTTCTTAAAGGAGTTTTTTTTTTTGAAAGGACAAGTGACCAAAAATTTTGACCATGGACTAAGGAATCTGTTAAAGGGGGAAAGTGAAGTAGAAGCTAAAAGTTCCTTAGAAATATGAGTAGTTGTCAAGAATTCACTTATTTGAATAGTTATGCGATGTGTGGTTTATTTTTACTTGGAATAATTCCAAGGACTTCATGCTTGTTTCTAATTGTAAAACAGAATTCAAGAATGGTAAGAATAGCCCGAAAGCAGAGAGCATAAGCACTTCTCCAAGCAGTGGAGCATTTGGGATGTTTTCTACCATCACTAATGCCGTTCAGAGCACTGTGAGTATGTATTTTATTTGACTGATAGTTAATGTCTTTTATACAAATGTCACTAATTAGTATTATATTAGAATAATTTAAAGCTGTCAAGAGAAGTCTGGGAATATTTAACCAGTAAAGCATTTTCCTTCCGCATATCTCATTTGTGACTTTGAACTCTGGTTTTAATTAAATTATTCCCACATCTTTAGATCAGTTTTAATCAGTTTAAAGACCTACTCCATTATACTATGATTCCTTCATGTATTGCAAAGTTAACATATATATGCATAATTGGTTATTCATATCTAAGAATGTTTGGAACGGCTGATATCACTGAAATATTAACTGATGCAAATGTTAATGACCTAATGCATCCAACAATTTTAAAGCATAAATAAAAACTGAAAGAACTGCGGATGCTGGAAATTGAGAAACAAATACAGAAATTGCTGGAAAACCTCAGCAGGTCTGGCAGCATCTGTCGAGAGAAGTCACTGTTTTGGATCCAGTGACCTGAGGTCATTCAGATGTAGAGTCACTAGAACTGAAATGTTAACTCCCAATTTTTTTTTTCCCTTCACAGATGCTGCCAGACTGGCTGTTTTTTTTCCCCAGCAGGGGAAATTTTAAAGCTTGTATTGTTACATCATTAACAGCATGTGCAGGTGAACTGTTGATCACCCAGACCTGCTGAGTTTCTCCAGCAACTTTTTGTTTGTGTTTTAGATCACTATCTTCTGTACTTTGCTTTTGTTAACATATACTGAATCTCTCCCCACCCCCCTCATCCCCAGATCAGATATCTGTTGTGGACCGCCACACAACGCTCTCATTCATTTACTTGCCACTGGTGTTCCCTCACCCACCAGTCACCCTGATGCTACACCTACCCCTACTCACTGTCCCTCCTAATTTGCATATTTCCCTTCTCGCAAAACCTGACAGTGGCTTTGGGTCTTTTAAATATTTTACACTAGAACATGGCTGCTATTGCTGTTTTTTGAAAAAAAAAAGATGTTTTGGCCTTGAACACCTACTGCATGGTTAGATTCATTACTGGTTTTCTATGCTGGAGGCTTTTGAGAAAGACCCAGAATCAGATGGCTCAAAACCCTGGTGGCAGGTTGGTGGGAAATCCTGATTAGGATTACCATTGATTGGATCTGTTTTCACAGTAACCAGAAAATCTAGGCCATTACATTCAAAAGAAGTATTTAATCAAATTTGTGTATATTTATCCAATAAAATATAAATATAAATTACTTTATTTTCAGGGGAAATCTGTCCTGAGTGGTGGTTTGGATGCACTTGAATTTATCGGTAAAAAGACCATGGATGTTATTGCAGAAGGAGATCCTGGTTTCAAAAAGACAAAAGGACTAATGTATAGGACAACCACATTGTCTCAGGTATTCTCTAACCTTTGGTAGTGAGTAAAATAAAATAATTATTTGGTATTGAAGCATTGTTTACTTGACCATTTTTGATCATCCTGTGAGCTATGATAGGAATGTTGCAATGATAGTTATTGCAATGCTATTAAATACATTTGTACTCCATTGAAAACTGAGTGAGAGAGTTTACTGGGCTATGATTGTTTAAAGAATAATACATTTGTAACATTAAGTTTTTCAGTGTGGGTTATTACAGGAATTGAACCTGTCTAACAGCTCCCCAGAAGGTCCATTGTGTACATATTCTAATAATACATTAAGGAATCTGCTCTTTGAGACTGCATACTTTACAGTGTATAATAAATTTGGTGACCCAGATAACATACAGCAATTGAATATATTAAATTAATATGAAATGTCATGGAAGTGCTGGCTATATATTGGAGTTCAAATTATGTTTATACCTACATTCTTGTGGAAATCATCACCTGTATTAAATAACAATGTCTTGAAATTTATGGGTTTTTTTTAAGAAGCAGATGGTAAGAGCTATTCTAGGTTGCTGGTAGGAATGAACTGTGATGAACTATTGGTCTAATTTGTTTTCATGTTGGGAGAGTAGACTAGATGTGAGAATACACTCTTCCATTAAGAACATTGTATTGGAATGTTTTTGCCTTAGCATAGTTTCTAAATTAGAAGTGTTCCCAAGTGTGACTCATTCCCATTTTAGTCTACTGTTATAATTATAGTGAAAATGGATTAATAATATGCAACTTTAATCATTTGCCTTTTAATAGCTGAAACTTTTGTGGACTGAAATTTGCTTCAGAAACGAGCACAGCTGACCTAAAATAGCTGGTGTGATCATGAGACAAGCCCAGATGACTTATGTAAGATACATAAGCAGCTGCCTCAGAATTATTACTTTATGAAGTGGCACTTAAACTCATTGAGGCATCAAGAATCTCTTGTTTGTCTCATTTGCATGTTTACTGCCCATACTGAGCGATGAAACGTTCTTTACAACTTTCCAGAATTTTTTAGGGAATGGCATACCAACATCGGCCTTTAAGCAAAAAGCAAAATGGATTGATAACAGCAAGGATACTATATTTTAGTTTTGTCCTTCTATCAGCCTCAACCCCAGTCACAGAAATTAGCTCTGATGAAAATGCAACCTGACAAAATTGAGAATTTAAGATCTGTGAACTGTGCTACATCCAAAAAAAAACAGTTGGACTAATCTTTTCATTCTTTCAACCCAAGGGATTCTTAGGATCTGTAATTGCATTTGCCTTTACCTTTAGGCATGACAGGAAGGTAAAGGTAGACACCCCTCTTCCCATTTCTTATTTATAAGCTCATGTCCTTTTGTTTCTATACCTGCGTTTGATATCAAATTTTATTATTTTATTCAGGGTGGTAGGTAATAGAAGTCCACTTAATTTCATGAAGAAAAATTAAAATTGACTTTCCTCAGTTTTTGATCTTTTGTAACCAAAGTTTAGTTTGTGTGATAGCTACCCACTAAAAACAAGAGAAAGAAAACATTGACACTAATCAAGAGGAGTTTAAGGTGGGAGCAATGATCCATATTCACCTTATCATAACTGGTTATTGAGCTTTCTCAGTCCTTCAAAGAAATTACCTCCTACCCTGAGTCTTTCTGCGTGCTGCTACATATCCTGAATATTTTCCCAGCTCTATTCTGCAAGTCTCATGCTTACTACTCGCCTGTTTCTTCCTTCCCCTGTTACTCTCATAGGGTTTGGGGACCTGAGCTCAGGACTGAAGAGGCACTGAGCAGAGGGACCAACAAGTGGGAGTGTTAGGGGAAAGAAACAATGATAGGAGAGTCAGCCAGCAGGAAGATTGGACGAGGCAGCTCATGGGAGGCAGTGAGCTGAAGCTATGATATAATCACACATTTAAATAGAAAGAACTCATAAATTTATTCAGTCTTAATAAGAGAATTTTGTGCAGTTCTGTTCAAAGCACCAATCAGATTTTCGTGTAAAAAATACAGGTCAGGAAGATAATCCACCTTTCTATGTTTTCTCATGGAAAATCACTTTCGTTTTCTAGCCCATTTTTAAGGAACTCATTAGGAGTCCTAAATAAAGGTTAGCTACAGTGGGAAGAATTTTTGTAAGAGGAGCAGATATTGGAATATTGGGAGGATGACTTTGCAATTTTGAAAGAAAGGAAAGGCAATTCTGTAACTTTTAGAATGCAGGAGATTGTGTCGGGATGAACTAGGACTGTCTATGGAAAAGGGCGGAGGTGGTATTGACTTGTGCAAGAATTAGTGTAATGCTGATGAATGTGAGGATATTGGGTGTTGGAATAACAAATAGGAATTGTTCTCGAAAACAATGGCACTGAGGCAAGAACTATGCCAGTACTTGCACGATGTTACTAAACTCCAAGTGTTGTAAATTAAGTTGCTATTAAGTTGTTAAATTGAATGTTGGAGTACTCAACTGAATACTTGGTAATTTTCATCTGTAATTTTAGGTTTTCAAGGAACAGGATGGAAATTATCTCTAATCATCATTTGATATTTTCTGAAGTAAAGTCCTCCAATATGTCTTATTAGCCAAACTGGAATATAGATAAATCGGAGAAAATGATGTTAAACCCCTTTTAACCTAAATCATTTTCTTGAAGTTGATTATGCCTTATTTTTCTCTGTCCAGGTTCTTCGAGAGGCTAAAGAGCGAGAACACCAACAAACAGCCGAGGAGGTTTCTGTGGATACAGAAGAGAAGGCTCATTATGGAATGTTATTTGATGAGTTTCAAGGTCTATCCCATCTGGAAGCTTTGGAGATTTTGTCAAATGAAAGTGAAGTGAAGGTAAATAAGGGATATGATTTTTGTTTTTTGCCTGTTTAGTAATTTGATGAAACTAAGTCCCAAGTACAGGAAATCATACTTCATTAGAAATCTGGACTATCCAGGCATGCATTAATATATTTTGTGATTATTAAATAAAATTCCAACTTTGTATATATTAATTTATATTTAGTTGATCAAATTCGGATTATCCGAACAAGTTCTCAAGGTCCCAAAGTTTGAGTTCAGAAATCATACTCTGTAACTACCTGCAGAAACTCTTTCCGAGACAGACTGCCCACCAGTGAACTCAGCAGCTTCTCTCTTGCTCTACCTCTGTCATTAATTTTCTTTTCATCTTTCCTTCCGACTTTCCGGCCCTTCTGCCTCGCCCTCTGTCTCCCTCGCCCTCTGTCTCCCTCGCCCTCTGTCTCCCTCGCCCTCTGTCTCCCTCGCCCTCTGTCTCCCTCGCCCTCTGTCTCCCTCGCCCTCTGTCTCCCTCGCCCTCTGTCTCCCTCGCCCTCTGTCTCCCTCGCCCTCTGTCTCCCTCGCCCTCTGTCTCCCTCGCCCTCTGTCTCCCTCGCCCTCTGTCTCCCATACACAGCTGAAAGTTTCTGACAGCTATTCTTTTAGGTGTATTTGTATACAGCTTTTTTCCCTTGTACTTTAATTACAATCCGAAGTTTGGGTTTGACTATCAATTGGTTTTATACTCTGATACCTCAATCAATGCTTGAGTGAAACAGCACAGCTCTGAGCAGAGACACTGACAGAAACCCAGGCAGACATTTGAGAACCCATATAAAACTACAGCAAAGACAGCCCTGCTCCATCCCAGAGTGTCTTTCGATTTGATTTGATCAAGTTGATTGGTGTAGTATACGAGTCGGTGCATCTGTCTGAGGCTTTGTCATGGGGTCCATTTACACTTGAGAATGCTTCCTTTATGATCAGATCATTATCCAAACGATCAGTTATCTGAACAAAATACTCCCTGCCTGTCTCATTCAGTTAATAGAGGTTGTTGTATATAGTGAATTTTCTTGGTCTGCTATATGTCATGCCTTCATGTCTATTTTAATTTCCTTTACATACGTGATATTAATTCTCTCGATTTTGCATGAACAATTTATATAAATTGTTACCAAATACTGATTTTATTTACTTATATTTGTTCACACTGTGCATGTGTGGGATGTTCATTATATTCTGTAGGTTAAGTCAGTACTGAATGCCTTGTCGGGAGAAGATGTAGAAAAATTGAAGGAGGAGTTAACAGCCATAAAAGAAGCCTTTTGTTTAGCTGAATTTGATGATGAGGATGAAGAAGATAACAAAGGTAAAAAGGAGAATGAATGAATAATTTCTATATCAAAAGCAAAATATTGCAGATGCTGTAAATCTAAAGTATAAACACCAAATGTTAGAACTACTCAGCAAGTCGAGCAGCATCAGAGAGTTATTAACCTGCAATGTTAATTCTGTTTCTCATCTCTACTTGGGATGCTACTTTATTTACTGCGTATATCCAGCATTTTTTTTGTATTTACTTTATTCTGTGTTCAACCTAAAATTTGCCCATATGTTACTGATTTTATACCTACATAAACTTTTATTGTTAAGTTGGAATAACCTCAATAAATCAGAGTTGAAATAAAACAAAGAACTGCGAATGCTGGAGATCTGAAACTGGATCAAAAATTACTGGGGCAACTTAGCAGGTCTGGCAGCATCTGTGGGGAGAATGCAGAGTTAACATTTCAATCCATTGATACTTCATCATAACTGATAGCAGCAAAGTAAAAGCGGTATTTATGGTGAAGATGGTGGGGGGGGAGGAGAAGAGGGAACGGAGCGGAGAGACGAGTTGAAACTGGGCCAGAGGGAGAGATGTGGAAGGGGTAGGCAGAAAAGGGGATTAAAGATGGTAAGACAGGACTGAAGAGAATCTGAATAAGTAATCATAAGCGCTAAGAGAATGTGTAGATGAGCTGAAAGCAACACATTATATGCTACTAGGACTAAAAGTGTGAGATTGACTTGGCTATGCTGAAAGCAACCCATGTCATGACAGGATCAGAGTGTGCAGATGGGTAAAAAACATGAAGGACTTTAAGGATGTTAAAGCACTAGAGAGGGTGCAAAGGAGATTTATTAAAACAATACAAGTAATGGAGGATTTCAGCTACATGGAAAGATTAGAGGAAATTGGGCTTATTTTCCTTGGAGCAGAGAAGGTCAAGAGGTGACCTCATTGAGATGTTCAAAATTCTGAACAATTTTGACAGGGTAAAGAAGGAAATTCTGTTTTCACTAGTTGGCAAGCTCCAAGAACAACATCTCCTCTTTAGCTTAGAGTTTCTGTAGTTTCTATGACTCAACATCACATTCAATAACTTTAGAGTCTGCTTACATCATAGAATTCTATATTTCGATCCTATTTGAACCAAATGACATGTTAATGTGAATCAACATTAATGTGCACTTGATTGTTTTGGTACTCAACCAGCAACTCTTGGGGGGTGTTTGGGTTTAAATGAAAGTAGTGAAACTGCACTTGAACATATAACATAGTTGTGTGGCTGCAGCAAAAATCATAGGATTGTGGAACTTCACCTTTTTTAAAATGCTGCTGAGTTATTCAAAAAATCCTGCTATCTTTCAAGAAAGACCTTGCAATGCCTACCTCCTCCCCCCCCCAAAAAAAAATGGCTGGTATATTTGATTTGAAGTTCCTTGTTAACTCCCCAATTAAGACATTGCCTCTCAATACCCATAATTTAATGCCTATTCATAGTTGCTCAATGTTGCCAGTGTGAACTAAAGGTTTACTCTAAACAATGTGATTGACCTTGCAGGGGGTGACGGGTCTGGATTTGTGAAAGAATTGTCTGAGTTGTTATCAGAGATGAAAATTGCTGCTACGTCTGACAAACTGGGCCAAGTAAGTGTAGATTGATATGACACTGATAAGTCCCCTGATCTGATGGGTTGCATTTTAGGATATTAAAGGAAGTAGCTACAAAGATAGTGGATGCACGGATTGTAATCTTCCAGGAAATCTCGAAATTTAGAAAAAAATCGAAGAGTAATGGGAAACTGCCAATGTAACACCCTTATTCAAAAAGAGGCTTGATAGGCTAGATACAGAGAGGTGGTAAGGAGTCAATAGCAACCAAGGCTAAAATAGACTGATTTTTACTCAGTAAGAGTCAAGGATTATGGAGATAAAGCAGGAAATTGAAGTTGTAGATTGTTAGATCAACTTTGATTTCATTGAATGGGGAAGCAGACTTGAAGACCGAATGGCTTAGTTCTGCTGAGTCTAATGGCTTTATAATATTAGACACTTAAGGATAAGAAGCAGTTTGGAGGGTTTTTTATTGCAAGGAATTGTTCGAACTTGGATTGTTTGTTGGAAAATGAAGGGAGAGAAATCATTCTTTTTTAAAAAAAGGTGAAATTTTAACAGTTTTACCCTGTCTATTTAAATCAATTAGGTAACTAGCTGTTTTCAAACAGTTGATGCCAAACACACATGCATTATTACTACGTTAAAGCCTTTTAAATTCTCTGAATCTATAAATCTGTAATTACCCATTTTTTTAAAAAAATGCCAGAAAGATATTGGTACCACAAATAGAAAATAAAAATCAGAGAAATAAGGTTGGAAAATGTTGACAGATTGAAGAACAGTTAAGACACACAAGACCTTTCATTTGAATTAACCTTGCAACATCAGATGTTTTTGTTTTTAACCCTTAAACATTGAAAATATAAGCATTAAGATAGTTGTTTTTCTTTACAAGTCAAGAAACTTTAATGTGTCCAATCCACAATATGATCATGCTGTAGGGATTACAAAATATTCAAACCCTTTGATTTTAACAAATAGTCAATAGGTTTTATTTATATTTGTTTCAGGGGAAGAATATGCTTTATTATTTTAGTTACCAAGCATTCTGGCATCTGCTGGAATATTGGTAAATCAGATCCCCTCTACCCTGCTACAGTGATTTGTTTTATCTTCAAACTTAAATCTGTTTTTGTTTATTGTTGTTTTGCTAAATAATCCAAGACTTGCAACTGTTTCAGGCCAGAAAGCATGCTCAAGATCGTATAAGTGAAATAAATGTTATGTCACTGACGCAAGTAGAAGATATGTCAGAAGATCCAGAGAAGAAAGAGCACAGCGAAGAATCTAAACCTGATGATTTGAGCAAAGGTCATAAACTTTCAATTGAGGTAACGGAAACTGCTTTAAACTTTTTGAGAACTGGTTTCCAATAATGGTTAACTAGCTTAGAAATTGTTTCCATAATATACAGTGAAACATTTTGCTTGTGTTTGCAGCATATTAACATCCCAAATTAACTCTGATATTTACCAATTTTATTTACATAAATAAACATCTGTGCTAAAATAGGAGACAGATTTGCACATTACTTCCAGTAATGACTGTTGGTAATGTGCTGTTCAGATCAGTAGGTGGGTCTTTTCACTTCTAATAAGACTATGGCTTTTTTTAATTTCTTAAGAAATGAAATGGGGATATTGCTGGCTAGGTCAATACTTTTTGCTCAAATCTAAATGACTTGGTAGGCAGCCAACCTGAACTACTGCAGTCCATTTGGTACAGGGAGAGAGCCCCAGAAATTTGACCCAGCAACAGTGAAAGATCGGCAACACTATTTCAAGTTAAAAATCGCACAACACCAGGTTATAGTCCAACAGGTTTAATTGGAAGCACTAGCTTTCGGAGCGCTGCTCCTTCATCAGGTGATTGTGGAGTACACAATTGTAAGACACTGAATTTATAGCAGAAGTTTACAGTGTGATGTAACTGAAATTATACATTGAAAATCACCTTGATTGTTTGTGGAATCTTTCATCTGTTCAAATACCATGATAGTTTCACTTCTTTCATGTGTAAATGACAATTTTTTTTTTGAATGTTACATTCACAGGTTAACTGTAACAATTGATGTCAGCCAGATAATATGTTACAATATGTTACTAATTGTTAGTTAACCTGTGAATGTTACTTTTTTTAAAAAAAATGTCATTTACACATGAAAGAAATGAAACTATCATGCTGCAGTTTGAAAAGTCAATTTGATCACTCAACTAATCTCAGGTAAAGAAGAAAAACACAATGAATTGTGGTAAAGGTAATTACTAGATAAAAGCAAGAGAAACAAGAATTAATTACTGGTAATAAATTTATATTATACATACTGGTATGAAAATTTAACATATCAAAGTTTCATTGAAATCCTGCAAAATTGCACTGTTCAACATCATCATGGCCTGGTATAATAGCGCACTTAAAATTAAACATTTGTTAAATTTTGCATCTTGAACTTTCCTGCCAAATTCTTCCGTTTCCTTCCCATTTACTCTTATGTAATGAACCTCACAACATTAACAAACTTGTCGAAGAATTAAAGATATATGTAGTTAATGTATCTCACTTTTATTCAGATGTAATGACATGATTAACTTTTTAACGATATTAACGTTTGGATGTATAGTGAGCAAAGTGCGGTAAGTACCAGTAGACTTAGTACCAGTGTGAATGAATGAGAGTCAAAACATGCTGTAGTAAACCAAGTGGGCTAAGGAGAGTTATGAATTAATAGAGACGCAATATAGTAAACAGATTGAGTACAGTTACCAGCATGAATGTGATTTTGTTTAAGTGTGTTAATGGGAGCTTGCAGTTTCCTTTGTAAAAGGTTTTATAGTGTGATATAGTAGGGTTGACCTTTTTATACAAGATATGTGGAAAATACATATTTTGGCCAACGTTTACATAAGATCAACTTTTACACGAGTATATACATTACTTATAACAGTTGAGAGTTTAACTTAGAGCTTTGGCTCAATTGGCTGGACAGCTGGTTTGTGATGCATAATAACACCAAAAGTGTGTGTGTTCATTTACCACATTAGCTGAGGTTACCATGAAGGATTCTCTCCTCCCCTGAGGTGTGGTGACGGTGTGGTTAAACCACCATCTGTTGTCTCTCTTTAATGAGAGTGTAGCATTATGGTCTGTTAAGACTATAACAACTTTCCCTTTACAATCTTTAAGTGGCTAGTCATTTGGACTTAAATTTAATCATTTTATTTTTCATTGTTAAATGCCTCATTACTTTATGTTCAGGCGAATGACAACCTGCTGCCTGTTATGTTGACTCAAATCTGAGATTCTATTTCTGTCTCTCGTTGCGACTTTGTTAGTTTGATCTTCTGAGTGACTTGGTGAGAAAAGCATTTTCTAGGTAGAGTCTGATTTGAACAAAAGTCTCTGTTATGTGCCCTAACACACCATCTGGCTCAGGCAGATTACTGAATAATTTGTGAGGCACCCAATACATCATTTAAAAATGTGACAAGAAAATTGCACTGCTTCATGATAATTGTTGATGAGATCCCTGTCGAAGCAACTCTATATGATGTGTTTACCTAGAAATCTATTCTTTACCTAGAAATATATTCAGCAAACACATGCCATGTGATGACATTTGATTATTTAATAATCATGTTTGCTCCATCTATCATTGGACAAAACATGCAGAGCAGATCTTCAATGTTCACTGATTCTTTGCACACATTGTTATACTGTAATCAAATATATACCTTGTAAGCAGACACTGTAATTTTCACGTATTTTGTCCACTGCCTGCTACTTGATATTCAACAAGGATGATAAAGGTTTGTAATCAGAATCTGAATGTCAAAGTTTCCATTATATTATATTACCCAATAAGAAAGTTGGATGATGGTTTCAGCTATACTTCTTGGTTTTAAATAGATAAATTGATTGAGGAGAAATAGTTCTGCTTGATCTAACCTCAAAATACATAATTTGTTTCTAAAATTCACAGAACATCCATACATCTGCGATCAGAAGCCTGGCAGAACTTACTGCTCGATCCATTGAACAATTCCATAAAGTGGCAGTACTAATTCTTCACGGTCAGGACCATGATGTGGGTGCACTGGATCGTGCAAAAACACTGTCAAAGTATGATATTTTAATACTATTACAAAAGTAAAATACTGTAAATGCTCAACTCTGAAACATAATCAGAAAATGTTACCCACCAACTCAGGCAATATCAGTAGCTAGAGAAACAGTTAATATTTCAAGTTGATTTTTCACTGAAGTTGGGAAAAGTTAGAAATGTAATAGGTTTAAGCAAGTGAAATGGTGGGGTGAGGATGTTGGAGGAAAATAAAAGAAACTGTACTTACGGTACATTGGAAGGAAAGAAAGTTTAATTGAAGAAAGGGTATATACAGCTCAATGCCAAAGGGAATAGTAAAGAAACAAAAGGTGCATCTAAGGGAGATGTGAATGGTAGTTTGAACAGCTGCCATCCGAAAAGCAAAACAAACTAAAATCCTTTTTAAAAAAAAAAAAATCACACTTGCACCTGGACCTTGGGCAGTGAGGAGAGAGGAAGTGAAAAAGCAGGTGCTGCGTCTCCTGAGCTACTTTGGAAATGGGCCGTAGGAACTGGATGGGTATTGGAGGTGATTGATAAGTGGACCAAGTGTCATGGAGGCAGTGATCATATGGGAGTGCTGAAAGAGCAGGAGAAGCTGAGTTTGGTAGTAGCATCATGATTGAAAAAGTGCAGGATAATTTGCTGAATATGGAGGCTGTAGTGGTAGAAGGTGATGACGAGATTCTGGGGAGGAGTGAGTTCAGAATGGCTGGCTGGAAATGGGGCAAACACTGTTGAGGACATTATCAACCATAGTAGGAGAGTCTTTGGTTGAGGGTTAAAGAACACCTATACAAAGCATTGCATTTTGGAACTGATGTTACAAACATGAGGAACAGGACTTCCTTTTTCAATTAAGCATTTTGTGGCCTTCCCTACTCAATGTTAAGTTCAATAATTTCAGACTGCAGTCTCTTCTGTTTGCTTTTTTTTTGTTGTAAGTTTTGTTTTTGGTCTAATTTTTCTTCTGTCATTAACCTCTCCTCTCTGTCACCCTGTCACAGAATTTTATTCATTTCCCAACCTCCTCCTGTTCACTTAGTTAAAATCTATACATTTCTAATGATTTGCAGTTTTAATTAAAGGTCAGCAAATTGAAATGTTAACACTGTTTCTCTCCTCAAATGCTGCCTGGTCAGCTGATTATATCTAGCATTTCTGTTCATAGGAGGTTTTAAACATTCCCAGAATAGAAGGGAATGCTTGCTTTGCATTTTTAAATTGATGAACATATACTTTATAATGGAATCTTGAGCTTTGTTCCCAATTACATTTGAGTTCTGGAGTGAATGTAGAGGAACAGAATGAGTTGGGAAATCAAATATTTAACTGGCAAACTTAGTCTTGGATGGAATCAAGGAATAGTTGATCTGATTTTGCTTTCCATTGTAAACAGAGTCTGAAATGAGATGTTGTCTTGTTTTTCCACTTTTTACACTATCAAGACCTGATTTCACCTCTTAAAAATCCTTAAGTATCAGGAAAATAATGCCACAAAAAAGTTCCTTCAGTTTTTAGGTTTTGTAAATAAGAGCACAAGTTGTAAACAAACAATGGAAAACTTTCTAACAAGGTGATGGTTAAGTTTCTTTGAGTTCTGCATCCAGGTTTGGCCACCCCTGTTCAGAAGAGGCAATGACATTTTAAATAGAATAAAAGATGATTTTTTTCTTAATCTTCTGAATGAGTTTATTTTAGACAAACTGTGATACTGGTCTCTCCTTCACCATGATTTGTCATAATGGGGCTGCCAGTAAACAGCTTTGATGGAATGTATTACATTGATACAACATTCTGTCTTGTAAGTGGAAAGAACTGATGCTCCTTTTTGTTTTCTTTCTTAACTTTTCATGTATACCTATATATTTGATCCCTCCCACCCCCACCCAACCGAGTCTCAATGCTGCTGTAATGCTAGATATGTTGGCCTTAAGTCTTAATACCAAACAGCATGTCTCCGCACTGTTTGCAACAGGCAGAATAGTGACTCTACTAAACAAGTCTATATAGATCTGATTCCACAATTGGATAACACCTTTCAAACAATATGAATTATGCTAAGAATTACCCTAACAACCCATTCAGTTTCTCAATGTGGTTCACTCATGGTTGCTAGAAGCTACATGCCTTGTCCTCTGCAAACCGAGACTTTCCCCAATTAAACTTGGGATACAATTGTTCACTGGTGTATTCAACCAATCAGAAGCTATTTGGTAACTAATCAGAACCATTTTCTTTATGGAGTATGAATTGGCTTTTTCTTTGAAATCTGGTATTCGTGTATCTGTCCTCATGAGTATTAATGTCTTTTGAATTGTTGAACATTTTTTCCTAAATCCATTTTCTATTTACAGAGTGACTATTGTCTTGTGTAAGGAAGTGGCTGCTCTTTCGAAACAATTTACCTCCTGTTTGACAACAATAGGGGTAAGGAACTGAGCTTTTCTCCTCTTGTGCAGAACTGTAAATCAGGTTATATCTCTCGAAGTAGGCAGAGATGTGTAGAACTTACAACTCTGGCTAAGCAAATAGTTACATCCAGTAGAATTCATTCAGCTTGTCGTAAGATTTTTTTTTACATTAACTTTATTATTGAACCTTTGTAACTTGGAGAAGATAATTTTTAAAAATTTGCCTGTTGCTCCAAGCATGCTGGCTCTCTCCTCAGTAACAAAGCCTGCAATCGAGATTGCACCTTTTGTTCAGTTGAAAATAAAAAGCATTGTTTCCTGTTTCTTGGTCATGACTTGGTTTCCTCGTTGTAATATTAAAAATGTGTGTTTCCTGGCTTTCCTTGCAGTATTTTATTTTTGATGCTTTCCTGTACAAATATACTCACCAATCACTTTTTTTTTACAGGCTAAAGCGAAGGTAGAGGTTCTTAATCCATTAATTACTGGAGTATTTTTGGAGGTAATTTATATCAAGATCAATGTATGCACTGCATCTGGTTGAATTCGCTACATTAACCAAAGTTCCACTACAGATATATCAGTGGCTCAGTGATGGCATTCTCAGTGTCAGCATCTGAGTATTGAGTGTAGACTGACACATCAGTGTAGAACTAGAGGAATGATACATTGTTGGAGGTACTGACTTTGAGGAAAGACTAAGGCCCCACTTGCTCATTTACGTGGAGGTAAAATATTGCAGAGCATTACTTGAAGCAGAGGATGTCTAGTTAAATGTTGTTACTCTTAATCAACGCCAAAAATAAACCAGAGTACCTGGTCACTTTTATATCATTATGATATGTGTCCTTGGGGGTATGTAAATTAGTTCCTTGCATAATAACAATAATTGCACTTAATTAGCTGTGATACATTTTGTAAAGACCTAAGGATCTGTCACCTGCTACACAAGTGCAAAATTCTTTTTTTCTGCATCATTTCGTTGATATCCAAAGCATCCAGTTAAATGTTAAAGTAATTATTTTGTGATTGAAGATAGTTTATGTATTTTAAGGAAAACCTAACTCACTTCAATAACAAATTTAGCACAATATCTCTGTTCACAGTATCACAAAGAACACTATTAGTCATTTCACATTGTTTGAGAAATTGCCCCATGTCCAGGTGATTGTTCAATTTACTTGAATAAAGGGTGGGTTACTCTTTTGGAGGGCTGGTGTGGACTTGTTGGTCCAATATGGCCTGCTTCCACACTTTAGGGATTTTATGATAGTGGTGACACTTCAAAAGTACTTTGTTGCATCACCAGTGGTTTAGAACATCCCAGGTATATAATATATAGGCAAGTTTTTTTTATTGAAGTTGAGTTACCACAACATTTCATTGTGCAGAAATATTTTTAGTACATTTTGCAGAACTCTGTAAATATATTTGTCTACAGCAAGGCTAGTAAAAAGAGCCAATGTGGATAGGATACCATAAAATATATTGGGAAATTACGTAATTTACTGGAGAGAATTTCCTTTAAATGCTTCTTAATAAAAGGTATCACCTATCTTGTACCTGTGGCCCATTGCTCTTCCAATGCAACTGTTCCCCAATTATTAAATGCTGTGCTTATATGCATCTAACTTGCAAAGTTACACAAGGTGAAATATTAAAATGCATATCTTTTATTTTTGCAATTCTATCATCACCACAAAAGAAAACTGCCAGTTGAAACAACTGTTTTGTGTAAAGCAGCCATTAACAGCACAAAAGAAAACATCAAATTATTCAGAGGATCAAATATTGAAAACACTGGTGGCCACGTGAAATGCTGATCCTGAAGTGCACACCTCTTGCAATTTTTGGTGTTTGCTATTTCTGATGAGCCAGAAGACTTGATCTTGCATGAACATAATTTTGTAATTTACCTGGTATTCACTCAATTTCCTTTAACATTTGGGGATGTCTGATAATCAGTATTGATTTTTACCCTGGGTTGATTATAAAATAAAACTTGGGGCGGGGAGAATAGTCAAAGTTGGATGCATTCAGACTTTGAGATCTCAATATTATGCTAGTAAGATTCATTCAATAATTCAAATGAAGAGGCAGAACTGCAAAACTTAGCAGTTCATCCTTCTTCAGTCATGCTAGTCAATATCTATGTATTTTTGTGCAAAGGTAAATCTCTCCAGCTGTATTTGTAACATATTTTCACTTCTCTTTCAGGCTTCCAATAGTGCAACCTACATTCAGGACGCATTTCAGCTCCTGCTTCCAGTTCTTCAAATTTCTGAAATCCAGATTCGCTCGGACATCACTGTACACTGACTTTATTCATTTGCCTGATACGAAATTTTTGTTCAAGTTCTCTGCCAAAACTTGATTAACAAGTGCGGATTATTTAAGGTTGCATTTTGTGAGCAGTGGAGGCTGTTTTAGACAGATTCTGATGGGAGGTGGAGTTTAACAGTGAAGGAAAAGCAATCCTGCTCCAAATAAAAGCTGGACATTTGATGAGTTTGAATTTTTTTTGGAAAAACATTTTTCTTTCTTTTGGTCTGATTTCTGCAAGATTCCAATATTAAAGTCAGGATAAGAGTTAGCTCAGATTTCTTGAAATTAAAGCTTTTGTCTTTAAGTGACAGAATGCTTCATGCCTTAATTGCCTCTAAATATATTTTTGTCCAGTATAAAATAATACATATTTTTTCAGTTATTAATTGCATTTGTACAAAATGAAATGTTATTTGTAAGTATGTTATATACAATATAAAGGACTTGTGTAAAAATCAAATATTTGAGATTAGGCCCCAAATGAAATACATAAACAAACATTGTAATGGAATAAAGTAAAAAAAACACTAAAGACTTCGTATTGATTAGCTAACATTTTTAAACATTGCCCACTTTGTAAATAAATCAGGTTTTATTTACACTTTTATTTTCATTTAGTATTTATATATTTACAGTCAAATCAAGTTATTTAAGGTCTCCAGCATTATATTTCTGTTCTGAAATGTTTGGTCATTTGAACCTTCAAACTCTAGGGGTGACTTTTAAATGAAACTTTTCTATTTTTAGGCCACAAATTTTGAAGTTAAGTTTACATGAAATCAGCTTTTATAAAAGTAAATACAGTAATGGAGAATGCACAGAAGTAATTAACCTAGTGGCAGTATTTCACTATAGTTTAATGTCGGTTGCCAGTCTGATCATTTAACTAAATTCACTTTAGGTGCATTTAAACATTCTTATTTTGCATCTCAAATATTTGAGATAATTCAGTGAATTATTTTGAATACACTAAGAATTGACTCATAAATAGATCTAAATTCATGCTGTGAGAAACCCATGGAGCTTTGTCTGTCTTTTATCCAGATGAGCTATTATTAACATGTTCTAGATTTTTTCATAATGCCATAGTTCTGGCACCATTCAGAGAGCAGCAGGGAGCTATGTCAGTGTCATACCTGATTCCTTGTTCAACCATAACCTTTTTTTTTATAAAGAAAAAGATAAACTAGTCCCTCATCTTGTGTGTTAAAGCAGATGCAGTTCAAAGTAATTAATTACATGTAAAATGCAATGGCCCATGACTCTTCTGGATAAAATGTGCATTTTATATAAACATGTTTCTATGTAAATCAAGATAGCTTGATCATCTGTGAGTTCAGCTCATAGTTATGGGTAAAGTATATTTGTAGCTGCCACAATTTATAGCATTTGCTTCTCTTCTGTGAAGGAATTAAGAAGCTTTTAAGTGTTCAAGCCTGATCTTTTGGTGCTGGCCTATCTAGTTATACAACCCTTTTAATATATCATCTTAAATTAAGTTTAATCACTCACCTGCAGTAGCAGCAATATTACATTCACATCCAGCAAATGGAGGATATATTATTCTTAGTTCCTTGGGTTCCCATTCATTAGTTACTACAAATTATAGCACCTTCTTCCTTTAACTGAGTCTGATATTGCCTAGAGAAAATAGTATTTACTAAATCTTATTTTCAATATCAGGAAGTTGGTGGTCACCAAGGAATAAGGGGAACTTAATTCATTTTGTCGTAAATATTCTGCATTTTAATTTAGAATCTGTAATATGTAGTGATGTATATCAATTTTGGTTTCATTTATAAAAATAAATGGAACATTATTGTTTATTGATGTTATCCATTTATGTAAGCTTCCTTTTTTTGTAAATCTTTTTACGTCACTACGTCAGAAAAAAGATATTACTGCGATGTGTCAAATATAAACTACTTCTCAACACCCCACAAGCCAGAAGAACAGCAGAACAGAATGGCTGCAGAATGTTACAGGAAATGATAAATGGTGTACACAAATACAAAGGGGAAATTTTGAGCCAAAAAACTCTACACTAACATTACCGTCCAGGAATGGACAAGTATATTAGAATGAGCCATCAACACTAAACAACAGCTGACCAAGACAAAGAAAAGACTAGCTCTACAAGCAAAACTGGACAAACTTTCACACAATAGTAGTCCACATTACAATGGTGCTGGAAAAGCACAGCAGGTCAGGCAGCATCCGAGAAGCCGGAAAATAGAAATTTCGGGCAAAAGCCCTTCATCAGGACAATAACAGACACTTCAGAAGTTTGGATAAAGAACCTGTTGGACCGACCACACTTCGATACGGAAAAAGCTGCCCTAGTATGAGGGATGAACTACAACTACAGGTAGGCAGACAAAAAGACTTCCTAGTGACACTAAAATCAACCCTGAAGGACAATGGACTTGCTGAAGAAACCCACCAGGCCATCAGACAGGCAGTAACATCAACACTAAGCAGGGAGAAAGACACAGGAAAGGAACTCTCTGGAAGGAGTCAGAAAAGACACATATTGTAATCCTACCAGCAGACAAAGTGCGCATGACCGTCATCCTGAACAGAACACAGTACATTGAAAAAACACACTACTTACAGATACCGACACCTACCAACAGTGGCGCTAGATCTGACTCAACAGCTAGAAAACTGTATTACACCATCACCTGAAGAAACTCAACAATTGGGCGAAATTAACCAGACACACCTCCAAAATATGAAACCTTATGGATCCAACACACACTGTTTCTATGGATTACCAAAGGTAATCTCTCCCCCTTCAGATCCATGGTCTCACTTTCTGGCACACTGACATACAGACTAGCAAAGGAACTGCAATGTAAACTGAAATACCTAGTAGAAGACTCACGCCACTCCACCTAGGAATTCCAGAACATCAGCAACACTAAAGTAGAGGATGGTGAGGTCAAGGTTTCCTTCGTATCATCCATAAACATCACCCTGGCCAAAGAAACACTGGCTTCATTATTAGATGAACCAAGGACACAAACACCAGACAGCACCAATCCCATCAAGGACAGTATCCTCAAGCTGGTAGACCTGTGCCTCACTACCCACTTCACATTCAATGACAAGACCAACAAACAAATCAAGACACCCATGGGGTCACCAGTATCCAGATTCTTGGCAGAGGCAGTTATGCAGAGATTGGAACAAACAGCCCTCCCCACAATGCAGCCCAAGCTTTGGATCCACTATGTGGATGAAACCTTTGTTGTCATGAAATGGAACAAACTAGAAGAAACACAAACAACATCCTTCCGGGATAAAGTTCACCCGAGAGGAACAGAACAACAACAAACTCTCCTTCCGAAATGCCACAGTAGAACAAACCGCCAATGTAGAGCTGCAGATGAGCATCTACAGGAAAGCGATACACAGACCAAATGCTGAACTACAGGAGCAATCATCCTAATACCCACAAACGGAGCTGCACAAGGATATTACTTAATAAAGGCAGTAGGAGTATACTTAAGAGGGAAATCAGGAGGGCAAAAAGTGGACATGAAATAGCTTTGGCAAATAGAGTTAAGGAGAAACCAAAGGGTTTTTCCAAATACATGTAAGGATAAAAGGATAACTAGGGAAAGAATAGGGCCCCTCAAAGGTCAGCAAGGCGGCCTTTGTGTGGAACCACAGAAAATAAGGGAGATACTAAATGGAAAAGGATATGGAAGATATAGAAAGTAGCGAAATAGATGGTGACACCTTGCAAAATGCTCATATTACAGAGGAGCAAGTGCTGGATGTCTTGAAATGCATAAAAGTGGATAAATCCCCAAAACCTGATCAGGTGTACCCTAGAATGCTGGGAAGCTAGAAGATTGTTGGGCCTCTTGCTGAGATATTTGTATCATAGATGGTCACAGGTGAGGTGCCGGAAGACTGGCAGTTGGCTAATGTGGTGCCACTGTTTAAGAAGGGTGATAAAGACAAGTCAAGGAACTATAGACCAGTGAGCCTGACCTCAGTGGTGGGCAAGTTGTTAGAGGGAACCCTGAGGGACAGGGTGTACGTGTATTTAGAAAGGCAAGGACTGATTAGGGATAGTCAATATGGCTTTGTGCGTGGGAAGTCATGTCTCCCAAAATTGATTGTGTTTTTTTGAAGAAGTAACAAAGAGGATTGATGAGGGCAGAGCGGTAGATGTGATCTATATGGACTTCAGTAAGGCATTCGACAAGGTTCCCCATGGGAGACTGGTTAGCAAGGTTAGATAGAGTCCTAGAGATGTATAGCATGGAAACAGACCCTATAGTCCAACCCGTCCATGCCGACCAGATATCCCAACCCAATCTAGTCCCACCTGCCAGCACCCGGCCCATATCCCTCCAAACCCTTCCTATTCATATACCCATCCAAATGCCTCTTAAATGTTGCAATTGCACCAGCCTCCACCACATCCTCTGGCAGCTCATTCCATACCCGTACCACCCGCTGCGTGAATACAGTGAGAACTAGCCATTTGGATACAGAACTGGCTCAAAGGTAGAAGACAGAAGGTGGTGGTGGAGGGTTGTTTTTTCTGAATGGAGGCCAGTGACCAGTGGAGTGCCTTAAGGATTGATGCTGGGTCCTCTACTTTTTGGATGCTCGCATCCAAATCATTTATGTACATAAGAGGAACAGATAGTAAGTTTGCAGATGACACCAAAATTGGAGGTATAGTGGTCAGTGAAGAAGGTTACCTCAGATTACAACAGGATCTTGTGCAGATAGATCAATGCGTTGAGAAGTGGCAGATGGAGTTTAATTCCGATAAATGCGAGGTGCTGCATTTTGGGAAAGCAAATCTTAGGACTTATACGCTTAACAGTAAGGTGCTAGAGTGTTGCTGAACAAAGAGACCTTGGAGTAGATAGGATAGTGAAGAAGGTGTTTGGTATGCTTTCTTTTATTGGTCATAGTATTTAGTACAGGATTTGGGAAGTCATGTTTTGGCTGTACAGGATATTAGTTAATGTCCTGTACAGCCACACCATGCTGTAGCATCCAGGAACTACGAGAAGCCGAAGGAAAACACCTTTACGATGTATTCAAGAACAACAGGTATCCAATAAGCACAATTCCCCTCATTCTTAAACAACAAACCTAAGCAAAGAGACACAACATGCACAGAGACTCCAGCCACACTACCATACATTAACGACACCTCTGAGATGATGACCAGACTACTCTGGCCCCTTGGCATCATGGTAGCCCACAAACCTACCAACAAACTGAAACAACCCTGTACCAACAACCAGCAGAATGAACACCGTATACAAAATATCCTGCAAGGACTGCAACAAACATTATGTTGGACAGGCGGGCAGGTAACTAGCCACCAGGATACACAAGCACCAATTAGCTGCCAAACGATATGACCAATTATCACTAGTATCCTTACAAACAAAGTAGGAAACCAGTTCGACTGGGACAATATATCCATCCATCCTGGGACAGGCTAAACAAAGAAACTCGTGAGAATTCCTTGAGGCCTGGCATTCTAACCAGAACTCCATCAGCAAACACATTGATTTGGCCCCCATTTATCAACACTTCATGGAGGCTCAATGATGTTACCTAGCATGGTGACGAATCGTCTGAGAACAAATCTACCAGCTCAGAGAGCAAACTTAAAATCAGTCACTAAAGAATTTTGGTAATTGGAAATGATAAACTTGATAAATGATAAATCATTAGTTTATAAACCCAAACACAGTTGTAATATATAAATAATGCTCAGAAATAAAGTCAGAAGTCATGAGATGCCAGGTGGTTGTCCAACAGATGTATTTCAAAGCTTTTGGAGAGCTGCACCTTTGTCAGGTGAAGTACGGCAAAGGAGCAGCATTTCGAAAGCTTGTGATCTCAAAAAAATCTGTTGGTCTATCTGTCCAGTCATGGAATTTATCCTAAAATTGAGGACAATTGTGTTAGATTAGATTAGATTAGATTACATTACAGTGTGGAAACAGGCCCTTCGGCCCAACAAGTCCACACCGACCCGCCGAAGCGAACCCACCCATACCCCTACATTTACCCCTTACCTAACACTACGGGTAATTTAGTATGGCCAATTCACCTGACCCAGCACATCTTTGGACTGTGGGAGGAAACCGGAGCACCCGGAGGAAACCCACGCAGACACGGGGAGAACGTGCAAACTCCACACAGTCAGTCGCCTGAGGCGGGAATTGAACCCGGATCTCTGGAGCTGTGAGGCAACAGTGCTAACCACTGTGCCACCGTGCCGCCCACAATTGTTAATCAATTGTGTACTGGTTGTAAGTGGAGTGAATTCTGCAGTTAATGCCAGCTATCAACTTAGACATATGCATACCAATGATAATCTGATGGCTTTGAAAATAATCAAAACTGGGTGTGGTAGTTCGTCGAAAAGAGAAGGATCCAAAGTGGAATTGGACAAAACCACAACTGTAGTTATTTTAAATTCACGTTGTGATCTTTTAAGATTCTGATAATTCTGGACTAGTCAAATCCTATGGTAAAATGATGCTTGATAGCTGAAGTTTAATATTTGCAATTGATTACCATGGTGGATCATTACTAAAAATAATCACAGAAAACTGTTGTTCTTCTTTAATGCAACGACACACGTTTGTTTGGCAAAAGGCATTAAACTGTTATCATTAAAAATGTTTCCTTCTTGTTCAGACCACAATAACCATTTTGCAAGTAGGTACACATGTCTGAGACCTGTTCTTTAGTGCATTTTCATCATGCGTTCCCTCCCATAAGTTACTTCAAATGTTACACTCACTTCTGTACACTTACATATGCATCCGAAGATCACAGCGTGCATTATTGACTTTCAGATAATCTTTTGGGAAAAATAGAAATTTGGGGAGGTTGGAAGGAGTGGCACGGCATGTCAACCCTCACTGCTAGTTTCTGTCTGGTGGTCAAATCATCCAATTCAGTTGTGTTTAAAAACAAAGCCTCAGGGCAAAGACTACATTTTACTTTCACTTGATATATTACATTTTAACTAAACATCAAATGACTCATTCCCATTCGATATTGCCACCTTTCTTTTGTCATTGTTGGTTAACAGTAGTGTAGTTGGGCTGACAGGTTTTGTAAACGGTCGATTAGTTTTCTTTCCAAACAATCTTTTTCATTTTTGATATAAATTAAAACCACCTAGGCTATTTCTATTGGCTCTTGTTTTAAATAAATTTAAATTTATCCCAACTTCAATTAAATTTCCCATTGTGTGCATGCACTTGCAAATTTTTCAAATAATTTTATCAATCTCCTTTTCAGAAACAATTACGTCTAGGCTTCGTGGTTTTATATTCAAGACGTAAGTGATTGCAGTCAGTTCACCGTTCTCATATGTGCTTGAACCTGTATAAAATATGAAAACAAAAACGATTGCAGCTCTGAAAGAAACCAAATAATTAATTATCGCAAGGGAGCCAAACCAAGGATCCGGTATAAATATCCTGCAACCTATGCCAATTGTTGTAGTTATTCTCACACAAATCACAAAAGGCTACAACATGTAGGTTAATTTTGTGTTTGTTCAAACAATCTCAGTTTTAGACTGGCTAAACAGAATTTTATGTAATATTCTGTCCCAGCTCTGTTCCATATCTGTCTGCTGAGAGGTATCAGAAAGTATTTTAACTCAAACCTGTACAAAGTAATAAAGTAATTAACTAAGCAGAGATGGCTGGGCAGGTGGTGTGCTGTAGCTGTATGATGTGGGAGCTGGCTGATCCCATTGTGAATGGCAGTGACCACATCTGCAGCAAGTGTTGGTTGCTGGAAGAACTCCGGATCAGAGTTGATGATCTGGAATCTGAGCTTCAAACACTGCGGCACATCCGGGAGGGAGAGAGTTACCTGGACGCTTTGTTGCAGGAGGCAATCACACCTGGGAGATTAAGTAATTCACATTCAGTTAGTGATCAGGGACATCAGAATGTGACTGTAAGTGAGGCAGGTAGGGGGAACCTGAGTTCAGGAGTGCAGGAGCCTCAGCCCTTGACCTTGTCCAACAGGTATGAGATTCTTGCTCCCTGTATGGATGAGGAAAAGGGCTCTGGACAGGATGAGCCAGCTGACCACGGCCATTCAAGAGGGGGGAGCAAAAAGACAAGTAGTTGTTATAGGTGATTCTATAATTAGGGGGACAGATAGTATCCTTTGCAAGCTGGATCGGGAGTCTCGCATGGTGTGTTGCCTACCGGTGCCAGGGTGCGGGACATCTCTGACCAGCTTGAAAGGATATTGGAGCGGGAGGGGGAGGATCTAGTTGTTGTGGTCCACGTTGGGACTAACAACATAGGCAAAGCTAGGGTGGAGGACCTGTTTGGGGATTATCGAGCACTAGGAAGGAAATTGAAGTACAGGTCCTCAAGGGTCATAATCTCCGGATTACTGCCGAAGCCACGTGCCAATTGGCATAGGGATAAGAAAATTAGGGAAGTAAACACGTGGCTAAGGGATTGGTGTGGGAAAGAGGGATTCCACTTCATGGGGCATTGGCATCAGTTTTGGAACCGGGGGGATCTGTACTGTTGGGACGGTCTCTACCTGAACCGATCAGGTACCAATGTTCTAGCAAAGAGGATAAATAGGGTGGTCAGTAGGACTTTAAACTTCTGAGTTGGGGGTAAGGGAAAGTGAAAGCGACAGGGAGTATGGAGTTAAATGGAAAGATAAGCGGCAGGATAGCATATGTGCAGGCAGATTTAAACTTGAGACAGACTGGGAATGCAGCAAAAAGGAAGGATAACTTAGGACATCTTATGACTTCCAATATCTCTAATGATAAGAAAGTTAGCATTAAGGCACTTTACCTGAATGCTCGTAGCATTCGTAACAAAGCAGATGAACGAATGGCACAGATCATCGTGAATGATTATGATGTTGTAGGCATCACAGAGATGTGGTTACAGGGGGGTCAGGACTGGCAGTTAAACATCCAAGGGTTTTGAACTTATCGAAAAGACAGGGAGGTGGGCAGAGGGGGCGGGGTTGCCTTGTTAGTTAAGAACAAAATTAAATCTATGGCACTGAATGACATAGCGTCGGATGGTGTGGAGTCTGTGTGGGTGGAATTGAGGAACCACAAAGGCAAAAAAACCATAATGGGAGTTTTGTATAGACCTCCTAACAGTGGTCAGGACCAGGAGCGCAACATGTACTGGAAAATAGAGAAGGCATGTCAGAAAGGCAAGGTCACGGTGATCATGGGAGACTTCAATATGCAGGTGGACTGGGTAAATAATGTTGCCAGTGGATCCAAAGAAAGGGAATTCATGGAATGCTTACAGGATGGCTTTTTGGAACAGCTTGTCATGGAGCCCACAAGGGAGCAGGCTATTCTGGACCTAGTGCTATGTAATGAACCAGACTTTATAAAAAATCTTAAAGTAAGGGATCACTTAGGAAGCAGCGATCATAATATGGTAGAGTTCAGTCTGCAGTTTGAAAGAGAGAAGGCAAAATCGGCTGTAATGGTATTACAGTTAAATAAAGGTAATTATGAGGGCATGAGAGAGGAACTGACAAAAATAGACTGGAAGCAGAGCCTAGCAGGGAAGACAGTAGAGCAAAAATGGCAGGAGTTTGTGGGTAAAATTGAGGACACTGTACAGTGGTTCATCCCCAAGAAGAGAAAGATTATCCGGGGAGGGATTAGACAGCCATGGCTGACAAAGGAAGTCAGGAAATGTATCAAAGAAAAAGAGAGATCCTATAAAGTGGCCAAGAGCACTGGGAAATCAGAAGATTGGGAAGGCTACAAAAACAAACAGAGGATAACACAGAGAGAAATAAGGAAGGAGAGGATCAAATATGAAGGTAGGCTAGCCAGTAATATTAGAAATGATAGTAAAAGTTTCTTTCAATACATAAGAAACAGATGACAGGCAAAAGTAGACATTGGGCCACTTCAAACTGATGCTGGAAGCCTAGTGATGGGAGATAAGGAAATAGCAGGAGAACTTAATAAGTACTTTGCATCAGTCTTCACAGTGGAAGACATGAGTAATATCCCAACAATTAAAGGGAGTCAGGGGGCTGAGTTGAGTATGGTTGCCATTACAAAAGAGAAAGTGCTAGAAAAGCTAAAAGGTCTTAAAATTGATAAATCTCCTGGCCCTGATGGGTTACATCCTAGAGTTCTGAGGGAGGTGGCTGAGGAAATAGCGGAGGCGTTGGTTGAGATCTTTCAAAAGTCACTGGAGTCAGGGCAAGTCTCGGATGATTGGAAGATCTCTGTTGTAACCCCCTTGTTCAAGAAAGGATCAAGACAAAAGATGGAAAATTATAGGCCAATTAGCCTAACCTCGGTTGTTGGTAAAATTCTAGAATCCATCATTAAGGATGAGGTTTCTAAATTCTTGGAAGAGCAGGGTTGCATTAGAACAAGTCAACATGGATTTAGTAAGGGGAGGTCGTGCCTGACAAACCTGTTGGAGTTCTTTGAAGAGGTGACAAGTAGGTTAGACTGGGGAAACCCAGTGGATGTCTACCTAGACTTCCAAAAGGCCTTTGATAAGGTGCCACATGGGAGCCTGCTGAGCAAGGTGAGGGCCCATGGTGTTCGAGGTGAGCTACTGGTATGGATTGAGGATTGGCTGTCTGACAGAAGGCAGAGAGTTGGGATAAAAGGTTCTTTTCGGAATGGCAGTCGGTGACAAGCAGTGTCCCGCAGGGTTCAGTGTTGGGGCCGCAGCTGTTCACGTTATATATTAATGATCTGGATGAAGGGACTGGGGGCATTCCAGTGAAGTTTGCCGATGATACAAAGTTAGGTGGACAGGCAGGTAGTACTGAGGAAGTGGGGAGGCTGCAGAAGGATCTAGACAGTTTGGAAGAGTGGTCCAGGAAATGGCTGATGGAATTCAACGTGAGCAAATGCGAGGTCTTGCACTTTGGAAAAAAGAATACAAGCATGAACTACTTTCTAAACGGTGAGAAAATTCGTAAAGCCAAAGTACAGAAGGATCTGGGAGTGCTAGTTGAGGATTCTCTAAAGGTAAACTTGCAGGTTGAGTCCGTGATTAAGAAAGCGAATGCAATGTTGTCAATTATCTCAAGAGGGTTGGAGTATAAAAGCACCGGTGTGCTACTGAGACTTTATAAAGCTCTGGTTAGGCCCCATTTGGAGTACTGTGTCCAGTTTTGGTCCCCACACCTCAGGAAGGACATTCTGGCACTGGAGCGTGTCCAGCGGGAGATTCACACGGATGATCCCTGGAATGGTAGGTCTAACATATGAGGAACGGCTGAGGATCCTGGGATTGTATTCATTGGAGTTTAGAAGATTAAGGGGAGATCTATTAGAAACTTACAAGATAATACATGGCTTGGAGAGGGTGGACGCTAGGAAATTGTTTCCGTTAGGCGAGGAGACGAGGACCCGTGGACACAGCCTTAGAATTAGAGGGGGTAAATTCAGAACAGAAATGCGGAGACATTTCTTCAGCTAGAGAGTGGTGTGCCTGTGGAATTCATTGCCACAGAGTGCAGTGGAGGCTGGGACCCTAAATGTTTTCAAGGCAGAAATTGATAAATTCTTGATGTCACAAGGAATTAAGGGCTATGGGGAGAAAGCGGGTAAGTGGAGTTGAAATGCCCATCAGCCATGATTGAATGGTGGCGTGGACTCGATGGGCTGAATGGCCTTACTTTCGCTCCTATGTCTTATGGTCTTATAGTCTTATGCTGTTTGTGGCCCACATCCATCCAATCTTGATCTAACCAATCCAATATGTACATAACTTCATTGACATTTATGTACATCCATTGTTATTTCATTCTTGTGCAAAGACTAGAACAAAAAATTTGTCTTGTTGTTGTAACCCTTTTTATGAAATCTTATTTAATTTCCATTATACTGTTATGTTCTTATCACAATTACAACCTGTGTGATTAAAAGCCAACAATCATAACACTATGTTTTTCCAAAGTGTCTCCTCCATTATTTGTTTATGTGGAACTATTCTCTGTAGATTCCGTGCACATTTATTTAATTCCAGCCTTAATTACTTCTGTAATTACTTATCTGCCTTCTTTTGCCAAGTTACAACTAGGCAAAACACCCCATGGCTGAACACTTCAACTCCCCCTCCTACTCCGTCAAGGACATGCAGGTCCTGTGCCTTCTCCACCACCAAACCATTACCACCCGATGCCTGGAGGAAGAACACCTCATATTCCGCCTTGGGACCCTGCAACCACACGGGATAAATGTGGATTTCAGCAGCTTCCTCATTTCCCCTGCCCCCACATTATCCCAGTCCCAAGCCTCCAACTCAGCACCACCCTCTGGACCCGTTCCATCACTCCCCACTCTGACCTATCACCTTCTCCCTCATCTTCATCCACCTATTGCTTTCTCAGCTACCTTCCCCCAAACCTCACGTCCTCCCATTTATCTTTCAGCCCCAACACACAAGCCTCATTCCTGATGAATGGTTTATACCCAAAATGTCAATTCTCCTGCTCCTCAGATGCTGTCTGACCTGCTGGGCTTTTCCACCACTACACACTCGACTCTGAGCTCCAGCATCTGCAGTCCTCACTTTCTCCTAGTTACCACTGGTGTGCCTGGATGATCCATCTTTGAATCCTCCCATTTCACAATGATATGCTCTGCCTTGGTGACACCAACAGAAGTGCATGTGCTTTCATACAAATGCTGTCAACATTCAGCTCCACCTCACCATCGTGTCTTTTGACTTCTCAACTGTCTACTGGTAAATGATTAGACTGCATGTCCAATATCTGGTGCTGCAGGAACAGAAATATCTCCTGATTAAGTTTTGGAAGGCACAAAGCTGTTGCCTTTAGTCCTGGTACCTCGTCTTTATATCTCCCTGGCATCTACCTGACATTGAACCAGGCTGTTCACAATCTTGATATCATATTTGATCTTGAGATGAGCTTTTGAGCACATATGCAAGACATTAGTGGTTAGCACTGCTGCCTCACAGCACCAGAGACCCGGGTTCAATTCCCGACTCAGGCGACTGACTGTGTGGAGTTTGCACGTTCTCCCCGTGTCTGCGTGGGTTTCCTCCGGGTGCTCCGGTTTCCTCCCACAGTCCAAAGATGTGCAGGTTAGGTGAATTGGCCATGCTAAATTGCCCTTAGTGTTAGGTAATAAGGGGTAAATGTAGGGGTATGGGTGGGTTGCGCTTCGGCGGGTCGGTGTGGACTTGTTGGGCCGAAGGGCCTGTTTCCACACTGTAAGTAATCTAATTACAAAGACGACCAGTTTCTGCCTCAGTTATAAGACCCAACTTTGCCTGACTATGTAATTTTTAGAATTAGAATTAGCCTTTATTGTCTATCTAGTCGAAGAGTGTGGTGCTAGAAAAGTGCAGCCGGTCAGGTAGCATCTGAGGAGCAGGAGAGTCGATGTTTCGGGCATAAGCCCTTCAGGACGTAGGCAATGTTGGCTGTCTGTGTTCAGGTGAGTGACATCAGTGGGGGCGGAAGTGGCTGCAGAGGCAGCAACAACGGGGGTGGAAGTGACATGCTGGGTATACTTCACCTTGGTTTCGGCAGTGGTGGATCTTGCAGCGGTCGCGCAGGCAGTTGTATGGACAAAGATCATGAAGGCAGCATAGTCAGCAGTGACTGCAGTTTGTGGGGTGACGGGTGCAGGAGTGATGTCATCATTCACTGAAGTAGTGTTGGCTGGAGCAGCCACATGGCTAACGGCACCCAAATGGTTCCAGTGCCAGAGGAAGCTTCTGGAATGGTTGAGAAATCTCGAGTTCAGAGGTAAGTACATGAAAGTTCCTTGATGTCTGATATGATGGAGAAAAAAAAACATTTGTTGAGGGTGTGAATTCTTCTAAGGATGAAGAATAACAGAGGTCCTTTGCACGTCTGGGAAAGTGTGGCCCTGAGCTGGGGCAGGGATGACTGTAGAGAGTGTAGGTGGAAGTTCATGGCTGCAAGCATGGAGTGGAGAATTCGGAGGGAAAGTCATTTCTGGAGGCTTTGGATTTGCTGTTGTCCTGGTCATGTCCAAATTGTGATGGTCTGAATGTAGACCAGAGTCCATGCGGCATTGGTCCATTCCGCAGGCAGGCGCTGTAGAAGATGTGGCTGTGGTAGCGAGTCTGCTTCAGGATCTGGCTGAAGAGCTTCAGTGCAGAGGAAATGACTTTGGTGGGTGGGAGAGTGAGAGAGAGAGAGAGAGACTCACTGAGATCCTCGTAAAGGGACGAGGAGAACTTGTTCAAGGTAGGCATGCTTGGAAGAGGCTTCGCAGTAAGGTTACAATCAATCATATAAGGTTGAGGACTGAGGACTGTAGGTGCTGGAGGTCAGAGTCAAAAAGTGTGGTGCTGGAAAAGCACAGCCAGTCAGGCAGCATCCGAGTTTCCTGATGAAGAGCTTATGCCCGAAATGTCGACTCTCCTGCTCAATGGATGCTGCCTTACCGGCTGTGCGATTCCAGCACCGCACTCTTCAACTCTACAACTTTAATTACTTTAATTCTCTTAGAAAATGGAGAAATAAAAGGTACAGTATTGTAGAAATAAAAGTTCAGAACCATGGTCTTCCAACCCAGAACACACTGGCACCTAGCCTCCAGTCCGCACTGGTGCCTGACTCCAGGCCGAGCCGGGCTTCACCTTGAGGATCTTAGGGCTGAGAGATCACTTCAGACCATCACGCTGAGCTGAAGATGCCCACATCATGCCAGGAGGACACCATGCCATGAGGCCATCTGGGAAAGCTATTGTGCCAGGCTGGAAGGTTGCCACACCATGCCGGGAGGCGGCTGTGCCAAGCTGGGAGGAAACAATGCCATGTCACGAGGCTGCTACGGGAGGCCGCTGTTCCAGGCCAGGAGTTGTTGGAGGCTAAGAGTCATCTGAGGCCAGGAGAGAAGAAGAGAAAAAACACTAATAGGAAAAGAAAGAAAAGAACAGGAAGAAGGTGTGGAGCGGATGAGCTCCGGCTGGATTGTCTTTCTCCACCATCATCTAGGACCATGTAAGTTCTCTGTTACATCTATGCACTCCTGGCTGGTTTCTGATACTACATGTTCTGTGAGCTTTAAATAATCCAAAACATTGCTCTGTATCACCTTACTGTCTGACAGTTTTTTATGGATCCTAATATCTCTTATGCAGTTCAGAATCAAATTTTATAATTTTCTTGGGACATGTTTTTGGACATTTTATAATGTTAAAGGTACCACTTAAATACAAGTTATTGTTCTCATTATTTGAGCAAGGCATGAATATTTGTAAGTACATCAGGGAGGACTCATCTGCTCCCCTTCAGTTATCATGTGTTCTTTTCTGTTCACCTCAGCTACACACAGGATCTTGGTTTAATGTCTTATCCTCAATACGAGAAGCTCCCCTTTAATGTGTTTTAGTGTCAGTCTAGATTTTATGCTGCTCTCCAAAATGGATCTTGAACCTACAATCTTTTGACTCAGACAGAAGTGATCTCCCAATCAAAATTCAACTCCTCAGCTCGACACATTTCACATTCCAAGTGGTGTAAGTGACAGCACATTTTTTATATAACCAGAAACTGGAAAACAAAGTTATTCATGTGAATGTTTTATTTAACATTATTAGTCACTAGCTTTCAGTCACAAATTAATAATAATGTGAATCCCTATCTGAACAGAATACATGATGAATTATGTTGACAGATTGTTTTGTGCATTAATCTTCCATATTAGGTCCTACCTTGCCAAATTCTTTAGAAGAAATACATATCAATAAACAAAATGGCAGTGAATGAGTTAAAAGATTTAAGTCAAAAGGTTTATTAACCTTTTGTATGTTCATCAATTAGATACTACAATTTAAAATTAGAAACTTAACAAAACTGAACTGGAAATTCTGGTTAAGCCAATCATAATGAAAGAAGTAGCTATATAGGTGAGCAATTGATTGCAGCTCATGCTTTGTATTCGACAATGACTAATCATATACTCTATATGTTTCAGACACATGCATGCCAAAAGGTTCTCATAAAATCCCATAGCATTATTGCAAGTAGATTGGGTCTCTTTTAAAGATTACATTCAGTCGTCTTTGATATAAGACATAAACTGTGGATGTTGGTAATCTGAAACAAAAATAGAAATTGCTGCAGAAACTCAGCAAATCTAGCAGCATCTGTGGAGATATAGCAGAGTTATCATTTTGGGTGCAGTGTCATCCAGTGATCCTTTTTCAGAACTCAGAGTAGCAAGGCCAACTTGCCTAGCTACTGCTGATTCTGAAGAAGGGTCACTGGACCCAGAAAGTTAGCTCTACTTTCTCTTCACAGATGCTGCCAGACCCTGAGTTTCTACAGAAATTACTGTTTTTATTTTTGGTATACTGTTTGGTCTCTGTGTGAAACAACTGAAAGACATCAAAATACAGAAAGTGTTCTGTTCTGAACTCTTGATGCTGCAACAAGGCTTCAGAATGTCCAAGCCTTTTACTAATGAGTACAAAAAGACAATAGCTTTGCAGTTTAATTCAGGGCTGGGTCTAAACCCAGGTCCCAAAGGTAAAATAACATGCTTTTTTCCCATTAAATAAAGTACAATCTTACTTCTGATTAAATTTGAGTTCAGAATTCTGGGTGCACTGAGTAGTATAATAAAGTGACCGTGAATTTAACTTCAATCCTAGCATACATCACACTGAAAATCTTTCAATCTAATGTAAATATTTCCCCCTTACATTAAATCAATAAGATAATTTCACAGTCAGGATTGAATGTCAGTCAATTAATTTTAAATCTGTGGGCTCCATTTCGGTGGTTGTAACTAAAAGGTATTGAGCAACTTTAGTTTCACAACAGAAACAGCATATATACAGACAGTACACAGAGTCAGTATTTAATGTTTTGCATGATATATGTCAGTATAGGTGATGTCCATCAAGTTTTCCATGGTAGCATTTACAATCAAGAATAATAATCTAAATTGAATAGTATAAATGATCCTAGATGGTTTTTTTCTCTTGTGGTTTCACAGCAGTCTAAATACTTAAAAGGAATCTTATCTAACCAATGGCAAGTGAAACTAATGATTAAATACCTGATACAGTTTTTCATTCATTATTATGTACAATACAGTATACAACTTGGCAATACAGCAGAGGTTAAATCTCTTAACAAAATAAACAATGACACAACAGATACCAAATTGCAAAATTTGGTATGCAAAATTTAAATTCCAAAATTATAAATGCAACATTAATAATGTCATATTTACATTGTAAAGATTACGTTTTTTTGGTGGAAGAAAACTTAGTCATCATCACATTCAGATCTGATGATGATACACTTAAAATGTGTCTGTGGTGGACTATCATGAATATGAACATGTATGTCACCATGTGATTTATGAAGCTCAAGGATAGACTGGATAGTACTGGACATAATTCCAGATGTGTTGTGTGCACTAACTCCATCTGTTCCCTTGTGGATCTGTGATATAAGTGGAAGATTTCTTACTTGCAGCTTATTAGGCAAATTATTGTTCTGTGGTTCTTCCTTGATTTGTTTATACATGCTGCTGGAACTCAGAGTATCTTCTAAGTGAGAGTTTCCAGTCACATGTCCACCGTTGTCATAACAAGACACATTAGGCTTTACTGTAGCATTTAGGCTGGAATTCTGAATGGATCGAGTTTGAATATGTGCAATATATTCTCTTCCATCAGACAATTCAGAACAATTGTTAATATTCTGAAGATTTCTATTTCCTGATAATTGAGGAACCTCCATTGGAGGAACACGAATCTCCACAAGTTCCTGGATTGAAGCTTCATTTGGGCTATGACCAGTGAAATGATTATCATTTGTTAGGGTGTCCATTTGTTTCACAAGTTTTGCCATAGCTCGCAGGGTGCTTTTACCAATTCTCATGTTTCGATACCATAATGAATAAGATGGATTGTACATGTAATTTGGGGCAATATAGAAAGGAGATTCTGAATTTTGCATATCGGGAGGGCGTTGGTTGGAATACATTTTGTACGCCTTTATTGGATCGCGTTCTGGGTTAGGATTTGTATACATGCGTAGCCTAAATGCATCTATACCATGAACATCAACCCCAGTACTAGATCTTTGCCTTTCCCAATACTCAAGATACTCCAATCCTGATGAATCTACATGTAATTTAACATCTCCCCATTTTAAATCATATTGCTCCTTGGGACTTAAACCAAAATATATGCTGATATTGAAGAATAGCATGTGAATTAATGCAGCAGGGTCCTGTAGACCAATAGCACCACACTCATACAACTTATTTAATTCCTCCTCTGTTGGTGCTTCCGTACGATTTGGTCGATTACCTTTGCCTTCTTCCTTAAGTTGCTTTTGCTTTGCCTTCAGAGAATCTTTTGTTTTTTTGAACTGGTTTCCAGTTCCTTGAAAGATAGAATGGCCATACTTGTGACGTCGCAACCACCGGTCAATACTACCCAAAATTCCTCGGAGTGAACTGGGTTCAAATTCGTCCCCATTCTTTTTACGTACAGAGACAATAAAATCTGCCAAGATGCAATCAAGTTTGTCAAGCTTTATTTCATAAATTTGTCTGGTCTCTCCAATGGAACTGAGGTATGAATTCAGTAGCCTCACGTCCACAAGGGTCTTCCTCAGTGTATTTTGATTTTCAGGTACTGTGAGATTTTGGCATCTATCTTCTCCAGTGACTGTCACAGATGTACTTGTAGAAGGTTGTTCAAGAGTCATTGTTCCCATTTCCCTCCCTTTCAGTATAACTTTGTATCTGTGCTCTAGTTTTTGTTTTGGAAATGTCTGAGAGGTTTAAGAGCCAGCTGGCACAGGCTGCCAGCAGCTGCCAAGCTACAGCTTCGAAACCGATGACCTTGTAATTTGCCTCCCACCAACGTCACCGAAAGCAGGTTACCAGTCAGGTGACCACGCTCTGGGGCAGCGGCCAATAGAAGACGCCGCCCGCGCGGCATCCTGGGAACAGGCCAATAGGCCGCTCGTTGTCCTGACGTCAATGGATGCAAATTACACCGTCACGTGGGAGGCAAGATGGCGGCCAGCGTAAGGAAGTATTATGAGCCTAAGCTGCTCCATGATCAACCTGCGACTTCCCACTGCGAAGCTACATTTACAGTCCCATAGATTCTCAGCGAGTAATAAGAGTTGGTCTTACCTGCTATTAGATTTTTTTAAAAATGTCTTATTCTTTTGTAACACAGAAAGCTAATTAGCCCATTTTGTTTGTGCTGGCTCTCTCCAGGAGCTAATTAACTTGTCCCACACAAATTCCTGCTCCCGCTCCGACAGTCTCAGCATTTTATTTAAGACTTCCGATTCTTATTAAATCTGCCTTTAACATCCAATATTGAAAGTGTCGTTCAGGTGGTGCATTCCAGATTCTAACCATTTACTATATAATTTGTTTTCATCATACTGTTGTGAATCTTTTGCTATTCTCTACATTAATGCCAGTGGTAATTGATTTTCTCTATGAAATGTACTTTGTTAAGACACATTGTGATTTTGAGCATCTCTGTCAAATCTCTCTCAAAATCTTCATGAAGAACTGTTTGGCTTTATCAATTTAACTGAATTCCTTTTTTTTCTGGAATAATTATTGTGGTCTTTCTTCACTTCTGTAATCATCTGTAAATGCCCTGAATTGGACACAATTAGCTGAATTTTCAAGGATTAAATGAATATGCCAAATCAGGACATTGCCCAACCAATCCTGTTTAAAAGGCATCTTCAATTTGGCTGGGACTGGATTGCCTCTGGAGGTGAGTCCAAACCAACAATTAAGGTAGGTAGGTGTTGAGGTTGGCAGGCTATAACACCCTCTTCAGTTTACCAGTTTTAGTGACAAAGATCAGGCCTTCAACCTGCCCATGTGCATCCTCATAATGCCATTGCACCTTCATAACTCCATGTCCTCTCATTCCCTGAGTTACTTCCACTATCTCATAATCCTCCTTGCACGTCGTGCAACGTCCATAATACTCACCCAATACACACTTTGGAAACTTAATTTTTTTAACCATTTCAAAAAATATATTGTACATTTTCTACTATTAAATGAAGCATTTGAAATTCAATTTTGAAAATGTAAATTCCCTCTAGTGGTCAGTCTGTTGTAAAATCAAACATATCACTAACACATGAAAGTCACATTATCTTTTAATAAATTCCTAAAACTGTCCTGAGTTATGTCATTTTGGACTTTTTGAAATTCAGCCAATCATTCGTAACAATAATAAGCCTTGGGAGCTGCAATGACGTCTATTGAAACTGAAAAACTGGATGGCTGTTTAGCCTCACCAGATGTCATATCCAATCAAAACAGTACAGAAGCAATTAAGGACTTATTTTTCCAGTTTTTCATTTGGAAGTACGAGTTCCTATTTCACAGATCCAATACTTGTTGAAAAAACTATGAATTTCAGAACATCGAGCACATTTATGACCTAATGTAAGACTGACTCATCAATCCTAATCTATTCAGTTAATATAATACGTCCACGAATACACAAACAAGTCCTTTAGTCATCTTAATGTTGATCAAATCATGTCATGCAGATTTCTTTAAAATAATGCAGATCCTTGAAACTGGAAATTCTTTTTTCTGCACCTTTTTCGAAGCTTCATCGTCATCCTACATCTGAGGAATCCTTAAGTGAACACAATACTCCAGGGCCCAACCAACGTCTTATACAAGGATAAAATGTTATTCTTCATTTTATAATGAATTGCATTGGAAATATACATGAATAACTTATTCACTTTAGCTATAGCTTTATGGTTCATCATGTCTTTTAGAAATTGATGTACTAAAATCCCTTAATGGGCTTAGTTTTTGCTGTGCTGCATTTTTACAGTTCTGTTGTGAAATTTGAAGGATTGATGTGTTGTAACGTCACCAACGATGTAAGATCAGTGGAAACAAGGAAAAATAGTTTAAAATGCTAATTAAAATAGAATAGGAAAAGTAACCAATATTTTGACAATGTGGAAAACACAATTTAGATCTGAAATACTTTGGAATAAGTTATTGGCATATGAACTTGAGTCACTTCGTATAGTGAAGGATTCAGGAGTAACTTTTGTGTAGTTGTCTTGGAGTGACCAATACAAATTCCTCACACTGTCAATCTAAATCTGATGAGGGAAAATGAAAAGCGGTTGTTTAAAGTTGTTGTCATGCAACTTCTAGCAACAGGCTGAATTTGTAAAGCATGTTTTCTGATGCCCAGACTGGATTCCGCCAGGGTCACGCAGCTGCTGACTTCATTACAGTTTCGGTTCAAATGAATACAAAACAGCTGAATTCCACACTGGGAGAGTGAAATTCCTTCACCTCAAGGATGCATCTGACTGTGAGAGTCAGTGGAAATCAAGGGAAAACTCTCTGCAAATTGGAGTCATACCTAGCACATAGAAAGATGGTTATGATGGTTGGAGGGCAGTCATCTCATCTCCTGGACATCTTCAAGCAAGAGTTCTTCAAGGAAGTGTCCCAGGGCTAAACATCTTCAGCCACTTTATCAATGACCTTCCCTCCATCATAAGGTTAGAAGTGGAGATGTTCAGCACTATTCATAACTTCTCAGATACTAAGCAATCCATAGATGACCATAACTCTATATTCACAACCTAGACCTATCCATATCCAATACCTAGAAAATATCATTGCTTGGACCGATGTATCAAATAACATTCATGCTACGTAAGTGCCAGGCAATAACTATCTCCAACAAAAGAGAATTTTACCACTGCCCTAATATTCAAAAGCGTTACCATCACTAAATTCCCCACTACCAATGCCCTGGGAGTTACCACTAACCAGAAACTAAACTGGACGTGCCATATAAATAGTGTCCATAGGAACAGGTCAGAAGGTTGGAATCCTACAACCAGTAACTCATCTTCTGACTCCCCAAAGCCTGTCCATCAACTACAAGGCACAAGTCAGGAGTGTGATGGAATATTCGCTACGTGCCTGGATGTGTTCGACTCCAATACCAGTCAAGAAACTTAACAAAGCAATCCACTTTATTGGCACATCTATGAACATTCATTCCTTCCAACAGCAGCAGTATATACCATTTACAAGATGTACTAAAGCCATGTGGATGTCCTTACACCAAATGGATTGCAAGGTTTCAAGAAGTCACCTTCTCAAAGGTATATGGGTTTGGGCAATAAATGCTGACCCAGCCAGCTCTGGCCAAATCCTCTGAAAGAAGAAATAAACTATAAATGAAGATGAATAATGCTGAAAAATGTATTTTGTTAAAATTTTTCAAATTGCACTCATTTGCAAGAATACGTACTCAAAATGAAAACCAACATTGATACTTCATGAGAGGACATGTTGTGCCTGTACAGGACATTGGTTAGGCTACTTTTGGAATACTGTGTGCAATTCTAGGAAGGATGTTGTAAAACTTGAAAAGGTTCAGAAAAGATTTACAAGGATGTTACAAGTATTGGAGGGTTTGTTCTATAGGAGAGACTGAATAGGCTGGGGCTATTTTCCCTGGAGCATCGGAGGCTGAGTAGTGTATAAAATCATGAGGGCATGAATAGGATGAAAAGCCAAGGTATTTTCCCCAGGTTGGGAAAGTCCAGAACTGGAGCGCATCGGTGTAAGGTGAGAGAGGAAAGATTTTAAATGGACCTAAGGGGTAATGTTTTCAGAGGGTGGGGCGTATGTGAAATGAGCTGCCACAGGAATTGGTGGAAACTGGTACAATTACAACATTTAAAAGGCATCTGGATGGGAATATGAATAGAAGGGTTTTGAGGGAAATGGGCCAAAAGCTGGCAAATGGGACTAGATTAATTTAAGATATCAGGTCGGCATGGACGGGTTGGACCAAAAGGTCTGTTTCCATGTATTTTCTTTTTTTTTACACCCGGGTGGCCAGTGACAAACACTGCCCTTCGCATCAAAGGGCAGTGCTGTGTGGCTAATCTCCTGTTTGTTTTTTTTAAATAATTTAACCCCCACACTACCACCTAAGTGCGGTAGTGCTTATTTTATCCTCAGCACCCATGGTGTGTGTGCGCAGGTGTGAGACACAGTGAAAGACACAAAGTGCACCAATCTTTATTCAATTTCCACCACCAGGAAGATAGGAAAACACCCGGGCGGCCAGTGACAAACACTGCCCTTCTGTTTCCATGTTGTACAGCTCAATGACAGGACTGATTGGTTGACAAGTTAACTCTGATTGGTGGAGAAGTTGTCATGGAAAATGAGAGGCTTGCTCTCCTCTAATGCAATATAAATATTCGTTTCACCTTGAACCGCTGTTGTTGCAAAATGTCCTGATTATGTAAGATGAAACAACTTGACAAACTGTCAGCAATGTTCATGAACATATGTTCTGCTAAATGACTACAAGCAAAGATATTTAGCAAAACCAACCATTATACTGTAAATGCAACAACAATTGCATACTTTGCATGATGAATACATGAAGTGATTGACTCTGCATGTACAGTTTCTCGACTCAAAAGGTGTGGCGTTGGAAAAGCACAGCAGGTGAGGCAGCATCCAAGAAGCGAGAGTCGACGTTTCGGCCATAAGCCCTTCAACAGGGATGTCTCTCGTAGAGTTTGCAATCTTTAGAGGTGCTAATGATGGATACTCAGGAGATTATTCAGTAGTGATGCGGAGATAACAGGATCGGAAACCATTGCTACAGTTTCTCTATGACCGTGCGGTTATTTGTCTGAGTAGTGAGGAAAGTCCCACTTGAGGAGGTTGATGGAAGAGAGAGTAAGCAAGAAAATCTATTGAGGCTACATCGCCATTCATGTCCTGGCTGATTTTCAACCTGAATTCCACCATAATCTCATGCCTTGATTCCCTCATTGGTGTGTAAAGTCCACGTAACCTGTTTTGAATAAAGCCAAAATATGAAATATTGATTTACAATTGGAATTGGTGGAAAAATTACACGTATGTCTGATTAAAGCCTGAATGGCGGAGCCCATTCTACACGGTTAAGATACTATTAAATCCACCTGCTCAGACATGTTATGAGCTACCTCCAGGACAGATGAGCCTTGAAGCCGGACCCCCTGACCCAGAAGCAGGGACATTACCCACACCTTGAGCATCTCCCTGATCCGCGCGGACTCTGAGTTCATTGTCAAAGATTGACAGTTTCCGTTTACGTTAGCCCCGCCCCGAGCACCCTGTGCGCATGTCCACGGCTGCCGTCATTGTCCTTTCACAATTCGCTCCGGGTGGTTGGCAAACTGCTGGAGCCTCACGAATCAACATTAAAACAAGGAAATCTGTTAGTCAGGATGGGAAGCTGGTCCGCTCTGTGAGTGCAGGTCATATTTAACTTTGGCGAGTGACGGATACAAGGTAAGCGGTGGGTTTTAATTGCAGTGACGGGGTACGGCTGGCCTGGCCTGTCTTGGCCTGTCGGAGTTGAAGCGGATGCTGAGAAGCGACGTGGTTCCCGGGCGGGAGGGAGGGGAGCCCAACGTTTAAAACCTTCCCGCCACTACCCGGGCGCAGTACAGACGGTCCGCCCGTTAACTCGTCCAGCGCGCTTTTACTTTTTCCTGGGACTCTCTTTTATACCTGACCCTGATGTTGTTGATTCAAGACCTATTACACCAACAGTCTCTACTTGAATGTCATCTTATTGCAGCAATCCGTTATCAAGACGACGTTGCCATCTCCGTAGATTTCGCACCGAGAAATTTATTTTACGTAAACTTCAGTTTGGATTAGATGACTAGTTATGGGACATAGTGCTGTGCTACTGAATATGATTAAATCTGCGCAAAATTCTTCGATCACTCGATATTTGGTGTAGAATTGAAGATGATGGAACATGTTTAGATCATCTGTATTCTGAATTAAAGCATACAAGCTAAGTCTTGTACATGAAAAGTTATTTCCTGATAGAGTGAAAATGGTGTTGGATCCTAGTGTCAAGATTTTAATATTGCATTAATGCCAATGTCATTTCAAATCAAGAGACAAACAATTGAAGCTCAAGCGATAAATCAAGTTGCTGTTTTATTTTTTGCCCCAAACACATATAAACAGATATGAAAAGATGGAACCATAATGGTCCAAAAGGAAAACCTGTCTCCTGCCTAACTTCAATATTATATGAATTTATTATATCTTTCACCAATTAGGAAGAAAACCACAATAAGTCTGGACAGGATTTAATAAAAGTAACTTAATATGAATTATTCATTGTGATTTAGTCATGATTGTACTTGATTGGAAAAACAAACAGTTGGCTGAATGCAAAATGCAGTTAGCTACACAATAGGCCATTGGAACAGAAAAAGCAGTCCATTCAGCCTGTTGAATCTGCTCAGCCATTCAATGAGACCATGGTTGATCTGATAATCCTCAACTCCACTTTCCTGCTTTTTCCCATATCCCTTGATTCCTTTCGTGATTAAAAGTCTGTCTATCTCAGACTTCAATAGCCTTAAAGAACTAGCCTCTGCAGCCCTCTGTAGTAAAGAATTTCACAAATTAGATGTATGCAGCTTGCTAAAAATGCTTGTGGAACATGCACAACATGAGCATTAATGCATTTTCTCAATTCTTACACTGTAAAATGCTAACAACTCAGAGAAAGTGGCTAAAACCTATCTGATAGATTAGCAATCAGAGACTTCTCATGTAAATTATAATACTCAATAGTTTACAAGATTGGGGTGACAGAAAACAGGAGTAAACTGAAAATTGGACATAGGCAGGTTAACTGGTATAAGGAACAGTATTTGCTGGCTTTCAACTATTTACAATCAATATTGCTTAAGTGAGGAGACAGAGTTAAATGAATCCAAATTTGCTGCTGATAGCAAAATTAGGAGAAAAGTGAATGGTGAGGAGGACACAAAAAAGACTTGTTATAAAGAAGTTGGATGAGTGGCAAGAACACGTCAGCTGAAATAAAATGTGGCAAGATGTGAAATTATCCACTTTAGTAGGGAAATAAAGTGGAATATTTTATGCATGGTGAGAAAATGGGAAATATTTGCATTCAGAGGGCCTTGCAAATGAATCCCGAAGTTAACACACAAACACAGCAAGCAATGAAGGAGGCAAGTGATATGTTAACTTTTGTTATAAGGAGATTGGTGTATAAGAATAAAATAGTGTTGCTCCAAATTTGTAGGGGCATTGTTTAGATCATACTTGGAATACCATGCAGATTTAATCTTACCTTAGTCACTTTGAGAGTGAGTTATCAGATTGGATATCCTGTATTCCAAAAACCAATGAGGAGAGTTTGAATGGACCAAGCATGTTTTCTCTGAAGTTTTGGAAAACAGACATGATCTAATTCAACCATAAAATTCTTAAGGGACTTTGCAGACTAGATGTTGGAGAAAATTTTCTCCTGGTTGGGGAATCTGGATCACAGTCTCAATAAATTATCACTCGTTTAGAACCGAAATAAGAAGCTTTTTTCACAGAAAGGTACGTGACTGTTTGGAATTCTCTGTCTCTGAAGTCTCTAATGCTCGCTTATTGAGTACGTTCAAGGCTGTGATTGGCTTTTAATATTAAAAAAATTGAGGGATTCAGGAACAATGATGAAGTTAAGGTTGAAGATCAGCACGATCTTCCTGAACAACAGAACAGGTTGAAAGGAGCAAATGGTTTTTTTTCATGCCTTCGTTCTTATTCTCAAATATTGATGGCAATTTGAGGACTCTTTCACCGATTTAGACAGTGACAAATAAAGCAAAGATAAATGATAAGTTAAGGCTATATTAAGATTACAGTGCATGTCAACTGAATTGTTTTTAATGTATTTAAAGCTTATCTGCAAATGGTATCCAAATATAGCCAAATTATCAGCATTTCCATTTAAGTTCATCACTTATTTTTATTTTTCATGGCACAGTTATCTTTTTACCTTGTTTAAATCTTTAAGTTGTAGCAATTTAAATTCCTTAAATTATCAAACAATACATAGAAACTGGGTTAGATTTGCACAGGTCTGTAAAATGTTCCTGGCAGTGTTATATTCAAGTGAGTACTCTAATGGAACTGAAGAGAAGGCAACTCTAATTTTGAGAAGTTTTTTTTATACAAAAAAAAATCTGTCTTGAGCTTGTTAAATATCTAAATATGTTATTGCTATGAATACTAATTTAGCCAATACCAGGGTGTGATCTGTAAAATGCTTACATGGGTCTTAGACTAATTACTGTGAACTCATTCAATTTGGTTGGCTTTTTTTTGTTTTGTTTTTCTCCCCCACCTGCTAGAGAGATTATTTTGCAGACTTCTACAGTAGCAGACCAGTCGTTTTAAAAAAAGTGTGGTTTTAAAGTTCCAGCACAAAATCATGAGCAAACCATTGAATTTGCTAGAATTAGCATGACTTAAACAGTTTGTTTTTTGTTGTTTCCAGTGCCCATCAGTCCACTTTGGCAACCTCTTCAAAATGCCAGCTGCAGAAGAAGACCACAGTCAGATAATCCGTGAGGTATGGGCAAATAACCTGGAAGAAGAGATGAGAAAAATTCGCTTAATTATTCAAAAATATAACTATATAGCTATGGTAAGTCTTCATGAACCATGTGAAAGAGTATTTCAGTTATGAGTATCTAATATTTCACTTTTGTCAGTGGAGCAAAAAATACTGGTTAAAAGCCTAGGGAATGAATTGAAGTAAGTCTTGCTGTGTATGTTTCTTAATATTACATATTTATATGATGGTATTCACTAGACATAAATTTTTGTGAGATGGACTAGAAAATAAGGGCTCTAGTTTATATTAAAGTGATGAATGGGCTCTGTACAATTGAGATTGGGTTATAATATGTAGACAAAAGCGTGAGTTAGCCACTTTAGAGATCTTAATTCCTAGCTTTGAATATCATGCTGTAATTCTTAGAAAGGTGAGCCAAAAGCATAGATAGGAAAATTAATTGGGAAAGCACTAATTTAAAAAGGTTTGAAGTTTTAAACTTTTATTGATAAGGTTGAGATGTATTTTCTTCAAAAGAAAAATTGTTATACATACTGTTTCATAGAATGAAGAAAGAGAATTAACTTTATGTAGCACATTTTTGATCTGAGTTCCAAAGTGGCTTCACAGCTAATGATGTACTATTACTGTTTTGTGTTGTATGAAAACATGGGATTAGCGTTACGACTTGATATCATTCGTCTACCTTTCCATTAAGTTGGCTGAGGAATAAATGCTAGGACAATTGGGAAAAATTCCTGCTCTTTGAATATTGCCACATCAATATAGTAGTGGGTATAAAACAAAGACCTTTTGCCTGATGAATGAGAGTGATATTTTTCAATAAAACTAATGAAAAGGTATGTGTTTGCATATGCTAGAAAAGCTGAACAAAGCCAAAGTTGCAACATTGCAATGGCTTTCTAATTATTCATTTTGTACCAAAACACAGTGAGAAAAGAAATAAGAAATAAATTTGTTGGTTACTTAAAATAATTTGTGTTTATGCAGCTTCTTTAGTGCTGCACTATGTCCTAAGTCTCTCAAGGACATTATGTAGCACAAACACAGTAAGTACAGCTGTCAGTAGTAGAATAATTAAAATCTGAAAACTTCAAAAGGCCAGGATTAAAAAAGCATAGATGTCTCAAAATTGTGGAGCTGGGGAGGTTACAGGTATAGGGAAGAGTAAGGCCATGGAGGAATGTGAAAACAATGAGAATTTTCAACCTGAAGTCTTCTGGACTAGAAACTACCTTTTTGTATCAGTCAGTACAGGGGTAAAATTTGAATAGCACTCCTGGTGTGAATTCAGGCACAAGTAATAGTAGGTGGCATGCCTTAGTGCTGGAATACATATCACAGTTTTTCATGAATTAGCATGTACCAAAACATGCAGAATTCCTCAAACCTGTTTGTCATGACTCCTGTGCCAAGGAAAAGAATTTTTCAGTCTAGAAATTAAAAATGCAAGACAATTTTGTTTTTCCTAGTATGGCGAAAAGTGCACTCCTTGGTTTTTATGCTAAATTCTTTTCTGCATACTCTATTGTTGACAATGCGTAGTTTGAAACTCAAGTATTTTAAAAACAAATTTCTGTCTATTCTTGAATATTACTTTTACCTTATAGCCACTGTTTAACTTCATTTACGTCAAAGTTCCTTTAAAAAGTTCTTCCAGCAAATTATTCTGTGGAACTGGCTTAAATCTTCCAATAATTTACTAGTGACAACCAAATTGTGTAGAAATTAATGAACACTTGGAATAATTATGATCTGTGTCTACATTAATCTAGATAATCTTTGGAGGAATTAACTGGTATAGTTCTAGTTGTTTTGCTGTAAAATTAGACTATACATTCACCATGTTGTTGGGTTGGAAACATGAGGTAGTAATTCCCTCCACCTGTGTAACAGTTTCATTTCAAATCTGACTCATTCCACTATGCCAATAATTTTAAATTCAAAATCAAGGTTCCCTATAATCTTTATTGGTATCTGGATTCTGCATTTTAGTGACTTCCACTACATCTTTTCCCATTAAAATCATTCTAAAGGATGAAGAACTTAATGGCAATCTAGGTTTGTTCAGTGTATTGTTTCAGTTGCATGACACCATGAACTTTTGCTATAAATCCTGTGTCTTATGATTCTGCCCCATGAGTTACCTGATGAAGGAGCAGCGCTCTGAAAGCTAGTGATTCCAAATAAACCTGTTGGACTATAACCTGGTGTTGTGTGATTTCTATCTTTGTCCACCGCAGTCCAACACCAGCACCTCCATATCATGGTTACAATAAAATCAAGTGCGGTTCCAATTTCTGCACTTTCAACTTGTTTCTCTCTATCTTCCTTGATGATCAGTTCATCAATGATGTTTTAAAAGTATTTAAGTACCCAAATTAGCAAACAGTACTGTAAATATAATCACAACTGTTGTTCCTGCCTCTTCTCCAACTACTTTAAATGTTTTTTCCACATTTTTATTATATTTCTTGTCTTTTAACCTTCATGTTTTGTGGATATCTGCTAGCATGCAGATCAACAGCAGAAATACTATTCCTGAAATTGCCAAACAGTATGAATGGGTTTTAGCACAGTAATAGAATCATATAGCATTAAAGGAGCCATTTGACCCATTGTGTCTGTGCCTGCTCTTTTGAAGTAGCTATCCATTAGTCCCCCTCCATTGTTCTTCATTGTCCTTAAATGTTCCCTCTTCCAGTATTATAATTACCTCTTCTTTTTCAGAAACTTTTTATCATTGAATTTGCTTTCACCACTCCTTCAGATAGCAAATTGCAGATCATACCATTGTCCAAAAATATTTTTCTTCTGTCCCCTCTGATTCTTTTACCTAATTATTTAAATGTCTATCCAGTGTGAAAATTGTTACAATAGTTAGTTATTTCAGTACTGGTTCTCAGCATAAATGAAATTCTTCTGTGTTCAGTTAACAAGTGTTATCTGTAATCCATATTATAGTTCATGAGCTGTTTATATTTTATATCGCTTAGATCATTAATTTACAACATTTTTGAATTATTAATAATTGATCAACTTTTGATAATAAATATTTAAAATTTACTAGGATACAGAGTTTCCTGGTGTTGTGGTAAGACCAATCGGAGAATTCCGAAGCACTGTAGATTACCAGTACCAGCTTCTTCGATGTAATGTGGACTTGCTGAAAATCATTCAACTGGGATTGACATTTATGAATGAGAAAAACCAGTATCCTCCTGGAACCTCCACTTGGCAATTCAACTTTAAATTCAACCTTACGTAAGTAAGGAAAATGCAGTACTGTGTTCTCCTGTGATTTGTTGCTGTGTTTGGTTGCTCGTCCTAGTCAACCCTTGAGAATCACAGCAAGTCAGGCAGCTTATGCCTGTAAAGTCAACTTTCCTGCTGTGCTCGGATGCTGCCTGACCTGCTCTGCTTTTCCAGCACCACTCTTTTTGAGTCTGATCTCGAGCATCTGCAGTCCTTGCTTCCTCCTCAAGAATCACAGCCAAGTGGATGTTATGCAACAAATTACTTTAATCCTATTGCACCTGAGCCAGTGTCACAAACACACTTGCAATAGGGCTTGCTGGATACTATTTGGGAGCAGGATTCCAGTTCTCCTCTCCAAATGTACGAATGGAAGTTGTAGTGCCATGCATGAGGTTGACTGACTTTTATTGAAGATTTACCTCTTATGTAGCCCCTTTTTACTGGATAAAAATGCTAAATGATTGGGGGATTCTTGATGCATTTTAACTGGCTGGTATTTAATTTCCTTAATGTGTATTAGCTTCAAGATTTTAAATTTAGTTCTTCACACTTAGAGACTCTGTTTTTACTACAGAAATCATTCATGCATAATGGGTGAAAAAACTTCCAAAGGTTACTTCAATTTATTGAAAAATAACTAAATTAACTGAGAGTTTTAATGTCAATAGAATAACATTGTTATTCTATTGACAATGGTGAGATCAAGGACAGTAGTGGGAGACTGTATATTGAGTTGGAAGAGATAGGAGAGATCTTGAATGAGTACTTTTCTTCAGTATTTACAAATGAGAAGGACTGTATTGTTGAAGAGGAGAATATGAAACAGACTGGTAAGCTAGAGGAGATATTTGTTAGGAAGGAAGATGTGTTGGGTATTTTGAAAAACTTGAGGATAGACAAGTCCCCTGGGCCTGACGGAATATATCCTAGGATTATGTGGGAAGCAAGAGAGGAAATTGCAGAGCCGTTGGCAATGATCTTTTCATCTTCACTGTCAATGGGGGTGGTTCCAGGGGACTGGAGAGTGGCGAATGTTGTGACCCTGTTCAAAAAAGGGAATAGGGATAACCCCGGGAATTACAGGCCAGTTAGTCTTACTTCGGTGGTAGGCAAAGTAATGGAAAGGATACTGAGGGATAGGATTTATGAGTATCTGGAAAGACACTGCTTGATTAGGGACAGCTAGCACGGATTTGTGAGGGGTAGGTCTTATTGAATTCTTTGAGGAGATGACCAAGCATGTGGATGAGGGTAGAGCAGTGGATGTAGTGTACATGGATTTTAGTAAGACATTTGATAAGGTTCCCCATGGTAGGCTTATGTGGAAAGTCAGGAGGCATGGGATAGTGGGAAATTTGGCCAGTTGGATAGAGAACTGGCTAACTGGTCAAAGTCAGAGAGTGGTGGGAGATGGTGAATATTCAGCCTGGAGCCCAGTTACAAGTGGAGTTCCGCAGGGATCAGTTCTGGGTCCTCTGCTGTTTGTAATGTTTATTAATGACTTGGAAGAGGAAGTCGAAGGGTGGGTCAGTAAATTTGCAGATGATACGAAGATTGGTGGAGTTGTGGATAGTGAGGAGGGCTGTTGTCGGCTGCAAAGGGACTTAGATATGATGCAGAGCTGGGCTGAGGAGTGGCAGATGGAGTTCAACCCTGTCAAGTGTGAGGTTGTCCATTTTGGAAGGACAAATAAGAATGCGGAATACAGGGTTAACGGCAGGGTTCTTAGTAAGGTGGAGGAGCAGAGGGATCTTGGGGTCTATGTTCATAGATCTTTGAAAGTTGCCACTCAGGTGGATAGAGCTTGTAAGAAGGCCTATGGTGTATTAGCGTTCATTTGCAGAGGGATGGAATTCAAGAGTCGTGAGGTGATGTTGCAGCTGTACAAGACCTTGGTAAGGCCACATTTGGAGTAGTGTGTGCAGTTCTGATCGCCTCATTTTTAGGAAAGATGTGGAAGCTTTGGAGAGGATGCAGAGGAGATTTACCAGGATGTTGCCTGGAATGGAGAATAGGTCGTACGAGGATAGGTTGAGAGTGCTAGGCCTTTTCTCATTTGAACGGCGAAGGATGAGGGGTGACTTGATAGAGGTTTACAAGATGATCAGGGGAATAGATAGAGTAGACAGTCAGAGACTTTTTCCCCGGGTACAACAGAGTGTTACAAGGGGACATAAATTTAAGGTGAAGGATGGAAGGTATAGGGGAGATGTCAGGGGTAGGTTCTTTACCCAGAGAGTGGTGGGGGGATGGAATGTGCTGCCTGTGGGAGTGGCAGAGTCAGAATCATTGGTGACCTTTAAACGGCAATTGGATAGGTGCTTAAGATAGGACAAATATTCGGCACAACATCATGGGCCAAAGGGCATGTTCTGTGCTGTATTGTTCTATGTTCTATTGTTAATGGAAGTGCAAGACATACTTTGAAAATTGTTTATCTTAAAGGGAGGACATGTACTCACAAGACTCAATAGATCTGCTGAGAACATCTGGGCTACAGTTCAAAAAACATGAAGAAGAAGGAATTGAAACTTCTTATTTTGCAGAGCTCCTCATGACATCTGGGGTGGTGCTGTGCGATAATGTCAAATGGCTTTCGTTTCACAGGTTGGTCCCTCCAAACAAAATGGAGTATTTGACACTGATTTATTTAGTTTATGAGCCAATCATTTGCTTCTCACTTCCCTTTGGTTTTGTTTTTTACTCTTGTCCTGAAAACACTGGCTTATGTTGCAACAGTACAGTAGGAACCAGCTGCCATTTCATCCCTATGACCATTCTTTGTGTGAGCTTAAAACTGGGTAGAAAGATTAATCGTTTAAGATAAATTAGGTAATCTAGACCTTGTGTCAACAGAAGCAAGGATGACAATGGAAATTATTCGGAATTGACAAGATGTCTGTTCTTCTATCAGTGTATGGTCTTGTAGTAAAACATAATCCAATCGCAGCTGAACCTTTCTCACAACAAAATGTTTAAAAATTAATTAACATTTTAGTGGATAACATGTGAACTGAGACTTTTGTATCCCCTAATCTCTTGAGACAGTGCTAATAATTAAACATAATCTCTGTTTCTTTGCCTGAAACAGAATCGGAATATCTCTCTGAAGATGCGTTGTATTTGTAGTTTTTAAATTGTGCAGATCTCTTAATGTTCACCTTTGTAATAATGCCTTCACCCAAATTACATTTTTAATTCCAAATTACAGTTGCCAAAGTACCTGTTGTTTCATTTCTATTGTTGGAGAGGTGTGGACCTCTGGGACTGATGGTTCATCTGTGCTCTGTGCAGATGATGAGTTAATATCTTCCTGATTTGATTTTTCACTGATGGAGGCCAGTTTCTCCAGTTGTAACTGCCCAAGGTTGCAACAATACCTATGGTCATTCTGTTCCACCATATATGATCAAGATGACTGTTACTCCATATATGTCCAGTTACTACTTGAGCTGTCTCTTAATACTCAACTCTAGCAATGGTTGGCTTTCTGTTATTTCATATTGATGTAGCCACTCACGCCTGTTACTGCTTAAGGTTTCAATAGCTTTTTGCTATTCAAAGAGTAGTTTGGATGTGGTATGACATTAGTTTTGAACTGAATAAATTTCCATGCCTTCAGTAAGTGCATTTCTCCAATATGCAACGTGTATTACGCCATAAACTGCAGAACAGGCCTAGAGAAGTAAAATCATGTACTTACACATTTAGGATATCTTCCTGAGGAATATAATTTTTAAGCAGATAACAGTGTAAGATCAATTCAGCATCTGCAAAGGAAAACTCCAGCTTTCAAAAAGGCCAGCCTATAAGGCAGGATTGAATAGCGAGAAAAAGAAGGTGGAGTTAAGACGGTGATAACTTCTACAGAATGGATTAACAGTATAGTAGTAGTGAAATAACCTGGAAAGCTGAGAATAGTCACTAACCCAAAGAACTGAACTAAAGTTCTGAAGAGACCTCATTACATCATGCCAATCATTGAAGGAATTTTGCTAGAAGTTTCTTGGTAAAGGTCTTCACAATCCGAGAAGTGAAGGATGGTTACTGGCAAGATAAGCTCGCTGAAAGCACCAGTTTTCTAACTATATTCTGGACAATGATCAAGAGATAGCTAATTGAATCACTCAGGATTATCTCCAGCAACTTGCCCACCACGACGTCAGACTCACTGGTCTATAATTCCCTGGCTTGTCCTTACCACCTTTCTTAAATAGTCGCAGCACATTAGTTAACCTCCAGTCTTCCAGCATCTCACCTGTAACTATCGATAATACAAATATCTCAGCAAGCGGCCCAGCAATCATTTCCCTAGCTTTCCACAGAGTTTGAGGGTACACCTGGGGATGTATGCACTTTTATGTGTTTCAAGACATCCAGCACTTCCTCCAGGATCAGGATGTGCATGTATTTGGAAAGGCAAGGACTGATTATGGATAGTCAGCATGGCTTTGTGTGTGGGAAACCATGCCTCACAAACTTGAATGTTGCTTCTTCAAAAAAAAATCAAAGAGGATTGATGAGGGCAGAGCATTACATGTGATATATATGGACTTCAGTAAGGCGTTTGACAAGGTTCCCCATGAGAGACTGGTTAGCAAGGTTACATCTCATGGAATACAGGGACAATTAGCCATTTGGATACAGAACTGGCTCAAAGGTAGAAGACAGGGTGGTGATGGAGGCATGTTTACAGACTGGAGGCCTGTTTACAGAGTGGAGTGCCACAAGGATCGGTACTGGGTCCAGTACTTTTCGTCCTTTATATAAATGATTTGGATATGAACATAGAAGGTATAGTCAGTAAGTTTGCAGATGACACCAAAATTGGAGATGTAGTGGACAGCGAAGAATGTAAGTTGATAGCCAGACATGGGATTTAGTAAGGCTTTTGAAAAATATCCCATATGGCACACACATTTCTAAAATATAAAAGCCCACGTTGTCCAAGGGAAAATGGCATAAAGTTGTACAGCACAGAACAGACCCTTCGCTCCAATTTGTCCATGCTGAATAGATATCCAAAATTAATCTAGTCCCATTTGTTCTATATCCCTCTAAACCCTTTCTATTCACTTCCCCATCCAGATGCCTTTTAAATGTTGTTATTACACCAGTCTCCCATCACTTCCTCTGGTAGCTCATTCCATACATGTGTGAAAAAGTTGCCCCTTAGGTCCCTTTTCAGTCTTTCTCCTCCCACCTTAAACCTATGCCCTCTACTTTTGGAATTCCCCATCCCTGGGCAAAAGATCTTGGCTATTCACCCTATCTGTGCCCCTCATGATTTTACAAACATCTATAATGTCATCCCTCAGCCTCTGACACTCCAGGGTAAACAGCCCCAGCGTATTCAGACCCTCCCACATCTTTTTAAATCGTTTATGAGCCCTTTCAAGTTTCACAACATCCTTCCTATAGCAGGGAGACCAGAATTGCATGTAGTATTCCAAAATTGGCCTAATCAATGTCCTGTACAGCTGCAACATGACCTCTCAACTCCTGCACTCAATGCACTGATCAATAAAGGCAAGCATATCAAATGTCGCCTTCATTATCCGATCTACCTGCAATTTCACTTTCAAGGAACTATGAACTTGCACTCCAAGATCTTTTTGTTAGGGTTAAATCTAAAGTTAGCTCAGTGGCAGGAAGTAAGAGGTAATGTCTGATGGCTGTTTTTGTGACTGTGATGGTGTTTCCAGTGGGGTTCTTCAGCGCTCAGTGCCAGATACATTCCTTTTCAAGATATATATCAACAAGTTAGATATAAATGTAGGGACCCAGATTAATAAGTTTATAGATGATAATGAAATGGGCCATGTGGTTGATAGTGAGGAAGCAAACTGGAACTGTAGGAAGATGTCTTGTACTCACCAGGTGGACAGGAATTTGCAGGAGGAATTCAGCACAAAGAAGGTGGAGGGAAAACAAGGCAAAGGATTGCACAATAACTGGTCGGGTGTTGATTTTGAGGTATCACAAAACAGAAGCATCTTAGTGTGTATCCACAGATCACTGACAGCAGTGAAGTCACCATAATAAGCGTGAACCAGAGGACTCTACTCTCATCAGTGAGAGATGACAGGTGGTTTAATCTGAGGGTCACCTGCCTCAGGCGAGGGAAGAGGTTGAGAAGGAGAATCCTTCGGAACATTTAACTGTTTTCACAGATTTATGACTTAACAGCTGTATAAAAATATTCACAGAAACATTGCTACCTTTTCATTTACTATGTCAGATGTGTGTTGCATTGGGTGAAAATGTATGGGGAAAAGAGCGTTTCTTTTCAGTAATCTTTATTTTCACAATCTTTATGATCTCTGTTTGTTCTTCTGGTCTTGTAACACTAGTTTTTTTAAAAAACTTGTAAGTTTACATTTTAAGCATCAAACTGCCACTTTAATATACAAGTTATTAAAATTGTATTAACCTTGAGAAATTTGTATCTGATACAGTGGTTATGACTTTGGCTACTTGATCAAGCTTCTAACCCATTCACGACTACCAGAAGAAGAGCAAGAATTCTTTGATATCCTGCATTTGTTCTTTCCTGCTATCTATGATGTGAAATATCTGATGAAAAGCTGTAAAAATCTTAAGGTATTTGCATGAAATTGAAATTAAATTGCATGTTTTCTGGTTAGGTTGAAAATCACAACTTAACAGTAGTAATTCAGCTAAATGTGTCTGTGATGGGTGCCATTAATGTTAGGGAAATCATTCCAAGTAGGCTGGTATTGTGAATTTTTGTCAGTGTGTACTTATCTATATGTCAGTATTTTACAAATGTTAGGGAAATTGTCATTGGCTAAAATTATTGTAATGCACTTGGCAAAATTTTTTCTGAAGTCTAAACATTTATTATTTATTGAGTAAAACACACAAACTATGAGTGGGGGCCTTTTGAAGTGCCCTGACTATTTGATATGACCATGGCAGATCCTTTATCTAAAGGCCATATTTCCACTTACTTTCCATACCCTTAATGTTTTTAACATCTAAAACCATGAAAGTCTTCAGTTTATATCAACCATAGTGATTCATTTCACTGTGGTTTTGTTTCCTTTCAAGCGCAGGAACATCTTCCCAACTGCACATGGCAACCACAGCTCACCACTGAATATTTTATCTGTCTCCTCCCTGAGGTCCCCATTGCCTACTGCCTCAATTTTCACTCCTGATCATTGTCTCCTCCCACTACCAGTGACAGAGCAGCAGAAATCCAAATGGTCGTCACTGGCAATCTGCTTGAGGGCATCCAGGAGGTACTTGTAGCTTGTCAGTCAAACATAAATGAGGCTTCTGGCCATTACAGCCTTAGGTTTCCTCTTTCTGAGAAAGGGATGATACCTCGTTCATTCTGCATCAGCAGGCTGGCTCAATCCAATTTCTATCCCAGTTTGTCATCTTCCTAATAACATTCTCTTCTGAACTAAAACAGTGCTAGCAAATTTAGTTGTTGAAATAGCTGTCTAAAATAAATTAATCAGTCACATTTAACAGTGAGTGGACATTTTCCACAGGGTGGTCTACAAGAAGTTGCTGAACAGCTTGAGTTGGAGCGAATTGGACGACAGCACCAGGCAGGCTCAGATTCACTATTGACAGGCATGGCTTTCTTCAGAATGAGGGAGGTATGGAAGTGACAAATGTCAAGAAAAATTATTTTTAAAATGTTGATCTATATTAAGAGTTGATCACTGGTACAAACTTTTACAGAAGTCAAATCAATCTATTAACTATGATATAAACAAATAGTAAACCTGTTTTCCTGAGGTATGGGGTGAGAAAACTTTTTGACTGGAAGTTTCATGAGAACTCAGTTTATCTCCGTTATTGTTGCCAGATGCAATTTTAATATGAAGTTACTGTATTTAAAACTATATGAAATCAAAGACTAAAATTTATTTATCTAAAGGAAAAAAAAGAGTGTGCAAATTCAGAATTGTGGCTTCCCTCTTGGAGACAATAAATGTTAATGCTGTGGGCTTGGCCAACAGAAATTCGGTAGTCGTTGCTGCACAAACTTTGGTTCCATTGCACCTCCAAGTGCATTAATTGTGATATGGTACCATGCAGTACACAAACTAGATTAGCTAACCTTAGGTTCTGGGGCTAGATTACTGCTTTGTTCACAGGTGATCCTGAGAAATGCCTGTCCAGTGTTTACTGTTCGTTGTAAATTTATCCTAAATATTTACACTTTTATTTCTCAGTTATTTTTTGAAGACAACATTGATGACACAAAATACTGTGGACATTTGTATGGTCTTGGATCAGGTTTAACTAACAACCACAATGGGACAGCTGGGACATCAGAAGAAGAAACCAACAGCAAACAGCACTGACCACAGCTGAGATGTTTTATCAAACCTTGATGTTTTTAGACAGACATTTTACTACAAAATGAGTGTTATTCTCCTAACACACAATTTGGAGATATTTGGCAGTGTACTGCCTAGAGGTATTAAACGTGGCTGCTTTTTTATTAAAAGAAGAAAACATTTGCCATTTAACATTTGTAAATGCTGTGCCGTTGCTCATTGTTTTCCAGATCAGTAAGTGACATGAGAGGGAAGCCAGGCTAGGGTCAATCTGCAGTGGTCCAGTAGGACCCTTTAGATTGTACTTTGATCCAAGTTTATTTGTTTTTATCTTTATTAATCACTATTTCATCCCCCCCCTTTATGTTTTCCTTTTGTTTCCTCTTTGTTTTTCTTCAACAGGTGAGTTGCAGTGAAAATTACATCACATTGTTTTGCTTGTTTTATGCAATAATAAGCTGTAGCAACATGGACTTGTGCATTGTAATAACCTTGTGGTTTTATTTTGAGATTCCATATCCATGCCTGAAAAAACATTCTTCCTGAAGGATGGCTGTGGGTATAAAATTATTTCAGGGCTAGACCTTTTTGTGTTCACATTTATTGTGTGGTGCAGTGTTCACTAAGTATTTTAATGCCTTGTAGAGTGGAATTTTCACTATTAGAATGGAAGGGAAAAAGCTTCCAGTTCCACTAATGCCCTATAAATTATTATTATGCTAATTCAATTGACTTAAACAGCTAAAAGCAGGAATTTCAACTGGGGTATTTAGCTTATTTTATGACAGTCCTGTTATTAATTTTCAACATAAATGAGTTCATTTAAAACATTGTTCTTGTTTATGCTTTTATCAAATTCTTGTTATTAATGTTGTAATTAATCCTGTTTAAAGTAAGAAATAGAATTAAGATTTTTTACATCAATTTTTAAAATAAAATTGTTAATTGTAACTCTTGATCTTTTCATCATCTGAGTATCCAGTAAAAAGTAAATCTAATTTTGCAATTAGTTCATTCCATTCACTGTGTTTGTATCATAGACCTGAAATGTGATATTGAATAGTGGGTTATGTACCATTTTCCTTTGTGAACTGAATTGGATGCCTGAGCCATGTGCGTTTTGTTCTGATATATGATTAATGACTGCATTGCTAATACCACAGGGATGATAAATTGATCCAAGTCCCATTGGTTAAATATTACAGTTTTGCTTTAAGTTGAATGAAAAGAGGCACTTGTATATGGACTTGAACAAAAACTTAAATGTTAGTTTCCCTTGTACAGTCAATCTCTTAATGTTGCTGGAGAGGGGTCTCTGTTGATGGAAGTAGTTTTACATGTAAAATGTTTAACTTCATATTTTGTGTTTAATTAATTCCAACTTACAAAAATGGATCTTAAGTTAAAACAGTAGTGCAAGATGTAGCTATTGATATTTCACAACAGATGAAAGCCTTTTCATTTAAAGCACTTCCCTCTACAGAAAGCTCCTTTTTTAAAAATTAACTCATTGTATTTAATATTTTGGTTACGTTGCAAGCTATCTGAATCTTATAAAAACTGAACCAATGTAATTTAAATAAGTTTGTAAATTAAAAGTTTGATTCGTAAAAGAAGTGTATAATTGACAGCCCAGTTTAGCAACAAAGAATAATAAAATGCAGTGTTGGTATACATCCATACACTTTTTTCAGTTATACAAATTAATAATTGTGCACAAAGTTTGAAGTTACACAGAATTAATTTTTTTTTCGAATTGTGCCATGGGAGACTCTTAAAAGTTTTGATTCAAGTGCAAGTTGACGTTTGACACCTCCGACTCACTCTAATTCTGCATTTGTCTCTTACTTCCATTTTGCTTGTTTCTTTTATCAGTCATTTGACTGCTATTCCATGTTGTCATCTGCAAATTTACTACTATATTCTCAAAGTCATTAGTGAGATTGTTCAATAACTTAATTTGTATCAATCATAGTATCAATTCCGAATTTCTCCATGATACTCTACGACCATAATGGTTCAGTTGATGCAGTCGTAAGCTAGACCAGTGATTAAGGAAATTGATTGATTGATTTAATCCTCTCCATTATAAGTACTTTAAAGTGATTATTTGTACCTTGCTGCAATTGGAGATGTTTTACGCTAATCCACGTTGAACTGCAGTGAGCAAGTTCCATGTTGTAAAATTTGTTATTTCAACTTTGAAAGTTGTAATAAGTTGAAACATTTCTTTGATTTCTTAACCAAGTGTGATTTAATAGAAGGCTGTAATGTTAAAGTGAAACCATTTAGATTATAGTGTCATTATGGGTAAGTGGCAGTGCTCTTGCTCCTGATTCAAAGATTGTGGTTGCAATCAAATTTGGTTCTTGAGCAAATATATTTAGGTTGGTAGGTATACTGGAGTGTTCCGTTGTTGTAAGGCCCTGTTGCTTGAAATATTAAACTCAAATCCATTAATTTTGGAAGGACTTGAGATTCCATGGAACTTGCAGAAATAATCAGATAACTTTGCTGTTTTAACCAGTATACATCATTCGTGATTATCACCACAACAGACAACATCTCTCTGATTTATGTTTTTGGAACTATGCTGTGCACAAATTATCTGCTGTCTTCCCCCACAAATCACTGGCGACTATCATTTCTGAAGCATTTTTGGAGCATTGAGGTTGTGTTTGGTGCTTTGTCAATGTAAGTATGTTTCTTACTTTTGCACAGAATATAAACAGTAAGAAGAGTTCAACCGGGGGTAGCTTGTACTGGGAGTAGAAGCAATAAACCATGTCTTCTGCTGTGATTGCCAAGCCTGTGATGCGAGGCCTATTGGCCAAACGTCTGCGATTTCAGTTGGCTGTGGCTTTTACTTTAGCTTTTGCAGCAGCTGGTACCTTCAAGTTTGTAGTAGGTGAATCCAGGAAGAAAGCATATGCTGACTTCTATAAGAAGTATGATTCAATGAAGGCTTTTGAGGCCATGAGGGATGCTGGTATATTTGAAAGTGTGAAACCAAAGAAGTAGAGTCTTTCAAAGGAACCTTGAAATGAATGACAAGATTGCTCCTCTGTCTTACACTGGGGAACTGGAAATATATGCTTTGTGCATTCTATACCTGATTTATAAATAAAATATTGAATTTTCTGACCTGAAAAAGAAAAGAAGAGTTCAACCAGTTTTTTTATTCATTTGTGGGACTTGGGTGTTGCTGGCTGGCCAGCATTGATATCCCATCCCTATTTGCCCTTGAGAAGGTGGTGGTGAGCTGCCACCTTGAATTGCTGCAGTCCACTTGCTGTGGGGTTCCAGCATCTGCAGTCCTCACTTTTGCCTAGATGAATATTTAGGTACTAATCCTAACAACTCATGTTCACTGGCCACTGGAAAAAAAAACGCATTAGAAATAATGGAGCGAATAGCGCTGCTTTTGATGAGACCCCATTCGAGTAATGTCTGATTCCAAGCTGAAATCTATGTTTATTACACCATGTTTGAATTCTGATTCTTTATCCTTGCTTCCCTCCTGCTGTGAAACACCCTTCAAAATTCATGACAGTGGTCCTATTCAGGAGCAATTTATATACAGACACTTGGATATTTGGAAGATACTTTATATATCCTTTGATATTTAGAATATCTTCAGTTCAAGTTCACTGGTGATCCTTCCTTATCTTCAGTTTCAATTTTGAAAATCCATTACTGTAAATGCACGTTATTACAGTTTATTGCGCAAAATAGAGGCATGGGATTGAGGGTGATTTAGCAATTTGGATCAGAAATTGGCTAGCGAAGAAGATCTGCAAGGATCTGTTTCGGGTCCACTGTTGTTTGTAATTTTTATAAATGACCTTAATGAGGATGTAGAAGGATGGATTAGTAAATTTGCGGATGACACTAAGGTCAGTAGAGTTGTGGATAGTGACTAAGGATGTTATAGGTTATAGAGGGACATAAATAAGCTACAGAGCTGGGCTGAGAGGTGGCAAATGGAGTTTAATGCAGAAAAATGTGAGGTGATTCACTTTGGAACGAGAATCAGGAATGCAGAGTACTGGGCTAATGGTAAGATTCTTGGTAGTATAGATGGAGCAGAGGGATCTCAGTGTCCAGATACATAGATCCTTGAAAGTTGCTACCCTGGTTGATAGCTTTTGGTGTGTTAGCATTATTGGTAGAGGGATTGAGTTTTGGAACCATGAGGCCATGCTGCAGCTGTATAAAATTCTGGTGTAGTTGCATTTGGAGTATTGCGTACAGTTCTGGTCACTGCATTACAAGAAGGATGTGGAAGCTTTAGAAAAGGTTCAGAGGAGATTTGTGAGGATGTTGCCTGGTATGGAGGGGAGGTCTTACGAGGAAAGGCTGAGGGACTTGAGGCTGTTTTTGTTAGAGAGAAGAAGGTTGAGAGGTGACTTAATTGAGACATATAAGATAATCAGAGGGTTAGATATTTTGGACAGTGAGAACCTTTTTCCTCGAATGGTGATGGCTAGCACAAGGGGACATAGCTTTAAATTGAGGGGTGATAGATATAGGACAGTTGACAGGTAGTTTCTTTACTCAGTAGTAGGGGCACGGAACACTCTGCCTGCAACAGGAGTCGACTCGCCAACTTTAAGGGCATTTAAATGCTCATTGGATAGGCATATGGATGAGAATGGAATAGCGTAGGTTAGATGGTCTTCAGATTGGTTTCACAGGTCAGCACATCATCAAGGGCCGAAGGGCCTGTACTGCGCTGTAATGTTCTATACTCTATAATAACAAAGCTTGAAAAACTATATTGCTGTGGCTCTCACATGATCATTTGTACTACACTGGTGTAGCTGGTCTTGTTTGTGATGTTAAGAGAGCAGTGAGAATGAGTGTTTCTAGTATAGAGTCATAGAGTTTACAGCATGGAAACAGACCTATCAATCCAACTTGTCCATGTTGACCAGATATTCTAAATTAATCTAATCCCACTTGTCTGCACTTCGTCCATATCTCGCTAAACCTTTCCTCTTCATGTACCCATCCAGGCGTCTTTTAAATGCTGTAATTGGACCAGCTTTCAACATTTCCTCTGGCAGCTCATTCCATACATGCACCACTCTCTGCGTGGAAAAGTTGCTCCTTAGGTCCCTTTTAAATCTTTCCCCCCTCACATTAAACCTATGCCCTCTATTTTTGAATTTGCCCATCCTGGGGAAAAAGATCTTGTCTATTCACTATCCATTACCCTCATGATTTTATAAACTTCTATAAGGTCACCCCTCAACCTCTGACATTCCAGGAAAACAGCCCTGGTCTATTCAGCCTCTCCCAACAGTTCAAACTCTCTAAACCTGCCAACATCCTTGTAAATCTTTTCTGAACCCTTTCATGTTTCACAACATCCTTGCTTTAGCAGGGTGACCAGAACTGCACACAGTATTTCAAAAAGTGGCCTAACAAATGTCCTGTATAGCTGCAACATGACTCCCAACACACATAATAATTGCACTGACCAATAAAGGCAAATGCCTTCTGCACTATCCTGTATACCTGCTACTCCATTTTCAAGGAAATATAAACTTGCACTCCAATATCTCTCTTTTTCAGCAATGCTTCCCAGGATTACCCGTTAGTGTATAAGTCCTGCCCTGATTTGCTTTTCCAAAATGCAGCACCTTACATATATCTAAATTAAATTTCATCTGCCACTCCTCAGCCCATCTCATCAAGATGATCCCAATCATGGCATTGTACGTCAATAACTTGTATTTTACACTAACATGGTTAGCAGATTACACGTCACAAACCTGACATACACCACGTGGACTACACCAGTTCAAGAAGCCAGCTTAACACCACTTCTGCAAAGGTATTGTAGGATAAGTAGTAAATTCTCCGTCTTGCCAGTGTTCACATCTCACTAATGAATGAATGAAAAAGAAAATCAACTTAAATGTGGAGGGTAGAGGGTGATCTTCACTGCCACTAATAAAATACAAAAGAATAATTACTTCTGCAGATTTTAGTAACTAAAGTGTGTTATTGGTCTATCTCATTGTACCTTGCGTGTTTTGTTTCTTTGCTATGTTTACATAGCTGATTCTGTTGCAGGTCCTCCATTCCTTATTTGACGTGCCATGTGCATGTTTATTACCTCGTTTGTATGCTGAGTTATTCTACTCTCGACTTTCCCTCCCTCCCATGGCAACAAACCCTTCAGTAGTTATCAATAGTAATGCTATTCTGGAGCAAATGATGTACAACTATCTTTAAAATTGCTATATTCCTTTCAATGAGCTCAATCTAGTTTTCATTTGGAGTAAAATAACTATTTCTTCATATGATTTCTATAGCTTCTATCTATTTATTGTTAACAATTGTTAATTGTACAACCCATTGAGCAATGGGTTTTATAACCTCTTTTATTGAATGTTCAAAGTTAATGAGCGACTGAATGCATCGTCAAGCAGCAATACTAAATATCAATTGGTCATTTGCTAGTACTTTTATTCTTGAACCACCTTTGGCTAGAATTTATATAAAAGTGAAAACAAGTTAGTAGTCAGCAATTTGATGTAAAATTGTATTTATTTAACCTGTGAATTCAGAGATCATGGTCTTGGTGCTTTGCAGCTTGCATATTTTAGTGCGTATAAGAAATAATTTGGTAAATACTAGATTCTGAAGACTTGTATTTCAGGGGAAAAGATCACACTTTAAAACTGAGTTGGGGTTTTTTCATCAGATGATACTGTAAATGGTGGAAATATAATTTGATAACATTCTAAAAATTCAGAAACAAATTAAGAGCTGAAGTCGATCATTTGGTCCCTCAGGTATGGTCTGCTCTTCAGTAAGTGGTTTGTGTTTTAAATTCCACATTCCTTAATCTTAGGTTCTTGTCAGGCAAGAAAGTCAAACTACCTTTGTCTTAAAAATTATTCAATGACCCTGCTCCAACCACCTCCGGAGACTTCCAAACTCTCTCACTATTCAGAAAAAAATATTTTAATCTCTGCCCTGAAAGGGTTATTCGTAATTTGAACACAATGCCCCCTAGTTCTGGACTACCCACAAGAGAAAGTAGCCTTTCCAGGGCCACCATGTCAAGACCATTCAGGGACTTATACAGTTGAATCAAGTTATTCCTTTTAAGCTCCAGTGGATAGAAACTCTGCCTGTCCAACTCATCCTCATAAGATGACCTATTAATTCCTGCTATCGTTGAAGAAGAAATAAGAAATTAAACTAAATTATACTAATAGTAGTTAATTTACATTGGTCAACATTTTTAATTTTAAAGTTTCTTCAGAAGTCACACGAGCAGATGTGCACCATTCAGTTAATCGTTCTGCTTCACATTCAGTGAGATCATAGCTCATCTGATGATCTGCAGCTCTGCTTTTCTGCCTTTCCCCCGGATCCCTTAATTCTTTTATTGATTAAGAATCTGTCAGTCTCTGCACTGAATATACTTCATGATGCAGTCTTTACAGCACTCTGCAGTAAAGAATTCCTAGGATTTGCTACTTTCCTCAATTCAGTTGTTGGTAAAGTTGGAAAAGGTTAATAAGAGATAGGATATATAACCATCTAGAAAAGAATAATCTGATCAGAGACAGTCAGCACGGTTTTGTGAGGGGTAGGTCGTGCCTAACGAATCTTATTGACTTTTTTGGCAAAGTGACCAAACAGGTAGATGAGAGTAAACCGGTTGATGTGGTTTATATGGATTTCAGCAACGTGTTCCCCACAGTAGGCTATTGAAGAAAATGCGGAGAAATAGGATTGTGGGAGACATAGCAGTTTGGATCAGTAATTAGCTTGCTGAAAGAAAACCGAGGGTTGTAGTTGATGAAACATGTTCATCTTGGTGTCCAGTTACTAGCGGTGTACTGCAAGGGTCGGTGTTGGGTCCACTGCTGTTTGTCATTTTTGTAAATGACCTGGATGAGGGCTTAGAAGGGTGGGTTAGTAAATTTGCGGACGACACTAAGGTCGGTGGAGTTGTGGATAGTGACGAAGGATGGAACAGGTTGCAGAGAGACATAGAGAGGATGCAGAGCTGGGCTGAGAGGTGGCAAATGGAGTTTAATGTGGACAAGTGTGAGGTAATACACTTTGGCCGGAGTAATCGGAATGCAAAGTGCAGATGAGCAGAGAGATCTGTGTCCATGTACACAGATCCCTGAAAGTTGCCACCCAGATTGACAGAATTGTTAAGAAGGCATACAGTGTTTTGGCCTTTATTAATAGAGGGATTGAGTTCCGGGACCAGGAGGTTATGCTGCAGCTGTACAAAGCTCTGGTACGGCCACACTTGGAGTATTGTGTACAGTTCTGGTCACCGCATTATAACAAGGATGTGGAAGCTTTGGAAAGGGTGCAGAGGTGATTTACTAGGATGTTGCCTGGTATGGAAGGAATGTCTTACGAGGAAAGGCTGAGGGCCTTGAGGCTGTTCTCATTAGAGAGAAGAAGTTTGAGACGTGATTTAATAGAGACATACAAGATAATCAGAGGGTTAGATAGGGTGGATAGGGAGAGCCTTTTTCCAAGTATGGGGACGGCAAACATGAGGGGACACAACTTTAAAGTGAGGGGGGATAGGTATAAGACAGATGTCAGAGGTAGTTTCTTTACTCAGAGAGTAGTAAGGTATGGAATGCTTTGAGGAGAAAGTGAGGACTGCAGATGCTGGAGATCAGAGCTGAAAATGTGTTGCTGGAAAAGTGCAGCAGGTCAGGCAGCATCAAAGGAACAGGAGAATCAACGTTTCGGGCATAAGCCCTTCTTCAGGAATGAGGAAAGTTGTGTCCAGCAGGCTGAGATAAAAGGTAGGGAGGAGGGACTTGGAGGCGGGGCGTTGGAAATGCGATAGGTGGAAGGAGGTCAAGGTGAGGGTGATAGGCCGGAGTGGGGTGGAGGTGGAGAGGTCAGGAAGAAGATTGCAGGTTAGGAAGGCGGTGCTGAGTTCGAGGGATTTGACTGAGACAAGGTGGGGGGAGGGGAAATGAGGAAACTGGAGAAATCTGAGTTCATCCCTTGTGGTTGGAGGGTTCCTAGGCGGAAGATGAGGCGCTCTTCCTCCAACCAATGCTTTGCCTGCATCGGTAGTAGATTTGCCAAGTTTAAGTGCATTTAAGTCGGCATTGGACAGGCAAATGGATATACATAGAATAGTGTAGGTGGGATGGGCTTCAGATTAGTATGACAGGATGGCGCAATATCGAGGGCCGAAGGGCCAGTACTGTACTGTTCTATGTTCTATCTTTGTCCTAACTGGGTAACCCCTTCCTCAGTGATTATACCCTCTGATACCAGACTCTTTCACAAAGGGAAATAACCTTTCTACATCTAGCTTGTGAATCCCCTTAGGCCTAACCTAATTAACAACTCCTCCTAAGAAGATTCCTCTATATGCAGGATCAATCTAGTGAATCTTTTCTAGACTACTCCAATGCCAGTATATCCCAGATAAGGGGATCAAAACTGTACTATTCTAGGAGTGGTCTATCTAACACCTGTATGGTTTATGTTACAAAAGCATGATAAGTAGGATCTCAGAGCAGGAGTAAGTTATTTGAGCCTTCTCTATCATTCAGAGATTTTTGACTGATCCTCAACTTCAACTCTTTCTCACCTGATATCCTTGATTTTCTTACAGACCTAAAACCTATTGATTTCAGTACTGAATGTACACCTGGATTGAGCATCAACATCCCTCTGGGATAAAACATTGCAAAGATTAGGACCACTCTGAAGAAAGTTCTCATCTCAATTTGAAATGGTTGTACCCTTATCCTGAAATAGCCTTTCAGCATCTACTCAGTGAAGCCTTCAAAGATTTCAATGAGATTGTCTAAACTCCAGTGAATATAGGAGGTAAAAACAATGACTGCAGATGTTGGAAACCAGATTCTGGATTAGTGGTGCTGGAAGAGCACAGCAGTTCAGGCAGCATCCAAGGAGCAACGAAATCGATGTTTCGGGCAAAAGCCCTTCATCAGGAATAAAGGCAGAGAGACTGAAGTGTGGAGAGATAAGCTAGAGGAGGGTGGGGTGGGGGTGGGGAGAACGTAGCATAGAGTACCATAGGTGAGTGGGGGAGGGGATGAAGGTGATAGGTCAGGGAGCTTTTGCCCGATTTCGATTTCGTTGCTCCTTGGATGCTGCCTGAACTGCTGTGCTCTTCCAGAACCACTAATCCAGAATATAGACTGAGTAGAATGGGCCTTTCTTCAAAGGGCAATTCTCTAATGCAGGAATCAATCGAGTGAACCTTCACTGCATCAGAATTAAGGCAATTATGTACATCTGTAGTTGTGGTTTCCAAAACCACACACTGAACAAAATTTCATCACAGGCGCACTCTCACTAAATTCCTGTAAGGCTGCAGCATGACTTAATTGCTCTTTGAAACTCCATCTGAAACTCCAAGGTTTCAAGCCCACCCTTCCCTGCATACTCCTGCAAATATCCAAGCCATTAAGACCAAATTGGATAAACTTAAAGCTAGATTTACTTCCCAAAGAGAATTGAGGGACTGCTGTGTGCTCTGTTTCACAGAGACTTGGCTCACTCTTGCTTCAGCTGACTGTGCCTGACAACCTGGGGGCTTCCCAATTCACTGAATGGACTGCTCGACATTCTCAGGCAAGGCATGAGGCAGTGGGATCTGCCTCCTCCTGGTGCTCAGACCTGGTGACCCCGGTGAGTTACTGCACCCCGGACCTAGAATGTTTAACAGTAAAATGCTATCTATGCTACCTGCCGCACAAGTTCACCTCCACTATTCTAACAGCTGTCCACATTCTTTCCCCCCCACCCCCCCCCAGAAATAAAGACTACACTTGATGAAGTATACAACACTACAAACTGTCTTGAGACGAAATACCCTGAAACTTTGTTCATCATAGCTGGTCACATCAACCAGGCCAACCTCAAGAATGTGCTACCAAAATTCCACAAACAATCTCCTGTCCTACCAGAGGTCTGACAATCCTTGATCACTGCTACATAACCGTAGAGGACGTGTACCACTCCAACCGATCCACATTTTGGAAAATCAGACCACAATTCTGTGTTCCACTGCTTGGCTTACAAGCAGAAATTGAAGCAGGAGGATGTAATGCAGAAAGTAGTGCCGTGTAAGTCTGAGGAAACTGAAGGACATCTACAGGACTGCTTAGAGTTGATGGATGATCCATATTCTAGAACTCAATGGCCTATTTAAACAAGTATCACGCTACTGTTACAGCCTTAATTATTCAGTGTGCAGATGACTGCGTGCCAAAGAAGTTAATCCAAACGTTGCTCAACCAGAAACCGTGGATGAATTGCGAGATCCACTCCCTACTGAAGTCCAGCTCTGAGGCATCCCATGGGTTGGGTGACCCTGACCTGCACAGAAAATCCGGTTATGCCTTTCGCAAAGCCAACTGGGAGGCCAAGAGGCCATAACAAACTAAGGTGGAGATCCAGACTGACCACATGGACACCTATCATTTGTGGCAAAGCTTACATGACATAACAAACTACAAAGTGAAGTTGAACAGAATTGCGGGCAACAGTACATTCCACCTGACAAGCTCAATACATTCTCCACTCACTTTGAACAGGTCAGTGAAACAATGTCTCTTGACCCAGCAGCCTCATGGTCACTGCTGCAGACATTAGCTTGGCTTCTTAAGGGTGAACCCATAGAAAGCGACCTACTTGGATGGAGTCCTGGCTGTGGACTTAGTTCCTGTGTGGACCAGCTGGTGGGAATATTCACAGACATCTTTTACCTCCTCCTTACTACAATCTGAAATCTCTACCAGCTTCAAGAAGACTACCATCATCTTGGTGCCAAATAAAAATCATGCAGTGTGCCTCAATAACTATTACATGGTAGCTCTAACCTCCATAATTATGAAGTGCTTAGACAGGTTAGTCATAGCTCACATCAACTCCAGCTTCCAGACTGCCTTGATCCTTTGCAGTTTGCCTAACGGCGCAACAGGATTTCTATGGATTTTGATGGTTAAGGGTTGTGTTGTGTGGTAGGAGCAGCTGGTAGAGTAGCTTTGTTTCTTCTATTCAAATCTTGCTGAATAGGTGCATATGGACTTGCAGGAGAAAAAAGGATTGACACACAACTACATTTGTCAAAGCAATGTTCTCAATTCCAAAGATTCCAACTTTCCATGCTACAATGAACCTGGGCAATAACATGTTTGGGATGATTGGTAGATGCTATATTCACAACAACTGCCAGAGAATAACATGGGCAGAAGAAAAATCCATCCAGCTCACATCTCCAATGACACCATCACTTACCTCCTTAAGCCAGATCAACAGATAGGACACAGGGTTGAGTTGTATTTGTAAATACAAAGTTAGTGTTTCTAATCCTAAATTGCTTGGGTAGATTTAGACATGATATGGAACTGCCAGTGTTAGACTGGGGTGGACAAAGCCAGAAAGGATGTAGTCCAATGGATTTATTTGAAATCACAAGCTTTCAGAGTGCTACTCCTTCGGCAAATGAAGTCCCTTCTCAAGTCTGTACTCAATTCACAACAAGCTGGTACTTGAGTACTTGTTTTGGGTGTATCGTGTTCAGCATGCAGACAATGTGACCCACCCATTTCAACTGGTCATGTGTGATTTGCAGGATTTTGCGAAGACAGTGCTGGTGATATTTATCCAGGGATTTGAAGTGTCTGCTGTACATGGTTCACATTTCTGACGCATTACAGGAGGGTGGGAACCACGGCTGCTCTGTAATCCATGAGTTGGGTGCTGAACTTCGGGAAAGCATTTCGAATACTATTCCTCACATGTCTGCAGGCTGCATTAGAGTCAATGTTGGATTTCTCAATGTCTGCTCACTTGGAAAGAAGGCTCCCAAGGTAAGGGAAATGAATCATGTTGTCCAGGGACTTTCTGTGGATTTTGATGGTTAAGGGTTGTGTTCTGTGGTAGGAGCAGCTGGTAGAGTAGCTTTGTTTCCGGATGTTCAGCGCATTCAAAATTGTAACTACTGGTCTAAGTTTTATCCTCGTGTCTTCAGATTCTTTTGTCAATCGCCTTAAACCTGTGCTCTCTGGTTATCAATCCTGTTACCATTGTGAACTGTCTCCTCTTTATTTACTCGTTTAAGCCATTCATGATTTTAAACACTATTATTAAATGTCCTTTTAACCTTTCCTCCTCTGCGATCTGGTTAAAATGCTTTAGTTTATACAAAGAGTCAAACTACAGGTTCTCAGAAAGATGGCTTTTAGTTTCCCGTGAAAATACTTATTTGATATCATGACTATCTTCAAGTAAACCACCTTTCTGGCTGAACAATGTAATTACTTTTATGTCATCTTAACTTCTGTGCCTAATTAACTGCTGTTACAACATGCTCATTTGGAAAATCAAACACTAAAGTAACTGCAGCAGAAGCTGCAAATGCCAACCTCATAACACTCCCCATGCCACATTTTATTATGAGAAGAGTATGAGTTTTTGCCTGGAAACTATTCATTGTCCACTGTAGGCAAAGAACTCACCAAAACAGTCTCTGACCATCTCCCTCACAAACTTCCACTTTCCTGTTATCAGTAGCTATAGTTATAAACAGTCCCTTAAACATTTGGAAATGTATTGCTACTTTTATAAGTGCTACTATAAAATGGTTTGATACATAAACTAATTCTAGTTATTATTTCATTTGAAATGGGAGACAAGGGATTTGACACAATTATAAATGGTAGAGTTGCAATATTGAGTTACTGTCCCTCGAAATAAAAGTCACTGTGGGAAGAAAGGATCCTCTTGTTATTACTCACTGTGGTCCAGTGATCTCTATTTCTTGACCAGGAGGTCTGGTTTCAAGCCCCCCCCACCCCCATCTCCAGAGGTATGAAATAACAGGTATGAACAGGTTGTTTAAAAAAACACCTCTTGTTATTACAGTGACAGGTGAAGACCATAACATTGTATTTCAAGCTGGGTAATTAAGTTAGAGCTATGAGATTGAAAAGTCCCGAGGAAATTCACCATGATCTTTGATACAAAACAAGCAGCAATTTAGGTCAGAACTTCCAATCTTTGCCTCTTCAAAATTTGCTAATTCAAAAATAACACTTGGAGTGATAGAGTCATACAGCATGGAAACAGTCTTTTCAGTTCAACCAGTCCATGCTGAATATAATCGCAAACTAAACTCCCACCTGCCTGTGCTTGGCCCATGTCACTCCAAACATTTCTTATTCATGCACCTATCCCAATGTATTTTAACGTTGCAACTATGTCTGCATTTACCGTCTCCTCTGGAAGTTTATTCCACACTCGAACCAGTGAAAAAGTTGCTACTGATGTTTTTTTGAAATCTTTCTCCTCTCATCTTAAAAATATACCTCCTAGATTTGAACTCTCCCATCCTAGGGAAAAGACATTTGCCATTCACCTTATCTATACCCCTCCTGATTTTATAAATCTCTGTTAGGTCACCCTTCAATCTCCTAAGCTCTAGTGACAAAAGTCCCAGCCTATCCGAGTTCTCCTTATAACTCAAATCCTCCATTCCTAGCTACGTACCAGTAAATCCTTTCTGAACGCACTCCAGCATAATAATAACTTCCTATAACAGGGCAACCAGAACTGAACAAGGTACTCCAGAAGAGGCATCACTTTTTTTTAAATTTCAAAAATATACTTTATTCCTAAAAATATCTTTTATATGCGTACAAATCACTAAAGCAGTTTGGTTCTGTACAGTAGTATAAGATGAAACAAACAAACATTGGAATTTGACTCAATCCAACAAACAAGCCAAAGTCACATCTTACTTATACAAGGTTATATTTACATATATTTAAGGTATCGGGAGGGTCCGATAACTAAATATGCTCCCATTTCATTTCGGCAGAAAGGCTTTAGACGGTGGTCTTTCCCCGCTGTACCTTGGCAGCAGCTGTCCCAAGCTGGACCTTGGAATGTGCCAATCTGTGACACTTGGTCGAGGTCAATGTTTTGCTCTGGAAGACCTACAACTTGCAGGCATACCAAAGAACATAATTCACCAAGTTGATGCTCTTTCAGGCACAGTCAATGTTTGTCTCAATGTTCATTCCGGGGAACCGACCATACAGCAGAGAAACCTACATCACAGAGTTGCTCGGGACTACTGCATCTTTCTCCAGACTTCCGTTGCAAAGGAACATTCCAGCAGAAGATGTGGGACGTCTCTACCCCACTGCAGCCACTTCGAGGCCAGTGATGGCACAGAGAATCTGGGTGTACATGAAGGATCTGACAGCCCTTCTCACCACCAGCCAAGCAATGTTTTGGTGCTTGTTGAAAAATTCTGGTGATGAAGCATTCTGCCAAATGACTTTGATAGTCTGCTCAGAGAACAATCCAATAGTATCCAGCCTCTACCTTTCTGATAAGGTCCCGAAGATGTTACACATTGACCACTTCCTGATGGACTTGTGGTCATAGGTGTTTCTCTTTACAAATTTCTCCACTCCAGAACAGACTTCACTAAAATCCCATACAACTTCAATACGTGGTCCCAACTCCTATACTCAAAAATCTGAGCAATGAAGGCAAGTGTGCTAAATGCCTTCTTCAACACCCTATTTACATGTGACACAAATTTCAAAGAATTATGTTCTTGAACCTTTAGGTCTCTCTGTTTTACAACACTATCCAAGGTCCTATTTCTAATTGTTTAAGTCCTGCCCTTGTTTGTTTTATCAAAATGCAGTACCTTGCATTTATCCAAATTAAATTCAATCTGCGACTCCTCAGCCCATTGACTCAATTGATCAAAACCTCTTTGTAACCTTAGATAACCTTCTTCACCTTACAATATACCACTAATTTAAGTGTCATCCACAAACTTACTAACCATGCCTTGTATATTCTCATCTAAATCATTTATATAAATATGCTTAGAAAAAGAAAACACAAACAAGTTAACGCTTAGTTTTAATTGACAATAACTAAACCAGCTTGACACCATGCATTTAACTTTTTAACATTAATGTATCATAATTTATACAACCCATTAAGTAACTTGCATTCTACTAAAAAGTAAATGCTGATAAATTTACAACGGAATTAAAAATTCGAATAGTGTGCAGATAAAGTAACGTATGATATTTGTGAAACATTCTGCTTGGTGCCTTTTACAGAAAATGTTTAAAATCGGCACATGTAAAGTATGGAAAATTAGTTTTTTTCCGCTGTTGCGTGAATTTAAAGTCTTTGAAGTAAAATTAAGAAGTGCTAAATCACCGCTGAAAATCACCTTGAAATTTCATGTGCAAGCTCCAGATGTTGTATTGTTTTGCGGTGATGTGGATACAAATTCACTGGGATTTTGAATCGCAGACTTTGCGTCGCCAACCTCGACGACGTCATGGAGCCACTGGGCCAAAAGTGAGGAGCCGAATCACAGACCCGATATGAACAGAAAACTCAATAGTTAGAAGTGAGTACATCCGCCACAGCAAATAGGGAGACAAGGAAAGGAACGCAAGATTGCAATGAACTGATATAATCCCACGAAATTAGTTTTCTGAATAATCATTCATTCTCTATATTTAATTTTTAATTGACACATAAATTTCACTGAGAATACATTTGCCCGATTCACTGCTTAACGCGTTTTTAGAATGTCGCAGTGTCACTAATCAAAGTATGCAAAACAAATGAAAATACAAGCTCAAAGGTACTTCCTTAATTTTATTTTTATTCACTGCTAAATATTATACCCGCATTTTGATTGGAGAATTTTTGAAAACCACGACAAAGCTATATACTCCCGCTCAATAACTCCGGACGTGTTTTCGGATAGTGCAACGAAACCCGGAAATGTGTAGAAAAGATCGATTTTGTTGAGGTGATGCTGGAATCTCGCACGAAATCATTCTTACAAAAATGTGATATTTAGCTCTACATTTATGTGGCTCACTAAGTGTTGCGAAAGGAACACACAAAAAAGTTTGTTTTTACAAACATGGCAATTTGCTCTTCGTAGCAATACTGGTGATGTTAAAAAGTGTTGAAAATGCTTTCATCCGAAATATATATTTCTGAGAAATATCGCGTAGTTTTTGGTTTTGCGGAGTCGATAGCAATTCAAAAACATGTTTCCGTAATTTTTGATTCTCCGAAGCACAAAATTCACAATAAAAAGTGAAAAGATGAATTGGAGGTTACATCACATCGAAAGGAGGATTTCGGATATTATATATCAATACTAAAGTTAAATGTTGTTAGAAAAATAAGTAGTTTCTTTCCTTTGAAAAGATGATGGCAGCTAATCGACATTGAGGGAATCTTCCTACATTACAATACTGATTAGAGTAAGTTTTCGTTACGTCGTAAAACGTTTTAAGCCACCTCAAGTCGAAAAAGGCGCTGAATAAATGCAAGTTTTAAAAAATATTTCGTCTACCAACCAATGCTGAAATGCCAAATTCAGTATCAAAAGTGTTCACGAAAAGCAAATTCAAAATCTTTCATAAATTAACCTGAACTGAATAAACAAGTTATTCTTGGTGTCTGTTTAGTACTTTTCTGTTAGATCTGACATCAGAAATGTTCAGACTGTCGTATTTTACAGATACAAATATCTAAATAATTAAACACCAGGTGTACAGAACTCGCCCTTTCGGCGAATCAATCCAGTATTGGGTCTTTGGAAAGAGCAGTCGAGCTTAGTTCCACTTTCCCGCATATCATGTAGAAGTATCTTCAAAAAAGCAACATAGAACAAAATCAAACTGCGTACAACGCATCTTTTATTCTTGTTTTGAAGTCCTGGGGTGATCTTCGGAATGTAAAGGCAACATCTACAGTTCAATGGCGGCTGGAGGCGCGGTCTTGTGACGTCTTCAGAAAGCCATCTATTAATTCAATGGAGAAACGATGATTGGCATCTGCGTCATTTCCGGTGGACCGCCGGGTGGCAATTTCTGCGTCTGTGCATTTGAGGATGACACGAGGTGTGAGAACTTGTTAAAAGATCTCGAGGCCACACTTCAGTTTTACTTTCTTTCATTAACGAGAAAGAAATGATAACCAGCAACACCAGGGAAACAAAACCCACAGCGAAAAACTTGTGGAACAAGGAAAAAATTGCATCATTACCCCCTCATCCTGTGATAATCCCCTTCCAATTTCTCCCTTTGTTAATCTCCCTGCATTCTCCACTGTGATAGCCCCTCTCTTTACCTCTTCTGCGGTAATACACCTCTAATTCTACTCCTCGTGTTAATATCCCTCCATCCCCTGTGATAATTCCCTCCCAATTTTCTCCCTGGGAAAACCCCCCATCCATTTCACCCTCCAGTGAGAATTCCTTTAAATCCACCCTCACCTGTAACAATACATCTCCAATTCTCCTCCTACTGGGATAATCTACCTCCATCACGGCCCATCCCCGCACCCCAATCTGGAAAATTCTTGGATGGAATGAATTGCCAGAAGAAGTGGTGGAGGCTGGTACAATTACAACATTTAAAAGGCATCTGGATGGGTACATGAATAGAAAGGGTTTAGAGGGATATGGGCCAAGTGCTGGCAAATGGGACTAGATTAAGTTGGGATATCTGGTCGGCATGGACCAGTTGGACTGAAGGGTCTGTTTCCGTGCTGTACATCTCCATGACTCTATAATACTTCTACAATTTCCCTATCCCACTGATAATGCACTTCAATTACCTCTCTCACTGTGATAATACCTGTCCATTCCATCTCCATCTAATATTTTCCTTCCCTGTGAAAGTCTCAATGTGATAATTCACCTTCATTCTCTTCCCTATGAAAATCCTCCCACGTTCCCCTCCATTCCCTGTTCCATTCCCTCCCCAAGACAATCACCTTCTTTTCCGACTACATATCCCACTCTTCTGGTGGTGTTCCAATGTTGTGCTATGATAATATCCCTCCATTTCACCTCCTTGTTTGATTACTCTGCTCCACATGGGCTAATGCCATCCATTTCCTCCTTCTCCAGTCCCCTCTATTCCCACTATCCCAGTGATAATCCTCCTCCAATTCCCCGCCTGCACTGATAATTCCCCTCAACTTCTCTCAGTTTCTCTGTAAAGATCACATTTTTCTTTTTCTTTTTTTCTATTTTGGATGGTGGACCAAAATGGGAAATGATTTAAATCAAGAACTGTATGAAGGGTTTGTTTCCATGCTGTACAACTCTATGACTATGTATGAATAGTTGTACTTTTTAAAAGCAAATTAGTCTGAGCTGGGATTACACTGTTGCTTTGTTCAAGGAGCTTGGGATGCCATGGGTGTGTGCACAGCAAGCTTCACCCAGATAATCAACTTGTTTAGAGATGGTAGTCTGGAATAGGTGAGACTTGAACCTGGGCCTTCCAAACTAGAGGTAGGGATACTACCACTGTGCTACGAAAGGTTAAGTATGAGCACAATTTCTCAAGTGGGTTCTGAAAAAGATTAAATGCTCTTGCGAGATTATTTTGAAACAATGATGATTGGGTGTAGCATTAGTAAGTGATAAGGGATTAAAGGAACACTAGGTTCTTTATAACAAATAAGATATGGTGCAGGAAATTGTAAAGGACTACCTGCAGGTGGCAGTGTTGTCCCCAGTGAACTTAAGTGAAATTTCAAAAGCCAATTTCATTGAATTGGCGAGTAAATTGGGAAAGGTACTAGATGCTAATTTAGGCTCTAATGGGAAGATTCTTAGTCATAATCTAATTTCCAATAAAGAAATATTTATATTAAAATATTTTAGGGATGTTTGTACAAGCCTTTACACAATTTAAGGAAATGGACGTGCAGACATTCTTTCCGTCTTGTTTGAAAATAGAGGGACAAATTAAGTGATCGGGGAACACTGGACATTACTTATGCAGTTGGGAGCTAGAGCACAAGAAATAAATGCAGTTGGGGAAGGTTTGTAGGGTTATAAAAAGCTATATTGGTTGTGTATGAGTTAGTGCTGGAGGCAAATAGCTAAAGTGTGAAATTATCCATTTTGACAGAATAAAAAAACATACAATCTAATGTGAGATGTTGCAGTGCTCTGAGATGCAGAGAGGTCTTGGTGTCCTAGTGCAAGAAAGTTGGGATGTAGGTACAACAAATAATCAGAAAAGTTAATAGAATGTTATGTTTTATTGCAAAGGGAATTGAATGCAAGAATAGGGAGATTGTGCTTCAGCTATCCAGGGCCACATTTGGAGTATTGTGTACAGTACTGGTCATTGTACCTTTGGAAGGATGTTAATGTATCGGAAGCAGTTCAAAGAAGCGTTACAATACAAATATCTGGAATGAGCAGATTGCCTTATAACAGTGATTCCAATCTTTTCAGTGAGACAACTCAAAAATTGCTAATTATATGACTAGAAACTACATCTACAACTAAAGGGAGTATTTCTTGCTGCACTTAAAAATGTCACAAAATGTAACTTTATTAATGTTTGTTGTTTTTACTGCCATCATGATTTCATTCTCACACTTGCTTCATTATTTTGATTTTGGATGTCTGGATAATACCAAATTCTCCATCAGAGTTTGAGTTAATGTCAGCTTTAACTTTAGAATTGGAAGTCTAGTGACCTCTTGTGAAAAGATTCTGTTTGATTCAATTTATGAAGAAAGATTGTGCGCTGAACATTTTATACCTCTTCAGAATTCTGTGCACATGAGAGCTGGATATATTGAAGGAAAATTCACGTTATTACTCATTAAAAAAATGGAGTAAGCAGAGCTGCTTTTTGCAACATAGGAGTGTTAGTTGCTGAACTAAAATTAAAAATATTACATGAAAAGACTTTTGAAGGTACTTTGAAACAGAAACAGCAAGAACAAAGAAGACTGCAACGATCAGTGAAAGAGCATTTCAAATCACCTAGAAGTGAGGTAAGGGATCTACAAAGCTGATGGACTTAAACAAGTAAAAGATCAAGTGATTAAAAAGTAAACAAAGGAACTGACAGTGTTATCAGAAGAAGTAAAATATACACACCTTTGAACTATGAAGGGAATAGGTAAAATGAGAAGCTGGAAAGGTGAAGTTCATATCCAAAATGCAAAACAAAGGTGAGTAGTGAAATGTGTTCAGGTAAAATGTTGCAAGAAAGATATTGTTAAACATGAAAGGGTTCAGAAAAGATTTACAAAGATGTTGCTGGAGTTGGAGTGTTATGAGGTATGGGGAAAGGCTGAATAGGCTGGGACCATTTGCCCTGGAGCATCAGAGGCTGAGGGGTGACCTTATAGAAGTTTATAAAATCATGAGGCGCATGGATAGGGTGTAAAACAAAGGTCTCTTTCCCAGGGCAGGAAAACCAAAACTAGAGGACATAGATTGAAGGTGAAAGGGGAAAGATTTAAAAGGGACCTAAGGGCAATTTTTTCACGCTGAGAGTGGTGTGAACTATGGAATAAGCTACCAAGGAAGTGGCAGAGGCTGGTAAAATTCCAACATTTAAAAGGCATCTGCATGGATATATGAATGGGAATGGTTTAGAGGGATATTCTTTAAATGTGACTAGATTAATTTAAGATATCTGGCTGCATGGACAAGTTGGACCAAAGGGCCTGTTTCAGTGCTGTACAACTCTATGACTGTATTTCATTGACGCAAACAATTCCATGGCAAAATTTTTTTTTTCAGCTGAATTGGGTGTTCATAAATGTCATGTTTAATTAGATTTACTGTGGTTACTGTCTTACTGGTAAATTTTGTAACAGAGTGGATACAACAAATCAAGAATGATCAAATACAATAATATTTCAAGTTTGTTTTACAATGTTATATCAATGTTGACACTCCTGTTCCTCTGATACTGCCTGACCTGCTGTGCTTTTACAGCACCACACTTTTCGACTCTGATCTCTAGCATCTGCAGTCCTCACTTTCTTCTCTTGATTTCTATTATCTTTGTACAAAATTTCATAGTACACTTGGACAGTTCTCACGGCACACTGTAGCATACTGATTGAAAACCGCTGTCTTATAAGGAAAGGCTAGACAGGCTTTGGAGTTTAGAAGAGTCAAGGGTGTGATGCTGGAAAAGCACAACAGGTCAGGCTGCATCCTAGGAGCCGGAGAATCAATGTTTTGAGCATATCCCTTCATCAGCAATGTGGGTAGGAGGGTTGGGGTGGGGTGGGGAAAGGTAGTTGGGAAGGCAGATGGAAGTGAGGGATGATGGTGATATGTCAGAGGGAAGTGTGGAGCAGGTAGGTAGGAATGATGACAGACTGGTAGGATAGTTCAAGAGAGTGGTGCCGAGTTGGAGGGTTGGATCTGGGACCAGGTGGGGGGAGGGGAAATGAGGAAACTGGTGAAATTGACATTGATCCCATGTAGTTGGAGGGTCCCAAAATGGAAGATAAGGCATTCTTCCTCCTGGCATCGGGTAGCTTGGATTTGGTGGTGGAGGAGGCCCAGGGCTTGTATTCTTTGGCGGAGGGGGAGTTGAAGTGTTTGGCCACAGGGCGTTGGCGTTGGTTGGTGCGGCTGTCCCGGAGATGTTCTCTGAAGTTCTCTGCGAGTAGGCGGCTGGTTTCCCCAGTGTAGAGGAGACCACATCAGGACCAACGGACATAGTAAATGACATATGTAGAAGTGCAGGTGAAACTTTGATGGATGTGGAATGCTCCTTGGGGCCTTAGATGGAGGTGAAGGGGGAGGTGTGGGTGTAGGTTTTGCAATTCCTGCAGTGGCGGGGGAAGGTGCCAAAAGGGAAGGGTGGGTTGTTGTAGGGCATGGACCTGACAAGGTAGTCATGGAGGGAACGGTCTTTACAGAAAGCAGATAGGGCGGGGAGGGAAATATATCACTGGTGGTGGGGTCCGTTTGTAAGTGGTGGAGATGGCGAAGGATGATGTGATGTATACGGAGGGGTGGAAGGTGAGGACCGGGGCATTCTGGCCTTGTTGCGGTTGGAGGGGTGGGGGTCGAGGGTAGAGGGAAGTGGATGAGATGCGTTGGAGGACATCATCAACCATATGGGAGGGGAATTTGTGGTCTTTAAAGAAGGAGGCCCATCTGGTGTGTTCTGTGGTGAAACTGATCCTTCTGGGAGCAGATGCGGTGGAGGCGGAGGAATTGGGAATAAGGGATAGCATTTTCACAGGATGTAGGTGGGAGGAGGTGTAATCCAGGTAGCTGTGGAAGTCGGTGGGTTTGTAGAAAATGTCCACGTTTCTCCATCAATGGTGACCGTCTCAACACATCAACACTGACAGTTCCACCACAGAACACACCAGATAGCCTCCTTCTTTAAAGACCACAATTCCCTCTCCCACGTGGTTGATGATGCCCTCCAACACATCTCATCCACTTCCCATATCTCCGCCCTCGAACCCCACCCCTCCAACCGCAACCGCAACACCACACTGTCGACTATAATCTCCAACATCTGCATTCCTCACTTTTGCCTGAAAGTGTCAAGTGGCCTAATGTTGTTCCTTGTCACACATTAGTTGGTTATGAGCATGAGAAGTTGACACCATATATAAAACCCTTTGAGTGATCAGTCTATTTGTGATAAGAACCCATGTTGAAGGTCAAATGGTTGAAACTGTTAGACAGGCAGCAGTAATGACTGATGATTATGATTTTATTCAAAAACTAAACCTTTTCTGAGTCACTCCCATATATATGGAAGGTATAGAAAGTGGGAAAATGTGAGGAACGCAAGTAGCTAGGGTAAAGAATGGACAGTTGGGAATGCCCTCAACTTCTCCTTCTCTGAAAGGAAAATACAGAGGGTGAACATGAAAATTGCAAACCGAAGTGTTTCCATTGTAATAAAGTGGAACACATTTATTTAGAATTCTGAAGTTGTGAGGGAAGCCCATGGGACTTTTTGGGTTCCCCAGTATACATCATAAAAGCAAAATGTAGGAAAATGCCACAGATCAAAGAGTAGATACATGTAAGAGACCATAGATAAACACTGCTTCTTAGCACAGGAGAGGTGATTAGTGTAATGAAATAATTGGTTCTTTTTCCTAAAGGGAAGATCACCCTGTTTACATCAAAGAATACAACCATATACTAGTGGTATGGGCTATTTGAACTTTAATGGTTGAAAAGTGTTTCGTTTTACTTCCAGAGAGTTCAATGAAAACTGAAGTGTGTGAAAAGTGGAGAGTATATGCTGGTTCCATTGTACAAATTCTAATTGGAATGTGACTTATTACCTGGACCAGTAGTCATTAAAAACAACCTGTGAATGGAGTGAACAGTCTTGGGCATGGCTGGAATGAAAGCTATAACTTACCTTATTATTATGGAAAGTTCAAGAGATGGAACAGTTACAAGAACAGGTTTCAAGTATTTTTCTATCATATTTGGTGATCAGAGCAATGCTGGAACAAATGTCTTCACCAGAGGCCAGGATAACAACACAAGCAGATGTTACAGTGGTCAAAACTCTCTTTAAGAATGAGGATAATTTAAAAGACATGTTTGTGTGTCTTCATTAATTGAGGTTCAGATAGCAGATGTAAGTTAGCAAATACAGCTCACACTGAAGCTGAGACTGAAGGTGATGCAGGATGCTACTACACTCATTATGGACGACAAATTGAAATACAATCTTATCAGAATTCTAACTTGATATCTAAAGATTTCCAGGTCATCATCAGTAGTTTGGATTAAAACAATTGGAAGTCAATTGAAGAGGGCAGCTCAGTGCACGTTCTCCCCATGTCTGCGTGGGTTTCCTTCGGGTGCTCAGATTTCCTCCCACAGTCCAAAAATGTGCAAGTTAGATGGATTGATTTTGCTACATTGCCCATGGTGTCCAAGCATGTGTAGAATCAGTGGGTTAGCCATGGGAAATGCAGGTTTCCAGGGATTGGGTATGGGGATAGGTCTGGTTGGGAAGCTTTCGGGGGGGTTGGTGTGGACTCAATGCGCCAAATAGCCTCCTTCCATCATGTAGGGATTCATTGATCCTACAAACTGTATTTCATCTGCAGTCACGGAACTTTAGTGAGGTAGTATCAGACTCTCAAAACCATGATTAAGGCATACTGTCATGAAAATTCATAGGATTGAGTCAATAGACAATAGGTCTATTGGGCGGCACGGTGGCACAGTGGTTAGCACTGCTGCCTCACAGCGCCAGAGACCCGGGTTCAATTCCCGACTCAGGCGACTGACTGTGTGGAGTTTGCACGTTCTCCCCGTGTCTGCGTGGGTTTCCTCCGGGTGCTCCGGTTTCCTCCCACAATCCAAAAATGTGCGGGTCAGGTGAATTGGCCATGCTAAATTGCCCGTAGTGTTAGGTTAAAGGGGTAAATGTAGGGGTATGGGTGGGTTGCGCTTCGGCGGGTCGGTGTGGACTTGTTGGGCCGAAGGGCCTGTTTCCACACTAAGTAATCTAATCTAATCTAATCTAATCTAATCTAATCTAATCTAATCTAATCTAAAGGTGCAGGAGTAGGCCATTCTGCCTTTTGAGCCTGCATCACCATTCAATATGATCATGGCTGATCTTCCTTAATCAGTATCCTGTTCCTGCCTTATCTCCATAACCCTTAATTCCACTATCCCTGAGAGCTCTATCCAACTCTTTCTTAAATGAATCCAGAAACTGGTCCTCCACTGCCCTCTGGGGTAGAGCATTCCACACAGCCACCACTCTCTGGGTGAAGAAGTTTCTCCTCATCTCTGTCCTAAATGGTCTACCCCGTATTTTTAAGCTGTGTCCTCTGGTTCGGCATTCATCCATCAGCGGAAACATGTTTCCTGCCTCCAGAGTGTCCAATCCTTTAATAATCTTATATATCTCAATCAGATCCCCTCTCAGTCTTCTAAACTCAAGGGTATACAAGCCCAATCGCTCCTCTTTCAAAAGTTTAGATTTCTTACTATTTACTATCAGCGATTTCTCAAATGAATCTACCAGGTTGAATCTATTTGAATTGATTTATGGTCATAAGGTATCTCCATTAAAAAAAATTAAGAAAAAATTCTTAAGGTAAAACTATGAATCCTCAATGTTGAATTACATGTCCATGTTTCTAGAAAGACTGACATGAGTATGTAAAGTAGACAAGCAGGAGGCTGGAAGAACACAGCAAACCAGGCAGTTTTTGTCAAAAAAGAAGACACGGAGGTGGAGGTGGTGGAAGAAGTTCTCTATGTCGTGGTGGGAGTGGAATTCATGGATGTGGGGTGGAGGGGCATGAACATGAGCCCTTTACTGAGGACGGTCTATTCAGCCTCAGGGAGTTGGAGGTCAGGAGGGAAAGTGGCACAAAAACACCCAACCTCCCTCTGAGGACCTCCTCTCCAGCCTCCATTCTTCCTCCTCCACTTGTTTCCCCCCCCCTCCGCCGGCCTTGTACCCACCCTACACCTCATCATTGCTGACCGCCGACGTGATAGCAGCTGTCTCAATTTCCCCACCCCCCTCACTCATTCCAACATCACCACCTCCAAATGTGCAGCGCTCCAGTCTCTCCGCACCAACCCCTGGTTCATCATCAAACCCGCTGACAAAGGCGGGACAGTGGTAGACTGGAGAACGGAGCTCTATATTGCAGAGACCAAACGCCAACTCTCCAATACCATGTCCTACCTCCCCTTGCCCCATGTCCTACCTCTCACTGCAACCCATCAGGCCAAAATCACTCGCACGGTCTGTGCCCTCATCGCCTTCAATGATCTCCCCTCCACTGCCTCCAATCTCATAGTCCCCCACCCCTGCACTGCCCAGTTCTATCTCCTCCCCAAGATCCACAAGCCCAACTACCTCAGCTCACCCATTGTCTTGGCACACTCGTCCCCCACTGAACTCATCTCGTCCTGTCTCAACTCCGTCCTCTCCCCCTTGGTCCAGGCACTCCCCACCTACATCTGCAACATCAATCATGCCATCCATTTCTTCAGTAACATCCAGTTCCCTGGCTCCTAGCACTTAATCTTCACTATGGATGTGCAGTCCTTGTACACATCCATACCCCACAAGAATGGTGTCAACGTCCTCTGCTTCTTCTTCTCCAACAGACCTATCCAGTCCCCCTCCACCAATACCATCCTCTACCTCGCTTAACTGGTCCTCATACTTACTAACTTTTCCTTTAACTCCTCCCATTTCCTTCAAATCCAGGGGGTTGCAATGAACACATGGATGGGCCCCCAGCTACATGTGCCTCTTTGTCGGCTCTGTTGTACAGTTCCTCTTCAGTACCTACACAGGCACTGTGCCCTAACTGCTGTAACATCGATGACTGCATCGGTGCAGCATCCTGCACCCAGGGCTGAACTGGAGTTCATTGACTTTGCCCACACCTTCTACCCCATCCTCTTGACCTCTCCACTTCCATATCTGGCGACAGTTTCCAGTTGGATATTTACTATAAACCCACAGTCTCTCACAACTACTTGAACTACACTTCCTCCCACCCAGAATCCTACAAGAACTTTAGCTTGTTCTTCCAATTCCTCCGCCACCGCCACATCTGCTCAGATGAGGAAACATTCCAATCCCAAGCATCCCAGATGTCCACCTATTTTGAACAACGTGTTTCTCCCCCTTCTGTCATCCAGACAGCCCTCCACCATACCACTTCCAATCCCTGTTCCACCACCCTAAACCCCCCACAATGCAATAAAAAAAGCCTCCCTTGTCCTCACCTACATGCCCAATAGTTTCTGCATCCAATACATCATGATTAGATTAGATTCCCTACAATGTGGAAACAGGCCCTTTGGCCCCACAAGTCCACACTAACCTTCCAAAGACTAACCCACCCAGACCATTTCCCTCTGACTAATGGGCAATTTAGCATGGCCAATTCACCTGACCTGCACATCCTTGGACTGTGGGAGGAAACCGGAGCATCCGGAGGAAACACGGGGAGAATGTGCAAACTCCACACAGCCAGTCGCCCGAGGCTGGAATCGAACCTGGGTCCTGGTGCTGTGAGGCAGCAGTGCTAACCACTGAGCCACCATGCTTCTGCCAACCCCAACTAGACCCCATGCCAAGAACAACTTCCCCTCCCCATCCCTCTCTGCCTTCCACAAGGACGTTCTCGTTGCCAGTCCTTGGTTTGCACCACCCTCCCAAAACCCCCCCCAGAACCCTCAGGTACCATCCCCTGTAACTGGAAAAGATGCAAAACCTGCCGGCACACCACTCCTTTCACCTCCATCCAGGGCCCTAACCAGTCCTTCCAGGTGAGACAAAGGTTCACCTGCCTTTCATCCAACCTAGGTTACTGCATCAGGTGCTCCCGATGTGGTCTTCTCTACATTGGGAAGACCAAACGTAAACTTAGGGAATGGCTCGCCGAGTGTCTCAGCTGGGCCTGCAGGGGCTGACTCACCCTCTCAGTCACTGCCCATTCTAATTTCCCTTCCCACTCTCTCTCAAACATGACTATCCTTGGCCTCCTCAATTACCACAATGAACCAAACGCAAATTGGAGGAACACCTCATCTCCCAGCTGGACAGCCTGCAGCATGGAGGACTCAACATTGAGTTCTCCAATTTCAAATAACTTCACTTCTTTCCCATCCCCCGACTCCATTCCCAGCCCTTTCCCTCCCTTCTACTCCTCCCAGCCACCTATCCCTCCCTTCCACTTCTCCCAGCCACCTACCTGATTCATTCCTCCCACTGACCAACCAGGTCGGACTCTCTGTCTGTCTTCACCTATCCCAACTTCACCACCCTGCCCCCGCCACCCCTTTTGTCTGCAGCTCCCCTTACACCCACCCCCATTCCGGAAGAAGAGTTACACCCAAAGCATCAACTTCTCCACCTCCTGATGCTGCCTGGCTTGCTGTGTTTTTCCAGCTTGTCTACTTTGAATTCCAGCATCTGCAGTTGTTTTGCCTCTAATGAGTATGTAAAGTAGCAGAAGGAAATTTAAAATTTCACAGGCAAAAATGAAAGAATGTGCAAATGATCATGCAACAAAAGGATTTGAGCTGTAGGGAGAGGCTGAACAGGCTGGGGATGTTTTCCCTGGAGCGTCGGAGGCTGAGGGGTGACTTATCGAGGTTTACAAAATTATGAGGGGCATGGATAGGATAAATAGACAAAGTCTTTCCCTGGGGTGGGGGAGTCCAGGACTAGAGGGCATAGGTTTAGAGCAAGAGGGGAAAGATATAAAAGAAACCTAACAGGCAACTTTTTCACACAGTGGGTGGTACGTGTATGGAATGAGCTGCAAGATGAAGTGGTGGAGGCTAGTACAATTGCAACATTTAAGAGGCATTTGGATGGGTATATGAATAGGAAGGGTTTGGAGGGATATGGGCCAGGTGCTGGCAGGTGGGACTAGATTGGATTGGGATATCTGGTCAGCATGGATGAATTGGACAGAAGGGTCTGTTTCCATGTTGTACATCTCTATGTCTCTAATTAGAATGTTTCAAAGAGATAAAGTATTGGATGATTGCCTTTGTGAGGTGAACTTCCAAAAGCAAAGTTCAGTGGTACATTACAAGGTAGTTAGGATTAGTAGAGTGACGTTACCTGATAGACACTTTTGATCACAGGAAGAAGAGTCAATTCTGTCATTTAAACATGTTGAAACAATATCATCACAGGGAAGAGGGTAAAGATGAATATCTGTGCCAGATGGCAAAAGTAATGGAAGCTAACAGATACTAGAAGATTGAGATAAAAGGAAAGGTAAAATTTATAAAACGTACATCTGACATTTTGCCAAGTCAACAAGCAACACTGGAACAGTTAGCTGTGTTCTTGTATTTAAAGGACAAACAATGGGAGGGTTTAGTAAGACCACTTAAGAAGTACAATAAGACTGTGGACATACATCAGGATGTACTACAATATGTTATAACCAGTTGGGGTAGCGTGTTCTATAATCACACCCCATTATTTCCAGCATCGCACCAAATGTTAAATCATTTTTAAAAAGTATGGGCAGTACCCCAACTTACCTTCATTTCTGACCAAGGTTGACAGAAAGCATGGACAGGCTTCTGTACTAACAAAGAATGATTACTTATTATAATTATTTATATTATAACTACAGGTAAACAAATATAAATCATTGGCATGCAACACTACCAATCAAAACTCTAATCCTTTTATAAGCTCTCCTCACACATACAGACAAACAAATCGGGTAGAAATAGATTATTGTATGTACGATAAAAATTGGAAAGTCAGTTCAATGGTCTTTGCTCCCTGGTTCCAATATTTAGATGATCCTTCTTCAGCTGGCCAGACAATAGATGTGAGTCAAATGTTTATTAAAATTATTCACATTGCTGGAGAAGATATCGGTGCGTTGTTCTGGGTGTAAAAGATAGAATATTTTAAAGTTTTAAGAAATGCTGAATGATTGTACATGGTATGAGAAGGGGAGGGGAATGAAGGATGGATAGTAGTAAGTATCATGTTTTATTATATCCTCATGATACTACACTTCTCCAGTTTCTACCCGAAATATATTAAAACTGACATCCCCTATGGACAAGCCCTACGCATACAAGGATTTATTCAAGTGAGGAGGAATGTGACGGGCACTTGGAAGTACTCAAAGATGGCCTCATAAGAAGAGGGTACGATGGTCAACTCATCGACTGCCAGTTCCGATGTGGCATAGTGAGAAACCATAATGACCTCCTCAGGAGACAGACATGAGCTGTAACCAACAGGGTTGTCCAGTATTTCCCAGGAGTTGAAAATCTCTGCCATGTTCTTCACAGCCTGCAACATGTTATCAATGAGGATGAGCACCTCGCCAAATCCTTCCCCATGTCTCCACTTCTCGCCTTTAAACAACCACCAAATCTCAAACAGACCATCGTTCGCAGCAAACTGTCCGGCTTTCAGGACAACACCATACAACATTGTCATGGTAGATGCTACAGGATGTGTCAGAATGTCGACACGGATACCACCATTACAGGTGGGGATACTTCCCACCTTGTACATGGCAGGTACTCATGTGACTCGGCCAATGTTGTCTATCTCATATGCTGCAGGCAAGGATGCCCCGAGGCATGGTACATTGACGAGACTGAGCAGAGGCTACGGCAATGGATGAATCAACACTGCACAATAATCAACAGACAGGAGTATTCCCTCCTAGTCGGAGAACACTTCAGCAGTCTGGACATTTGACCTTGGACCTTCGGGTGACCATCCTCCAAGGCGGACTCGGGGACAGGCAACAATGTTAAGTGGCCGAGCAGAGGCTGATAGCCAAGTTCGGTATCTATGGGGATGGCCTCAAACGGGATCTTGGGTTTATGTCACACTACAGGTGACCCCACTGCACTATACACGCACACACATAGATACACACATACTCCTACACACCCATACAATCACGCAGACCCTCTCATACACAAGCTCTCTCTCATATGCTCACACATACACTCCCAGACTCTCACATACAGCCTCTCACAAACTTATTCCCCTTTACACTAATACTCACACACATACACACACTGTCTCACACTCATACCCTCCACACACATATACATACACACACACACACACATACATATACATTTGTGAGGTGAATTTGTACTTGTAGAATTACATTTTATTTTGCTCAAAAACTGCATGAATCTATGCAAGATTCTGTAAATACCTTTTTTAGAAATAGAATCAGTCTGAACATTGGGGCACAGACAGCCTCACACAGGGCACCTCACACCTTCAATGCATTATCTGGGCCAACATGGCATCTATTGTTAAAGTTCATTTGAGAATGTAGCTTTTAAAAAATTATGGGATTTACATATGAAAGAACTGCAACTAACATGATCATTCTAAAAGATGAGTGACTTAACAAACAATCCAGGCCTTTTTCAATATATAATTTCAGTTACATCACACTGGAAACTTTTGCTATAAATTCTGTGTCTTACAGTCTTATATTCCACAAACACCAGATGAACAGGCAGTGCTCCGAAAGCCAGACCTTCCAAATACACCTGTTGGACTATAACGTGGTGTTGTGTGATTAACCTTGTACATCCCAGTCTAACACTGGCACCTCCAAATCATGTTTTATTGTGTGTCATTTACCTTATGATGAAACGCTTTATTGAAATGGTGTTTCATCTTTTGTAAAGGTAAAGGTATGTAAAGACCACACCTTTTTATTGCTCTTTATTTTAGATTGTGGACCAAGATGGAAAAAGGTCAGCTTTTCCAAACACTGTGGAAGAAGTTGGTATACCTTTACAAACAAGTTGTTGGAACTCATTGTGAGTTGTATTTACTTTTCGTTTTGTTCAAGCATTAGGCGAAGATGTATAAGATGCCATGGTGCCTATGGGTAAGTGCAGAGCAAGTTTCACCCAGAGAGAGATCATTGATTGCTTTGTGCATTGAGGATAAATTGCAGAAGCCAGGAGCCATCAGCACGACAATAACCCTCTTACTGGCTTCAAGGTAATTGAATAGAGAGGGTGTGAACAATACAGAGGCAGAGCCTCTAGACTTGAGGAGAGAAAATGTCTGAACCTCAGTGCAGTAAGTAAACAAAACTGGAAGATAAAAACAAGAGCTGGAAGACAGCTAGCTATTCTGTCACACAATTTACTATAGGCTTTTACCTTCAGCCAGAGATGGAGAGACTGTAGTAGTTCGTGTCTTCAGTACAGTACTTGGAAAGGATTAGAAACCTGCAGATCAGAAGGATTTGGGAAGCCAAAGATGCTTTTGAACTTTGTTTCCCAGTACTGTTTTCCTCCACCACAATATCCATCTTATGTTTAGCTTTATCAGTCTATGTATATGTATGTGTGTCAGGGTTTAAGAAAGGTGTCAGGACTCGGCAAGATGGCGGCAATTCTGTAGAACTGCTGTGGACAGCTCTGCCTAACAGCCAAGGCATACCGGTGTTTTTTGCCATCCTTGGCCAACTTATGTGGTGGAATTATTAATTTAAACCCTTACAGAACACATATTTGTTAATATTTGGGAGTGGGAAGAATGCCAAAGGGAAAAGGAGCAAGCAAACAGCAGCAGGGCGGATACTCCCCTGCAGCACCAGGCATACCAGAGACTGCAGCAGCCTCTCCTGAACCCCCCGAGGACCTGACAGACTCACAGGAATTGGCTGCGGCGATGGAGAGACTTACCTTGAAAGTTGGGGCTGCAATTGCGGAGATCCGTGGGGAGATTCATGCCCAGGTCCAACCTATCGCATCCATGCTGCAGAAGCATGAGCTGGAGATCAAGAGTCTTGGGGAGCGGCTAGAGGAGGTGGAGGGTCGAACTAAGGCCTTGGAAGTTGTGTTGGAGTCCTCCTCCAGTCTGATCCAGGTGCTGGAGTGAGAGGTGCGGGACTTGCGTGACCATATCAACAACTTCGAAAATCGAGATCGGAGGATAAATCTCCGAATTGTCGGGCTCCCTGAAGGTGAGGAAGGTGAGCAGCCAGTCAGCTTCTAAGCTGACTACTGAAGTTTTTGGGCCTTCACATCGAGTCCAGCAGGCTTCAGATTGAAAGGGCTTATCTGGTTACAGTGCACAGGTCAGGCCCAGTGCAGTGCCCCTGCTCGGTCCTAGTGCACTTCTATTCATATGAGGACAAGCAAAATATCATAGAAGCTTCCAGATCCCTGGGAAAAGATCCACAGGCACTGTTGTACAAGGGGTCAAAAATCATGTTTTTCCAGGATTTCTCTGCAGCTGTAATTCGAAAGAGGAAGTCCTTTGATTAAATTAAAAAGAGGCTGAGGAACCTGGGCATCCAGTACTCCATGAGATACCCCGCAGTACTTTGTTTCAGCCATGAGGACTCAGATTATATATTTGACTCAGTGGATAAAGCTAAAAACTTTGTGGACATTTTAAAATAGATGGATTGGCCTGAAGAATATGGTTAATGTTTGTTCTCTTTTCTACCTTTCCCCATGTTTTCCCTTTTTTTTATTCCTTTCTTTCTCCCTAATAACTTCCTTTTTGGAAAGGGGGTAAAAGACTTTGGAATAAGTTGTTCCTTTTTTTATTAACTGGATTTTCTGATGGGAAATTTTGTGGATGATCTTTGTTGTCTCTCCTCTTTTTTTTGTTTCTTCTGTTTCTCTTTTAGTCACAAGTAGGGGTGACATGAAGCCTGGGATGGGTGGAGTGCTCATCCTGACTTGGTCTTTTTTCTGTTGATTTAAGGATCATCTCCTTGTTTTTTTCCGATCTAAGGCTGGGGCACAGTCTGGGTTTGAAGGAGCTGTGAAGGAGGGGATGAGTAGGGTGAGTGTCCCCAGTGGGCAGGGGGAAGAGTCTTTCAAGGTTTTATAGTTGGGTTTTTTGTAGTTTTTTGGTAGTAAAAGTTGTTTATAGTTACAGCAAAGTAGTTTTTGTATATATAGTTCTTCGACTATATGAGTCTTTATTTACTTATGCTCGGCGCTTTATAAGCAGGGGTCTCCCTCCCAGGGGTTCAAGGGTCTCTGAAAGGGGATATGGCTAAGGGTCTTATTAAATGGTGCACCTGGAACATTAAGGGAAGTCATTCGCCTGTTTAAAGGAAAAAAGTGCTTTCTAGCCTTAAGAGGGAAAGGGTTGATATCACTTTGTTGTAGGAAACCCATTTTGAGGATGGGGAACATCTGAAATTACAACAGGGGGGGTTATGACCGGGTATTCTTTACATCTTTTACTACTAAAAGTAGGGGAGTGGCGGTACTTACCTACATTATTAGAGCAGGTGAAATATGAGCATAGACAGTTTGGGATACTTAAAGCCCTGATATATGGGGAGGAATATGGCATTTTAAATGTTTTCTATCCTCTGGCACGTCCCCTCAAATTTTTGTTTAGCGCTTTCTCTAAGTTGAGTGCTTTTGGAACGCGGCACATTATTATAGGGGGGGATTTTAATTGTCTTTTGGATCCGACAGTTTACAGGATGCCTTGTGGGCCCCCAACTATTTCTTCACAGGCCAAGCAGATGGTTGACTTATGCAAGGAGTTGGGGCTGGTGGATATTTGGAGATGTCTTCACCCTACCAGCAGGGACTTCACCTTTTTTTCAAACCCACATAAATATCACACGAGGATTGACCTCTTTCTGGCTTCCTCGGCCCTTCTGGATTTGATTATGGGTTGTAAAATTGGGAATATAGCTATCTCTGATCATGCAGCAGTGTATTTGGAGGTTAAGGCCAAGAGTGAGGGGCTAGGTCTGCGGCACTGGCATTTGGACCCTTTTCTCCTTAAGGATTTCAAATTTGTAGAATACTTTTTGAAGGAGTTTCAGGAATTCTTGACTATCAACTCAGGCATGGCTAGTAGTCCATCTATGCTATGGGAGACTGCTAAGGCCTTTGCTGGGGGATTAGCTATTTCCTATTCGGCAAGCTGGAAACGACAGAAGGAGGAACAGCAGCGTCTACTTGAGACGCGGTTGAAAGCCGCGGAGGCAGCACATTTTGCGCGGCCTTCGGTGACTAAGCTACAGCGGATCACGGCCCTCGGGCTGCCTTGAATTCAATACTGCCACAAAACGCAAAGAAAGAACTTGCTTTTGTTAGACAAAGGCTGTTCGAATATGCCTGGGATAAGCCAGGGAAGTATTTAGCGTACCTGACGAGGAAAAAGCGTGCTCCCCAATCCATTACTGCAATCAGAGACAGCGCCGGGGTCCTTACATTCGACGCTAAAAAGATTAATGAGGCTTTTCAGAGCTTTTACTCTGAACTGTATCGGGCTGAAAGTTGCAAGGACAGGAGGGCTAAAATGGAGACCTTTTTTAAAACCTGGACCTCCCAGGGGTAACCTTGGAACAGGCCTCTCTCCTTAATGCCCCCTTGACAGTTCCGGAAATACAGGAGGCAGCTAGGCAACTTCAGAGTGGGAAAGCGCCTGGCCCTGATGGTATTCCGGGTGAGTTCATAAGGAGTTTATAGGAATTCTGTCAGGGCCGATGTTGGAGATGTACAATCACTCCTATATGCATAGATGCTTACCACCATCTTTGAGAGAAGCTAATATTTCCCTAATTCTTAAGAAGGGAAAGGTTCCTGAGGATTGTGCCTCATACAGGCCCATCTCTCCATTAAATTCAGATTTCAAGATTCTGTCTAA